>NC_056732.1:247298044-247620544 GCF_019279795.1 Protopterus annectens
GTGTGTTTCCTGTAGTCTGCACAGATTACATACCTCAGGCATAGGTATCTGTAAGTAGGGGCACACAGTACTGTAAGGTACACAGGAAATGCTCATCTGTGTCAGCATACATTTGTGTGTTGTATGAATGTCTGATGTGTGTGTAATGATGCCTGTACCATGTCCGCAATCACATGTGTGTTGCAGGGTTTGCGTGTGTACCTAGCAACATGTATACTCTGTTACAGCAGTATGCCAGCTATATTAACAACTGTGCACATATGTTAGGTAGGGTATGGCATCAACGACTAGGGTGGGTTACTGGTTATACTGTAACTGTACTTCATATTCATTGCAATGGATGACACATTTCTTCATGCATTAGCTTGATATGTACCCCCCGTGGCAAGGCTGTGCATTGGATCCCAAACACTGTGCTGAGTACTGGTGTATACTGGTTTGTTATATGGAGTGTGGCAGGCACTGTCAGCCAGTTGTGGGCTGAGCACTGATATGTGGTATTGAATGTGTGTATCCTCTGGCAGACGAACAGATGCTATATATGACAGTTAACTGATATCTGTACTGTATAATATTAAGTGTGCCACATGACTTGCTCACACATATCGTTTACTTGTCTTCCAGGCTTATGGCTCATCAAAGGAATCCCTCCTACACAGCCGCAGAGGAACAGGAAATCCACCACAGCCTGGTTCAGCACTATACCCTGCTGTTTTCCAGGGCCAGCCAGCACCAGCAGGAGCATACTGCACTGTGGCAAGATCTTGTTCGTTGGGTAAATGACATAGGCATGCATAACTGGACATATGAGCAGGTACGCCATCACTGCAGTGATTTAATTAGACATGTCAGGCGGCATGCATCTGATATCCATAGACAACAGCTTGCCACAGGTGGTGGGGTGGCCATACATTCCCCCCTCACCAGAGTGGAGGAACTGCTCCTAAGTGTGGTGGCTCCTGGCCTACAGCAGCAACAACATCACACATGTGTCATCATGGAGGCTGGAGCCACCCAGCATGGTGACATGGAATGTGCAGGTAACATGCCCTAGCTGTAGACTACTGTTACCTGTATTGTTAGATTATGCATATGTGAGATGTGTACTGTGTTTAGCAGTTGTGCTGCCTATTGTGTGCAATACTGATATTGTGAATAGTATCTGTACACCTATGCCTGTTGTTCTACTGTAGTTTAGCACACTCACAGTAGCAATGCCACAGTTGTGGCCACTGACAAAATGTGTCATATTCTTGTAGGTCCCTCTGGTGTGACAGCAGGGCAGATGACACATGCTGGTGAGTGTGTTAACACTTTAAAATTGGTATTGAAATGTGCATGTCATAGGTGAGGTGTAGGCCATGTACACATAACACACCTACACATAATGCATGCTGTGCATGTTTGCTGTGAGACGTTAAACATCTCAGTAAAGTCAGTAGCTGCCTCAATCACATGCAATGCACAGAGCATCAGACACAAATGTGGCAACACTGTACTGCACATTGGATAGGCATAGTTGACACACATGTACACAACATAACACGTTTGTCATACGCAGTACACCTCAACATGCTACACATGTTGTAACCGGACACCCGCTGCCAGGTCACACTTCAGTATCCCACATGTCATCCACACACCACACATATTATACCTGAGGGGTAGGGGCCTAGCATGGGGCTGTGCAACACTCTTCAACACATAACACAGTCATGTTAGGCAATGCTCCCTACTGGGAACCTCACACACCCTTGTGCAATGTAGCTGTGTAATTGTGAACTTAGCCACGGCACTGCAGTTCAGGTACAGCATGCTAGGCGGTGGTCTAGCACACTCTAGTGGCCTTGAGTGACCACATGATGCATGATGATGATGGCTAATGGTACTACACCCCATACAGTTACAATGGCCATGTCCAGGATTGGTATTCCATCACGTACACATGCACTACTCATCCCGTGTGTGTACATAGCATGCATGTGCTACACCTGTGTCCACAATTATCTGCTACAGACACAGACACTGCAATCAGACATGGAAATCCATGTGACACACAGATAACACATGCAGCCATGGTATGTATACCTGTGAGTGATGGTGCACAGGACATTGCAGAGCTTATAATACTTGCACAGAAATGTTGTGTCCTTGTACACATTGTGTTCCAGGGTGTAGGCAATCACTGAACATGTACACACATGCACCACAGCCATGTACACTGTCATTAACTATGGCTGTCTACACTCACACTGCATGGACTTGATCAACACTTATTCTGCATGCTGACATGTGTGATGTGACTGTTTGCCTTGTGATACTGTCACCCACCTTCAACCACTATTGAGTATGTTTTGGATTGCTGTTGTGTGTGTTTATCTGCTGTAGTGAGGAGTGTGCATGTGTTCCTGTGTTCCTGTGTGCATGTGTGCATGTGTGCATGTGTGCATGTGTTCATGTGTGCATGTGTGCATGTGTGCATGTGTTCATGTGTACATGTGTGCATGGGCAGACCATAAAGTGTGTTTCCTGTCTTCCTCTCACAGGTGCTGAGTTAGGGGTTGGCGAAAGCAGCAGGTGACCTGAAGCCACTGCCACGGATAGTGGTGATGATGACATGTATTTTGGCACAGGGAGATTTGACAGGGTCTGTCATTGGTCTGCCAATCGACAGTACACAGCGTTCAACCCCATCTATGCACACACTCATACTGCCATTACATCCCTCACCACCAATGGCCATAGGTGAGGGACAGCATACAGTTGGCATTGACCAGGAGAGTGTGGTACCCATGGCACTTGCATCCCCTCACAGCAGCCATAGCCATAGACCAGGAATGGTACCACATAGGCGGAGGTCCAGGGGTTCTCAGGGGAGCACCACTGGTCGTATTGCCCCTGGCAGGCATGCCCTCACAGGTCTTACGATGACCACTATGTTCTGGGCTGTAATGCAGGCTCAGGCACGTATGGAATGGTACACCAGGCAGGGACTTAGGGTGCAGAGGGCACATTACACTGCTATCAATGACAGCATCCGTGACCTTGCAGGTGCCATCTGAACTTACACTGAGGTCATTGATAGATGTTGGGGGGAGACAATAAATGCCCTCCACAACATGTCTTCCTTGAGGCAGGACCGTGCGGGAAGGTTGCGACGTCGACGCATGCCAGCAACAGCAACAGCTGGCAGTGGTCATGGATGGCCCGGAGTTCACAGCCGCTCCCGTAGTGGCAGTACCAGCCCCAGCAATGCTGGTGCTGGCCTGTCCATTGACCATCCCAGTAGACCACATGCACGTGGCTCTGGCCAGTCCCAGCAGGGACATGGGTCCAGTCATCATACCTCTGCCTCTGATGACAGTACCAGTCAGGTTTGGTACCCGATACTGTCCATAGCACCCCTGCCAGGCACAGGTACTGTGTCCATGGCCGGAGACAGTGATCTGTACAGCCTAGCAGGTACAGTCTGTGGCTGTCCCACAAACCACCATATATGGCAGCCACATGTTGGAGCTGTGTGCATGCAGACACACACACATTAAGCAAACAACTAGGGCTCACACATACACACACACATTACATCAACATTGGCCCATGCTGTACTGTTGTCCCTCACACACACACACACACACACACACACACACACACACACACACACACACACACACACACAGATATATCGATTGGATGGGTCAATGTCAGGCTCTGGCAAACAACAAAACTCCCTGTGCATATGATGATACCTGTGCCGCCTCCTGTCATCTGCATTATTGACGGAGGGACAGGCTAACATGGTGCTGATGCACAGGGTGACACTATAGCAGTGTAGCAATAATAGCAAGTTGTCAACAAGGAAGTGTAACTACATCCTTGTAGGTATATCTGAGCAGACATTATGCATCAAAGCTCTGATTGTCAATGTAGCATTGTTTACACCACTGTTAGGTCTTAATATGTATTATCCACCCATGTGCCACTTGGCTGATGTGTGATGTGTTGCCAGCATGTGTTAGTGAGTGGACAGTACATGTGTGATGTGTGCAGTACAGATTAGCAAGTGTACATCTATGAACATGGGTGCGCACTGTCTGGATGTACATGCATAGTGGACACATGGGACATGTGGCTACCCTGTTGTACACATTGTTAACATCTCACAGCATCTTTTAATGGCCAGTATGCATTCTACTACAGTTATGTACTAACATGGGTAGACGTGTGTATGACATGGGTTGACACTATGCTGTGGGTGATACCATTAATATCTGTCAATGATTTGCGGTCTGGTAGTATACACAACCTCAACAGCATGACTATAAGCAATCATTGGATGATGTCCTGACAAATGACACACAGTAGTAGGGAACCCAGTATCAATTGGATCCTTCCGGTGTTACACTATAACACTAACCAGTGGTAATGACCGCCACCCATTACTGTGACCACACCTGTGTGTCATATAGCCCCCTTAGGTACATGCAGACACATTAGGGAATGTGTCCATCCAAATCTGGGAATGCATGGATTGGCCTACAATGCATTCCCTGGATGGGACACATATCCTACACAAGGGTATCATACAGACAGATACCTGTTGTCTGATACATGCTGTATAGCAGTAAGACGACTATGGCATAGTCATCCTCATGTACTATACATACTATCCCGTCAGTACCACACAGGTGGTAGCCCTCAACATGTATGTTGGGTACCATTGTGTACATACAGACCCATGTTATGTCATGTGTCCCTTGGTATCCACATATCCATAGGTATTGTGGAGTTCCAAGGTGTATCACATAAGACATTAGAGGCCTGAATGCATATCCACAAGGCAGTCATACACCTATAAAAACTGTCGATTCTTGGCAGACTTTGTTGTGTATGACCATGTCTGACATATACCCCAGGCATATACCCTCACTCACACTACTCTTAAGTAACTGTCATGGGTGTGTGTGCCACAGATGACCTTGGCCATAGAACACGACAGTGGACGGCCGTGCCACATACATACATATGTGACCTACGATCTGAGAAGCAGCAGCACAACTTGTCAATGGAAACAAATGTATTCATGAAGTATGCAGGCTTCACACTTATGTACTGATTGAGGGGACATGTACACATATATATTTGCCACGCAGATACCTGATGTATGCAATGCACTTACTGTTGTCATCACACTATGTCATACCATGGTAAAAGCAAAACACACACCGCATTGACACACACACACACATTCAGCATTTGCAGGATTCAAACCCCTACCTAACTATGTTATGATACTAGAGAGAAACACATTAACACGGTGCTCTATTTGCTTTACTGGCTGATTTCCCTTCTTCTGGTGTATTTGTAGGATGGTGACATCATCATCATCAGACTTTCCAAAGAGGAATGTACCTCTGTTAGTGTGTTTTCCCAGTCTCCAAAATGGGCACGCCTCTCAAAGGAAACTGCACACATACACCCCCCCACACACTGTTTGCAGTATTCAAACCCCTACATAACTATGTTATGATACTAGAGAGAGAGATGCATTAACACAGCACGCTATTTGTTTTACTGGCTGGTTTCCCTTCTACTGTTGTATTTGTAGGATGGTGACATCATCAGACTTTCCAAAGAGGAATGTACCTCTGTTAGTGTGTTTTCCCAGTCTCCAAAATGTGCACTCCTTTCAAAGACACCCCCTCCCCACAAACACACACACTCACTGTTTGCAGGATTTAAACCCCTACCTAATTATGTTATGATACTAGAGAGAAAAGCATTAACACAGCGTACTATTTGCTTTACTGGCTGGTTTCCCTTCTCCTGCTGTATTTGTAGGATGGTGACATCATCAGACTTTCCAAAGAGGAATGTACCTCTTTTAGTGTGTTTTCACAGTCTCCAAAAGGACACTCCTTTCAAAGACAATTGCACACATACACACACACTGTTTGCAGAATTCAAACCCCTACCTAACTATGTTATGATACTAGAGAGAGACGCATTAACATGGCATGCTATTTGCTTTACTGGCTGGTTTTCCTTCTCCTGCTGTATTTGTAGGATGGTGACATCATCAGACTTTCCAAAGAGGAATGTACCTCTTTTAGTGAGTTTTCACAGTCTCCAAAAAGGGAACACCTCTCAAAGGAAACTGCACACATACACACCCCCACAGTTTGCAGGATTCAAACCCCTACCTAGCTATGTTATGATACTAGAGAGAAACACATTAACACAGCGCGCTATTTGCTTTACTGGTTGGTTTCGCTTTTCCTGCTGTATTTATAGGATGGTGACATCATCAGACTGGACATGGTGATGTGTGTACACTTTGTTTTATGCCATTCCAGGAATGGTCCATGTGGGTCAGCAGGTGTCAACAGCTTGAACAAGACCTCAGAATCCTTACCTTGTGTGATCTATCTGTGGACACATTGACATTCCGTCATATGTCAACACATATTTATGCACAGCTTGTTGGTTTTGTGGATACTACATGTGTCTGGGATGTTGATAAAGGGCTATTCAAAGTCTATGTGACACATGTGTAGATGTGTTCATTGATGTATGTCCTGGGTGGCTGCCTTGCAAACAGTCTAGCATGTTTGGGAACCATGATCCGCACATGAACATACCACAGTTGGTAGGGTTGTGTGTATGTCAGCTTCCAATAGCTCTGTTTATGACTGCAACCATTATGGACTCCATGACCTTGCAGATCAGACTCATAGGCATACTGGACTTGACTTCCCATGGTGTGTTGTGCACCAACACTTGTGGGGAGTGCCATATGTAGCTGTGACACATTCAACGGTTCCACATCCTGTGTAGGGGGTGAGGCTCAGCTGACTGTTCAGGTGAATGATCTGTTTGTTCTGTAGTTTGTGCATGACACATGTTGGGAATCAATGTATTCCACCTGCTGCTATGCTTTTGGCAGTGGGGGTAGCTGCTCATCCATTCTACATGTGATATCTCCTGGTATGATGATGTGGACTATTGTCAGTGGGGGATGGGTATGTACATATGGGCCTGTCTGTCATGATGTCAGCATTGTCACTCAGGTACAGTTGGCCCTGACTCAGGACATATATGGGTGTACATTGATATTTATGACATAGCTGAAGGAGGTGTCATGATTCAGTCTGGACTCCTTCTCAGCTACTCTTTACAAAACACCAACGAACATGAGCACTAATCCCTGTTATACTCTTTTACATGCTTAACACCCTACTGATCCTTTGTGATCAGGCTACAGAGTATGTCATGATAATATCCTGGCATGTCCAGGGGTCGGTTTTGTGTGTACTCTTCAGTCTAGCTGGTGGATATTGTGATATTGACACAATGTCACATCTGCCTCATGTACACAGACAACCCTCTCCTCCTCGCGACAAACTCAGATATATGTGTGAGATGCACCTATATAGACATACCGGAAGCTGAACTCTCTCGACCCATGACTGGCACAGTCTATCAGGCGGTGAAGGTAACCACACACACCACATATCAGTCTCACATATCCTCTAGCAACAGCACTCAAACCACATTAGCATGCATAGACATACTCGGATGCTGTAAATGTACTCTACCTAAGCAGCAGAGACCTCCAAAGCAGACACACACACACCTGCTACCCCACTACAATACCCACATATCACAATGTTCACAATGTCAGTGTGCCACACAGTCACTGCCCTTTGGGCTAAACAACACACCTAATACACTTGTAATAGGCGACACTTATTGTCAGACACACTGACATACCACTCACAAGCCCTAACAAGGGAATAGTCACTTTGGCTGTCTGCTGGCTGCCAGGATCTGCCGCATAACACAGGCAGTCAGGTCACTCCAAAGCAAGTACAAGACTGGCACCATACTGGTCCATGCTGCTGTGTATAACCTCAGACATTACTCCCTGGACCACATGACATGATACATGGAGGAACACTCTGATCATGTAGCCCAGGCCAGTATGACCCTGACCTTGTCTAGCATCTTACACCCACCAATTATGATGTCACAGTATATGGACACACATATCACATTTAACAGTTGCCTAACAAATTTGTTTCATTCATAGGGGATACAGTGTCTGTCAGCATATGGTGACATGCTCGACATGCCACATAGCTTCACTATGGACAGCTTGCACCTGTCACCCTTGGACTTTGGAATGCTGGCTAAGGCTCTTGCTACAACCATAGTGCCTTTTTTAAGCAGGGCTCAGAAGACAAACCCACCTCCATAGACATTACAGGTTAAATGAAACTAAGGGTAATGCTGCTCAACAACAGTTGTGTTAACCTCATATTGTGGCCACTCAGGACTCTCCTCAGTATGGAGGATAGCAATATCTGTGCACTGACAGACACCTGGTTCAGGCTCGCTTATGCACACCAGCACTACCAGGTTATGTTTCATACCATGCTGTCTGACAACAAGACTTGGAACAGACAACACAACTAGGGGGGATATCCATATACATCACAGATACACACACCTCCAGGTTAGTAGCACTGCACAAAGCATCACAGACCATACATATACAACTACCATTGTGCAATACTGCCTTTCAGTTTGTTGCCTGCTACAGAACACACTCCCAAACTCAGGAACCACACTCGGCTTTCGTGGGAACTATGGAGAATATGAAGGTCTCCACAAACACCATTATATTGTGTGACTTCATATACACAAATATTGACTGGGGATACTACTCAAGCCCCGACACCCTCACCCAACAGTCGCTACAATTTGTGGACTCATATGCTATGGCACAACCAGTCAGCACAGCCACAAGGGGAATACATATTGGACCTGATCATCACCAACATGGGGACTCTATGTTCCACACCAGCGATATACCCCTCATTGGTAAGGTCAGAACATACATGTATCTCACAGGACATACATATACCCTCCACACACCCATCCTGGGTAATCTTGGTGAACTTCTCATGAGCCAACATCTCACTTCACCGAAGCAAGGTGGTATCCTTCAGAGATCCTGAGACAGTGGCATATGGCTCACACTGCTGCATCCTTTACATACACATTCTATGGACACCTAGTGGACTGCATGGATTGTGCTATCCCAAATAACAACAGGACCCACTACTACAATGGCAGGGGACCTGTCTGGTAGACCCCAGCCATTAATAAGCTGTACAACATCAGGAGGAAGCTACTACATGATAGAGCACAATCCCAGACTGGGAAGGCATCTGTGATCTGTACTAGCAGACAGCTACAATCACTCATGGACTTTTCTAAGGGCTGCTTCTACCAGACAATTGCAACAGACACATAGGACTATCCACACGGCCTTCTTCAGTTATGTCAAGAACCTGGGTGGACACTCACTGATATGCTGTGAGTTACTGCATACTGACTAAACCTACCCTGAACCCACTGGCATTGCCTATATCCTGGCAAACAGGTTCAGTGCAGATGTCTCCCACCCATCCCTCCTAAGGAGCAACTATCCATCCCAACAGAGTATAACCTCCCTGACATCACACTGTAACAGGTGAGTGCTGCCCTCCCCACAGTGTACATCACAGTATCAATGTGACCAGATGGTGTCCCAGCCTGCATTATACACGAGCATCATGACAGACGCAACCCTCACATTACATCACTGTTCAATATCGGAGTTACCACAGGATATGTACCCAAGGAATGGTGTACAGTGACAGTGGTCCCGCTCCACAGAGTTGGTGCCACAATGGACCACAGACAATATTGCCCTATAAGCCTATGTAGCCTGTTCTGCAAAGATATGTAGTGTATTGTCATAGGTCTCATACACATAGACATCGGGAACCTACAGACACTGTGTCCTACACATTTCAGCATTGTTGTGGGCAGATCCTGCCTCTTGTACCTGTTTGTATTCTTTAAATGGCTAACAGGTCCATCAACATAGGGACGGCTATCACAACAGCCTACCTGAACCTTACAAAACCCTTCAACACAATAACCCACTGGGCCATTATGCATAGGCTCACCAGCGTCAATATGGACACATATCTCACACAATGGATTGATACCTAGATCAGGGATAGCACCAACATGGTCAGAATTGCAGGTGCCATGTCTGACTATACACCAGTTACACATGGCATCCCACACGGCTTGGTCCTGGGACCTCTCTTGTTCAGTATATATTTGTCTTACATACAGGCTACCACATGGGGAATATGGCTGAACATGTTTGCACTTGACTGCAAACTGGGTGCCATAATCAACTCTCCAGCTGCCACATGCATACTCAATCAGGGTCTCACAGAGTTGGATGACTGGTGCCTGAGCCATGGCCTACAGCTAAATGCCATTAGTTGCATAGTCATCCCCTTTGGGAATAACAACATGTCCACACATTACCACATAGGTAGTACTCCATTACATACGGTAGGAGTTGTTAGGGGTTTGGGGACATGACTTGTTCGTACTGTCGCCTTTAACATTCACATTGCCAAAGTGGTTGGACACACCTTCTATGTGGGCCACCTTATCCCATATGGTTTCACATCTAGATCGAGTGAGGTCATTGTGCCCCTATACTCATCACATCCATGCTTGGTTACAATGCCACATTTGGGGTGTACCTTACCTGACACCTGCAGCAACTGTACTGGCCATGGAAGGTCCTCACCAAGCAGATCTAGGGACTCACACAGATGCCCTGCATAGTTCAGATACAAGTAACTCCAGCTCTACTCAGTTGCTTACCACCTACTCAGATATGATGTGTGCCTGTTGTTTACAGATATACCCAACCCAGAATTACTGGACATGCTCCACCTCAGGATATCCAACTCCCTTGGAGCTACACACTCCAGGGATGTATACCTCAGCACAGATGTTAATAGGACATTGTGGAGGGACAGATTCTTATCCCAGAGGCTCCACTCACTACAGAATGTAATCCCAGTTTCACATAGGCAGAGCCACCCACTAACCAACTACTGGAGATATCTTGACGACTGTATGGGTGATCGTATATTTACCCCTGGGATATCTTCTGTGTCCCTGCTAGACAGAGGCACACTATCCTAAACATGCATGGGCTATCTTGTGTGACCTACTATTCACACACACAGTGTAGTAATCTGACAGGGTTGTGAATGCCAAACACACTCTGGCTAGGCTTGTACATGCCCTAGGGCAGATAGCCTAGCATCAACCTCTGAACCTATGCTAATGTTCAAGATGCACAATGTTTACTGCTGATACTGTTTGCAGGTCTTCATCATCTTTGCTTTACCAGTTTCCATGAACAACTTCAGTATCTGCAGAACATATTTGATTATGACAGGGTTCCACTATATTATAGATGTGTCTGTTGTCATATAACTGTTTGCACAGGGTGGATTGCTGTATAGTGACAGGTTCCTTGGTTAACACATGCAACTGCCAGATATGCATGGCCCACTGATGTACTCAGACATGGCCTAAGTGTGTGAGCATGCCCAGTTCTGCCATTCCGTGTTTTGTTGCCTGACATTTGTCTCATTTATTCAAGTGTGTGAGCATACCCAGTGTGACCCTTCAGTATGTTGCTATCTGAGGTCCACTACATTTGTTGATGTGTGCAAACATGACCAATATTAACATTTATACTGTGTGTGTTGGAAGTCAGGTTCTGTTCTCACTGCAGGACTCACCTTTGTGTCATAACTCAACAAGGATTATGCTGTGCCTGCAGGGTTTCCATGGAATACTTTGCATAGACTTATCAACATTCCATCATACAGGTGGACCACTGCAATACTGTCATGGTTTAGTGGTTCAGTACTTTGGCTATAATGCACAGTATCCTGGATTTGAGGCCCATTACTGCTTTATATTTTCATACTGAGCAGACCAGACTGCTTAAGGGCCTGTTAAGCAAATATGAGCATGTTGGCTTTTGTTCAGCTATGCCCTACTTAGACCAGGCTTATCTGACATTGCTCAATATTCACCAACATTGCTGGACGTTGCCCAATATTACTGAACATTGACCACAGTTGTGCCAGTTGGTGTGTGCGATTTTGTTTGCATATACTACATGGTGGTAATTGCTGTTTAGCACTGCTTTATATTGCTTAACACATGACATTCATGCCTTAGGTGGTGCTGCAGGGCTGCCTATGTCAGATTCACATACTACACCCCTGCACATGTTTGGAAGCAGGTAGTGTCAGCTTAGGCATCCCTTTTACTTTATGTGCAAGTCAGAGAGAGGTATCATTTTCAGAGTTCCTACTGAGCCAGTGTATGTGCTATGCGTTGCCTCTTTTCCAAGGCCAAAGCATACTGGAGATGCCTCCTTCTGCCTTCTGGGGCAGGCTCAGGTTGTTCCTCCTCCGAGTCACGCTCTGCCTGTGATGGCCTTGGCAATGGTGGGGGGCTGTTTGGCCCAGGCCTATGCTGGTCCTGCTGCAGCTGTTTTCACAGGATCATATTATGTAGCATAGCACATACCATGACAGTTTGGGTCCATGTAGTTGGTGAGTACTGCAAGGCTCCACCAGATGTGTCCAGGCACCGTAATTATGTCTTGAGCAGCCCAAACACATGATCTATTACATTACGTGTTTGTGCGTGTGCCTCATTATGGTGTTCCTGTTCAGGTGTGTGTGCATTTCTGATGGGTGTCATCAGCCACGGCTCCAGTGCATAGCCAGCATCCCCCACTAGGTGACCATGTGGGATGTCCCCATTGGCAAATGTCTGGTACAGCTGTGTCAGATGCCAGATATGGGAATCTTGGTAGCTTCCAGGGCAGCCTGCACACACATTCAGTATTATGCCCTGGGCATCACACATGACCTGGCAGTTGATGGAGGTGAAGCCCTTGTGGTTGAAGTAGACCCTACCCCGCTCACCGGCTGGTGCTTTGATGCATATGTGCGTGCAGTCTATTGCACCCACTACCTCAGGGTATTCTGCTATTTGCTGGAAGAGATGCATATTGCTGGCTAATACCACATGGGAATTGGGGAAATATACATGATCACTGACATGCTGACATGGCATCCAGAAACTGGTGTAGTACCCTGGATGCTGATGCCTGTGATATCCCCATCATATCACCAGTTGGTCTCTGGAAGGTACCTGTTGCTAGTATTCTTAGGCCAACACATACCTTGGTTTCCACTGGGATGGGTTCCCCTCTGTTGGTTCTGTGTGTGAGGCGTGGCCTGCACAGCTCAACAATTTGCTGCAGGAGGTCTCTGTCCACTCTATAGCACTCCACTATCTCCAGCTCATGTAGCCCCTGGTAAGTTACCCTGGACCTGTACACTCTTCTCTGTCTCCTCACTGTGGGTTGTCATGCATCATTTCCACTGTCACCACCCTCAGCATGTTGCATATGTCGCCTTATAACAGCAATGGCAGCCCCTAACATTTCTTTGTCTCAGTAAAGCTTTTTCAGTTTCCACTTCTGTTAGCTTACTGCAGTGCCTGTTGTGAGAAAAATAATGGACTGTTGTTTGCAGAGTTTTAAGTGCTAGGCTGGGCTGGGATAGTGTACTGCCTGTGTAATTGCCTGATTCTGATTGTTTTCACCTGCTAGCTCTGCTAGTACTCCCTGATAGCTTCCTACTATTTGTTGTGCTTCCTTTTTCCTTTCTGTTTCCTCAGGGGGGAGCGCCACGCACACAAGCGCAAACACGCGCACAGTTGCAAAACACACACACACACATGCTTACATGGACTAAAACTTGCTTATTCAGGTTCAAACGCACCACACCAGCGCAGAAGCACTTACAACTCTTTAAACAGCCTTATACATGCTTTCTCCGGCTTAAACGCGTGCACTCATGCTTACACACACGCACACTGTCTTACTCGGGTTTACAGGTGTGCACACGCGCGCATAGCCGCTCAGCAAGAAACTTTGGTGTTATCCACGGCATACACCTTCCATTTCTTGCCATTCCCTAGCCTACCTGTTGACACACCTCTTTCCATGATGTATAAATGACAGCTGACACATGCCACTCTGCTCCAATGAGCTTCACTTCTTTCATACATACCCCCCTTGTGATGTCACCTATCTTCTACTCTGTTACTCCCCATATCCTACTCCTACACTCCACTGACTGTTCTCATTTGCTATGTAAACTTGCGATTCACTATTCTAACACTTATTTACATAGGATTGCCTACTAATGCTTGGTTACATGTCTTAGACTGAGCTTTCCCCCTTAGCGACCGCTACTCGGTGGCCATGTTGTCTTCAGCCTGCCATTCCCTTGCATTGTACATTAACAATTTCTATAAAATTCAGATTTGTGGGTTTTAATTTTTAGTATTCTGGGTTTTAGAGCGGAGCCTGTTTCATGCTGCGCTAAGCTTAAACGGAAATCGGCTAAAAATATATTTTATTTTATGTTGCATCAGGAAACATTTCCAATGGCCGTAATATGGCCATTGGCATGCTTCCTGCACTGGATGCAACCTTTATTTGGAGCTGTCACGGCTCCGTTTTGCTATTTGCAGAATGGTACTCAGTTGTCAACTGAGTACATTTCTGCAAATAACACTGCACTTACTCGGACAGGTACGGGTTTCCTGAATCGCAAATCTAACTCATTTGCATGCCTTTCACCTACAATTGAGGTAATTTGCATATCCCTGCCCTGTCCGTGTACAAGCCATTTTAGGAGCTCTCTTACACGCCCCTACAGGCTGTTCCTGGATCGCTCGTCGGACATGATGGCTGCATGGAGTCTTACTCTACTCTTAGACTCCATGCAAGCCATCGTGAATCCGGCCCATAGAATATAGTAAGGAGAAAGCATATGTGCAACTTAGTAGATTGTAAAGGGAGCAATTATGTATAAAAATTGTTTTGTCATTTCAGTAAGAGTTTGAGAATATGGAGCGTATCGTACAGTGAAAAAGTTTTAACCTTGTGTTGGGCATGTGCAGGACCAGGATTGGTTAAAATGATGTTTAAGCAGTGGTTTAAAACTACTAAGTTTGTTGGAGAATTTTATTTATGTGGGGATACTAGTCCAGAGATTAGCAAAGGACTGGGAGTACAGCTAGTCCCCTGCAATATTATTTGACTTATTTGTAAGTAATAAGAATTTGTTACTAGAAAGGATGTCCCTTTCTGGACAGTAGGGTAGTAATAAGTTTTGCAGTACAGCACCTTTTTCTGTATGATAAATGAGTTTGTGTGCTGTAGTTACTTGTAAATATGTTAGAAGTTTGGTGAAAATTATTGTACTAAAAGAAAGTTCAGTTGTAAAATTCCTACTTGCCCATAACAGTAGATGATCAAATTCCTTCACTGTTGCAATAGCATATGGGTAGTACACTGCCAAGAACAGAGCACCTAGCCAGCTTGCCAAAGCTCAAACTCCCCTCCTTCTCACTCACCCTGCTGCTGATAGGCTACATTATTTTTGGATTGAAATAGATAAACAACCAGAGTGAGGTAAATTTTCTGGATTTTACTACCCCAAGAAAGGATGGTAGATTCATCCTGAGCTAACAATCAACAATCAATAATCACCATAAAAATAATTCAAACATCTATAATAACAATTGGATCAAAAGAGTTTGTGTCCCACCTGAATTATCTTCAAAGAGGGTTGGTGGGTGGGTGGGGCTCCTGCAGCAATGAAGAAATTCAGACATCCACTGTTATTAAGTAGGACAACTGTACTATGGTCTTCATTCTTGCTGCTGCAGTAGCCTATGGGTAGATTTACAAAGCTTACCCTACCTGGGAGGAGGAAGCATAAGGGTCAAGGAGTGCATGGAGAATGGTCTTAGCAAAGCCTGGCCAAGGTCTACACAAGACATACACTTTGTAGTGCTTTGTGAATGAAGAGTCCACACATTTCCAGTATACCATCAAAGTACCCTGCTATATCCCTTGCAATCCCAGGCCAATACAAGTTCTGCACAATATGTCTCTTCGTACACTTTATGTCCATATGACCTGCAAAAGGAATGTCATGGGTTATGGCTAAAAGTGCCAGATGTTAGGATCTAGGCACTACCAACTGCTGTATTACCTCATCATCTAGCTCTCCCTCAGGGGTTCACTCCATATACAGTAACCCTTTTTTTGCAGTATATAGACTCTCTTTTTCCTTGAGGATCAGGTGCCTCCTTAGCTACCTCCCTCAAGAATCTCAGTGTAGGGTCACCTCTATCTTTGTAACTCTTCTGAGTGGCCCAGGCCTATGCTGGTCCTGCTGCAGCTGTTTTCGCAGGATCATATTATGTAGCATAGCACATACCATGACAATTTGGGTCCATGTAGTTGGTGAGTACTGCAAGACTCCACCAGATGTGTCCAGGCACCATAATCGTGTCTTGAGCAGCCCAAACACATGATCTATTACATTACGTGTTTGTGCATGTGCCTCATTATGGCGTTCCTGTTCAGGTGTGTGTGCGTTTCTGATGGGTGTCATCAGCCACGGCTCCAGTGCATAGCCAGCATCCCCCACTAGGTGACCATGTGGGATGTCCCCATTGGCAAATGTCTGGTACAGCTGTGTCAGATGCCAGATATGGGAATCATGGTAGCTTCCAGGGCAGCCTGCACACACATTCAGTATTATGCCCTGGGCATCACACATGACCTGGCAGTTGATGGAGGGAAGCCCTTGGTTGAAGTAGACCCTACCCGCTCACCGCTGGTGCTTTGATGCATATGTGCAGTCTATTGCACCCACTACCTCAGGGTATTCTGCTATTTGCTGGAAGAGACGCATATTGCTGGCCAATACCTCACAGGAATTGGGGAAATATACATGATCACCGACGTGCTGACATGGCATCCAGAAACTGGTGTAGTACCCTGGATGCTGATGCCTGTGATATCCCCATCATATCACCAGTTGGTCTCTGGAAGGTACCTGTTGCTAGTATTCTTAGGCCAACACATACCTTGGTTTCCACTGGGATGGGTTCCCCTCTGTTGGTTCTGTGTGTGAGGCGTGGCCTGCACAGCTCAACAATTTGCTGCAGAAGGTCTCTGTCCACTCTATAGCACTCCACTATCTCCAGCTCATGTAGCCCCTGGTACGTTACCCTGGGCCTGTACACTCTTCTCCGTCTCCTCACTGTGGGTTGTCCTGCATCATTTCCACTGTCACCACCCTCAGCATGTTGCATATGTCGCCTTATAACAGCAATGGTAGCCCCTAACATTTCTTTGTCTCAGTAAAGCTTTTTCAGTTTCCACTTCTGTTAGCTTACTGCAGTGTCTGTTGTGAGAAAAATAATGGACTGTTGTTTGCACAGTTTTAAGTGCTAGGCTGGGCTGGGATAGTGTACTGCCTGTGTAATTGCCTGATTCTGATTGTTTTCACCTACTAGTTCTGCTAGTACTCCCTGGTAGCTTCCTACTATTTGTTGTGCTTCCTTTTTCCTTTCTGTTTCCTCAGGGGGGAGCGCTGCACACACAAGTGCAAACACGCGCACAGCTGCTAACACACACGCACACATGCTTACATGGACTAAAACTTGCTTATTCGGGTTAAAACGCATGCACACCAGTGCAGATGCACTTACAACTCTTTAAACAGCCTTATACATGCTTTCTCCGGCTTAAACGCGCACGCTCATGCTTACACACGCACACACTGTCTTACTCAGGTTTACAGGTTTGCACACACACGCATAGCCGCTCAGCAAGAAACTTTGGTGTTATCCACGGCATACACCTTCCATTTCTTGCCTTTCCCTAGCCTACCTGTTGACACACCTCTTTCCATGATGTATAAATGACAGCTGACACATGCCAGTCTGCTCCAATGAGCTTCACTTCTTTCATACATACCCCCCTTGTGATGTCACCTATCTTCTACTCTGTTACTCCCCATATCCTACTCCTACACTCTACTGACTGTCCTCATCTGCTATGTAAACTTGCGATTCACTATCCTAACACTCATTTACATAGGATTGCCTACTAATGCTTGGTTACATGTCTTAGACTGAGCTTCCCCCCTTAGGAACCGCTACTCGGTGGCTATGTTGTCTTCAGCGTGCCATTCCCTTGCATTGTACATTAACAATTTCTATAAAATTCAGATTTGTGGGTTTTAATTTTTAGTATTCTGGGTTTTAGAGTGCAGCCCGTTTCCGCGGCGCTGCGCTAAGCTTAAACGTCTGAAATCGGCGAAAAAAAATATATTTTTATTTTTATGTTGCATCAGGAAACATTTCCAATGGCCATAATTTGGCCATTGGCATGCTTCCTGCACTGGATGCAACCTTTATTTGGAGCTGTCACGGCTCCGTTTTGCTATTTGCAGAATGGTACTCAGTTGTCAACTGAGTACATTTCTGCAAATAACACTGCTCTTACTCGGACAGGTACGGGTTTCCTGAATCGCAAATCTACCTCATTTGCATGCCTTTCGCCTACAATTGAGGTAATTTGCATATCCCTGCCCTGTCCGTGTACAAGCCATTTTAGGAGCTCTCTTACACGCCCCTACAGGCTGTTCCTGGATCGCTCGTCGGACATGATGGCTGCATGGAGTCTTACTCTACTCTTAGACTCCGTGCAAGCCATCATGAATCCGGCCCATAGAATATAGTAAGGAGAAAGCATATGTGCAACTTAGTAGATTGTAAAGGGAGCAATTATGTATAAAAATTGTTTTATCATTTCAGTAAGAGTTTGAGAATATGGAGCGTATCGTACAGTGAAAAAGTTTTAACCTTGTGTTGGGCATGTGCAGGACCAGGATTGGTTAAAATGATGTTTAAGCAGTGGTTTAAAACTACTAAGTTTGTTGGAGAATTTTATTTATGTGGGGATACTAGTCCAGAGATTAGCAAAGGACTGGGTGTACAGCGAGTCCCCTGCAATATTATTTGACTTATTTGTAAGTAATAAGAATTTGTTGCTAGAAAGGATGTCCCTTTCTGGACAGTAGGGTAGTAATAAGTTTTGCAGTACAGCACCTTTTTCTGGATGATAAATGAGTTTGTGTGCTGTAGTTACTTGTAAATATGTTAGAAGTTTGGTGAAAATTATTGTACTAAAAGAAAGTTCAGTTGTAAAATTCCTACTTGCCCATAACAGTAGATGATCAAATTTCTTCACTGTTGCAATAGCATATGGGTAGTACACTGCCAAGAACAGAGCACCTAGCTAGCTTGCCAAAGCTCTAACTCCCCTCCTTCTCACTCACCCTGCTGCTGATAGGCTACATTCTTTTTGGATTGAAATAGATAAACAACCAGAGTGAGGTAAATTTTCTGGATTTTACTACCCCAAGAAAGGATGGTAGATTCATCCTGAGCTATCAACAATCAATAATCACCATAAAAATAGTTCAAACATCTATAATAACAATTGGATCAAAAGAGTTTGTGTCCCACCTCAATGATCTTCAAAGAGGATTGGTGGGTGGGTGGGGCTCCTGCAGCAATGAAGAAATTCAGACATCCACTGTTATCATTAAGTAGGACAACTGTACTATGGTCTTCATTCTTACTGCTGCAGTAGCCTATGGGTAGATTTACAAAGCTTACCCTACCTGGGAGGAGGAAGCATAAGGGTCCAGGAGTGCATGGAGAATGGTCTTAGCAAAGCCTGGCCAAGGTCTACACAAGAAATACACTTTGTAGTGCTTTGTGAATGAAGAGTCCACACATTTCCAGTATACCATCAAAGTACCCTGCTATATCCCTTGCAATCCCAGGCCAATACAAGTTCTGCACAATATGTTTCTTCGTATACTTTATGTCCATATGATCTGCAAAAGGAATGTCATGGGTTATGGCTAAAAGTGCCAGATGTTAGGCTCTAGGCACTACCAACTGCTGTATTACCTCATCCTCTAGCTCTCCCTCAGGGGTTCACTCCATATACAGTAACCCTTTTTTTGCAGTATATAGACTCTCTTTTTCCTTGAGGATCAGGTGCCTCCTTAGCTACCTCCCTCAAGAATCTCAGTGTAGGGTCACCTCTATCTTTGTAACTCTTCCGAGCTCCCCTTCCACAGGATGTCTGGTATCCTCTGACACTGGTGCCTCACTGTCAGCCTTGGTACTACCACTCACCTCTGCCCTTGTAGCCATTCTGTCCAAGGGAACATCAATACCTACCAGCAGCTGTGGCTCACCTTCAAGCTCACTGCTACTGGGTAACTCCCTCCAGGAAATTTCCACCTCACCTCACCAGCTATGGCTTCAGATGTGAGGGCTGTCTGGGTCTCCCCAGCTACCAGAACAACATGCCTGACTCCAAGCCTGATTATGTGTAACAGCATGCACACAAGGTACTGCATTATCAAAGGCATTCCCTATCAAGACATCTGCAAGAATATCCTTAAACACACCAACTTGCTTACTTCCCTTTCCACCCTCCCAGTCAAGGTGAACCCTGGCCAAAGTCATTTGGAATGGGGTCCTTCCTAAACTTCTGACTGGAGTTGACTGTCCAGACAAGTACTGCACCTCTTTAACCACTGCAGGCTTCACAATGGTTATGTCAGAGGCTGTGTCTGTCTTAGCAGTGGCCTGTTTTCTATCCACTAAGATTGGATATAAACTATGATGATAGCCTGGTACCTCTTTTGTTCCCAGACAACTTACCACTGGGATACTGTTATTCCCACTTTCTGGCGCTCCCACGTTTTGTTCCCTACCCTGCCTCCAGGGGCATCTATATGATACACGGCCCCACTGGTAAATTTAAAATATTTAACCCTTGATCCTGGCCATGTACCTGAATTTGCATTTTCCTCTGTTACTGGTGGACTCTGTTGGGGTGGTTTAGGCTGACCATCATGGGTTCCCTTATATCCATGTGCAGCACTAGGTATCCCTTTCCTATGCAGTGATGCCCTGCTTGATAAGTAGAGATCCC
Organism: Protopterus annectens; assembly: GCF_019279795.1. NCBI lineage: Eukaryota > Metazoa > Chordata > Ceratodontiformes > Protopteridae > Protopterus > Protopterus annectens. The sequence continues at coordinate 247,318,908 of NC_056732.1, forward strand.
CCTTTTCCCCCAGCTCACCATCGGGGTTACATTCTTAGTCTGCCAACCAGATTTTCATGTCCTCAGGCAGAGTGTTAAGGGATTGTTATGTCACCAAAAGGTCTTCCAGCCATTAAAAAGTAGTGACCTGATACCCACTCACCCGCCTATGAAATTAAGTACTTAACTCAGTAATAAAATCACGCACACTTTCATCTGCTTTACATCTATGTGCACAAAACTTTTTTCTCTAAGCTTCAGGTGTTAATGTAAAGCATTCCAATAAACAGTTTTTTTTTAAATCCTAGTTCAAACAATCAGTATTAGACAATTTAGAAACAACAGTTACAGCTTTACCATGGAGTAAGGGGGTCAGGAACCATACCCAGAGCCCTTGGTCAGTATTATACTGTTTACATACTCTTTCAAATATATGAATAAAACTCAAAATTATCACCCTCTGTAAACTGGGGAAGACATTTCTGAACTTTATTGCTTCTAGAGGTCAGTTATCCCCTTCCCCATTACCTCCATGCCTTAGATGAAGAGTCAGTTTCTCCCCCTCACATGTTGGCACTATTTCTCATTTTCTACAGCCTCCAAATACTGCAGTCTCTTCGCTATTTCTAATTCCATATGTTATGCCTGCTACAGTCTCTCCACTAATTCTAATTCCAAATGTTTGGCCTCCAGTTCAAGTCTCTTTAACTCGAGATGGGTTTTTAAGTCCTCTGAGGAAATGGCGATCTGTCCTGTTTCTGAGGGCTGCAAATCCCCATCAGCAGACTGGTTATCCTCCTGGTTGCTGGTCTGGGATACTGCTGTGATTAAGGCTGAAGTAATTTCCTCTTTAATCTGGCTGGCATGCACCAGTCCTTTGACTTCACACACCTTGGCCAATTGGTTCCTCTGCTGACATCTTTGCCTGCTTTCCCTGAGCAAACTAAACTAACTAACAAAAATAAATAAAACTGCTGTGAAAATTAAATTCTGTCGGTTTACCTTGTGGCTGCTGAAAACACACAAACCTTCAGTCACAACTGCCTACAGGCTACAGAAGTTCAATTAATATCCACACCACTGCTCACCAATATGTGATGTCCCTCTTCTGGGCCAGTAATCAAGGGGCCTTAATCCTTGCCAAAGCCACCAGTGAGGGACATTCACTAGGAACAGAAATAGATACACACAGTATTTCCAAATGTAATTCTCTGCATAGGTTCATAGGCTCATAGGTTGATACTAGGCTATCGACCCTAAGGCCTATACAAGCCTAGCCATAACAATTCCCTGGCTATTTCTTCCCACAATATTTACTTCCCTGGACTCCTTTCTAGCATCAAGCACAATTTCCCTTAACAGCACACAGGAAACACACTCAGTCCTGGGGCTTGGTTTCCCTTTCTCTCTCCAGTCACCCAAATAAGAATCCCCACTGACACAGCTGTAGAGTCAGGTCCTCAGCTTTTCTAAGCCAAGTGTTCCACCATCCTATCTGTGAAACCAGTGCTGTGTATCCCTGCTCCAAGTAGCTAACACACACTCTTTCAGATTTGATTTTCATACACACACACACACACACACACACACACACACACACACACACACACATCTGGGGAAAGGCTGGTACAGATTTACCAGCTATGCCCATCTGTCCAGACTATAAGAAAGATACTGCCACCAGAACACTCCAAAGCCAGCTACTCTAGAGATTTCATGAGAATACCCAATTATTCTGAGTAAAATTAATACTAATACAAATGGTAGTGTCTGACCAAAGCAGCAAGGCTTTCAGGAGTGGCCACATTGTCACTAAATAGATATAAATACTCTCAAAGATTAAAATATTCTCTAAAAGGCCAGCCACAATGAAACATATAAATATATTTAAAAACAGATAATAAAAGAACATGAAAATACTAAATATCTATTTGCAATAAACACCAGAGTTTTGATCACAGGAAATATTAAAAATAACACATATGGATAGATTCACAGGGATGCAGAAAAACAGTACTTAACTAATCTCACTATATTTTCCTGACTGATCTAAATAATTACTATTCCCTGGTTACTTACTAAAGCAAGACAAGATGAAGTGGGTGAGTGGTCTTCCTTCATGTCAAGTTTCAAAAACAGACTGTTCTGAAACTTTTATCTTATCTAGTATTAAAACATCATTTCAGTGCTGGATTACAGAATGGCATCACATACATCTGGTCATCTGACTTCTGTTTACCCCCTTTACTAGAAACTGAACCATAATTTAGCATATATGTGTTATTGTACACACAGGTAGAGTTTTGTTGAGATATGTTATAGCAAATGGAAGATATAAAACCATGTCAAAACTTCCACCCTTTCGGGTAGCGATTAGTTCACCCCTAAGGACAATACAGTAAGATTCCTAGCCCTGGTTTGCACAGACAGTTTCTCTCTAGCTATATTCAGAACTGTAAGATACAATTTTTGTGGCCTAAACCATGTTATTTAATTTCAGACTATTTTTCAAAGATAGCTGGACTGTGATTAACCTGTTCTCTTCCAGTATCCTCTGTTACAATATATTTATTTCAACAGTAACAATACATTGACATATAGATATATTTTATTCTGTCCAACAGGACCCACTGTTGGTACATTTTTAACACAAGCAGCTTTACAAATACATTTTCAACACAAGCATCTGTACAAATCAGTTTGATATACAAATGACATATAATTCTTTACAAAACTCCAGCTATGCTGGCATATGTTACACATCTACTGCCCTGCTTCTCCTGGCATAGCTGACAATACCTCACATCATCACAAGTACTTTCACAAATAACACTGCAGAATGTCTGGTTTGTCAATTTACTAATATCACACAATTACAGTACATGCAAGAAATATTAGAAAATGTGAATAACCAGAGGAGTTGTCCATGATATATCAGCTTAAATTTAATAGCCTGATAAAGGATATACCTTTCAAAGACAAGCAATATCAACAGTAAAATAATAAAGACTCATAACTAGTCATAGTTGATGAACTAAAAGGAAGGCTGGTAAAATAAAGCAAATCATATATAGAAACATTAACAAAAAATATGTGAAAGGTACTACATTTTTTGAAAGAGCAGTAAAGCTAGAAGGCTGAAACTCTGCAGTCTGCTAGGGTACTGTGCACACTACAAAAGAGCTGAGCAAGACTGGGGCTGGCATAACTCCTTCTTTCATTATGACCCTTTACTATCACTATGCTGATATTCAGTAAGGATCACCTTGGATTATTCTAAGCATTTTTGGCAACTTCAATCTAATATAAATGAACAGAGAAAGTTAAATAGTGGTGCATAAGCAAGACGTGCATAACATGTGTTAAATAAAATCAAGAATTCAATACACTGGAGGTTCAGGTTCAAAAGTTTACTAGTGTACACCAGGAGGCAAAAAACATACAAGTACAGAATTTTGTCTAACATGAAACAGGAAACACACAATTTTATATAGTCTTAACATTCAAGCTGTGCCCACCTTACTGACATGGTATGTCACAGGGCATCTACATCACTTTAGCTTACAGTCCTCTATTCATAAAAACTGCTGATGCTGTATATTTAAAAAAAGTTTTCCTCTGGTAACAATACGGCCTTGCTATCCATCTGGTCAGACATAATGTCTTTCTGTAAAGTTACTTCTTCAAGGTTTCACACCAGTTCGAATACAATAGCAGATTCAATTTTCTAATACACATCTTTGTTCACTGTAACACTTTCCCACCAAGGCCAAATCATCCCAGCAGGAAAGAGCAGAAGATTTCATTATTTCACATATTTAATTTCCTGACCCAGCAGATAATCACTTGTGAAAAGCATAAACATTAAAACTTGCTAAGCTAGCATGTGCCAGGGTCGGAGGTCAGTTTGCTACAAGCCACACTGCAGTTTCAAAACTACTTGTATTTACACATGAATTTATCCTTTCTGTTATATGATTAATAGAATAAAATGCATTATATACTATTTTGTTTTTAAACTAGTATTTCACATATATTTAAATACACATTTTTCTAACATTTTCCCTCCTATTAATACTTTTTATTCTATTTTGAAGTATGTATAATGTCATTTCATCTCCCAACCTCTTCCATTAAGGATTTTCAGCTAGGTGAGTCATTCAATCTATACTTCAGAAAAAATGTCATCTGAGATCAATTTTTCAATCTCAATATCTTGGTACAAAGTTTCAGTAACAGATACATCAATAAAATCTTTGATTAGTCTTTTCATGCAGGGAATTCCACAGCAGACGCATGCTCCTATTAGAAGTATACCCACACAAATGGCAATCAGAATATTCATTAGGATGGAACCCCACCCCCCCCAAATAAATTCTGGAAAAAGTCCGTCAGTGGATTTGGGCCTGGTTCAGTCATGGCTGATACTTGCTGAATTACCTCTAGGTGGTTGTTAATTTCATGCCTATTGTCTGGTATGTACGCACAGCATTCTTCTTTGATAAGCGCGCACGTACCACCTCTTGCCGCTAGGGTGAAGTCAAGAGCCATTCGATTTTGTAGCACAACAGTTCTCATTGCATTCAGTTCATCAGTCACCAGTTCTAGGGCAGAAATAGTTGCATTACTCATTACTTCGAGAAGTTTCAACAACTTCCTCAGCTCCCAGATCTATTTGACTGCTCCATATGCTGGGAATATTCCTGCCCAAGATATAACACTGTCACTCAAGTCTATATGAGTCAATTTACTTTTGTCTTTCACGCTATTATGGTCTTTCCAGCCAGCTTCGATTCGTCCAACTGGATTTACAGGTTTTTCAACTGGACCTTCAGGTTTTCAGGCTACTTCTCTAACATTTCATATCTTACCCAAAGGTAATTCTGCAGTATGTCTTATTGCCGGAACCAGATAACCCAAAAAACAACTGCCGGACCAATTCTCAGGTAACCATTTATATGCTTTTTTTCCACAAATAAAATAACAGTTTTCTACTTTAGTACTAATACGCATTAACCCTGGATGAAACATTTTCTGATCTATAACTGACAATTGTTTAAACAAAACAGGATTCTTGCGAATGTCATTCATGGTTGTTTTCAGTGAGTTCAAATATGAGTCATAATTAGTATTGCAAATAATATTGCCATTACTATTCTTAATATAACACTGGTAAGATATGGTTATATTACAATTGCTCCAGCCCATCTGGAGAGTATCATTTTTGTAAAAACATACAATTCCTTTTTGTGTGACAGGTAAAAATAAAGCTATTTTGTCCTGTGATCTTACAGTTCCTGTATCGAAAAGCAAATTCTCCCAAGTCTCATTTATCCCCAAAGGGATAGCGGACATTATCAGTCCTCCATATGCTGTTGGTATAGCTGTACAAACCCAGCAATTTGAAATGTTCATAGTCTCTGCATATACACGCTTCATGGCTAGGTATGTGGTAAAATTTGGATGCCAGTCTATAGACGTTTCGTCACGCCTTCCCACTTTCACTTGTGTGGTTGTGTGCAGGATAAACCACAACAAGAGGAAAATTGTCACATTTACAGTCAATAAATGTATACTCAACAAAATGATTATGCAACATCTCTGGGGTTGTTCTAAATTTCTATTCGCTTTGTTTTTGGCCATCTTGGTCCTGTTGTATATCAGTCACAAAGTTTTTATCAAGTTGAAAGTTCTTTACCGGTTTGCAGTGTGTCAAATGAACCCAGGACGTTCTCTCAGCCACTCTGACTGCAGTAGGCATTGCCAATAGTACCTGGTACGGTCCTTCCCACTTTGGACTCGCCCATTTCTTCCTTTTCGTCACTTTCAGCCACACCCACATCCCGGGGGCCAAAACTGCTTCCACCAGTCTGGTCTGTTCCTTATCTGAAAAAGAGTTAAACTGCAAAACAGATTTATTTATTAACAGTTTCCTCATATAACTAGCTAATGAACTGTCAGCCTCTTGTTCTGTGGGCATGAGAGCTTTCCACTGAGGCACATAATATGCTCTCCCAAAAATCATTTCAAAGGGAGTCAAACCCTTCACATTTGGAACCATTCTCATACTCAGCAGTGCTAAAGGCAGACAGTATATCCAATTCTTTTGGGTGTCCTCAACTAACTTCCTAAGTTTATTCTTAATGGTACCATTGTACCTTTCCACCAGTCCTGCTGACTGTGGGTGGTAGGCGCAATGGTTCTTTAAGGAGATACCAAAAAATCTCCCAAGTTGCTGGATTGTCTGGTTCACAAAATGTGTGCTGTTGTCACTATAAATCCTTTCCGGAATGCCAAATCTAGGGATTACTTTTTTTATCAGGGCTTTTGCCACTGTTGCTGCATCCAGATTTCTGGTTGGAAAAGCTTCTACCCATTTAGAAAACATATCTACAATAACTAAACAGTATTTCTTCCCTTCACACTTACTCAATTCTATGAAATCCATACAAATAGTATGGAACGGATATGGTGGTATAGGAAAACTTCCTTGCTTGGTTTTAAATGCCCCTTGTGCATGGTGCTTGTTACAAGTATGACAAGCTGCACAAAATGTTGTTGTATAGTTTGTGAATCCATATGTTTGGAATATTCGGTTTACTAACTGTACCATCCCCCCTGTTGAGACATGGCACTGCCCATGGCTCAACAAAGCTGCATATCTAAATAAATTAGACGGCAATATTGTTTTTTTCTCTTTGGAAATGTACAGTCCATTTTCAAGAATTGCACCTCGTTTTTTCCCATTTTTGTTTTTCCGCTTTTGTAGTAAGCGTCTCCATTGTTTTTAACATGTCTAAATCTAAATTCCTCATTCAAAAGTAAAGTTTCTGAGTCTGAGGCTGCTTGCTTTGCAGCTGCATAAGCTCTCGCATTGCCTTTTGAAATCTTATCCTGTTGTTTTGTATGAGCTACACATTTACAAATAGCTACTTTGGTAGGTAACTGAATAGATTCTAATAATTCCAAAATAAATTGCGCATGATTAATAGGTTTTCCACTAGATGTTATAATTCCTCTATTTTTCCATTGCTGCGCAAATACATGTACTGTAGAAAAAGCATACTGACTATCAGTATATATGTTTACACACTTGTCTTTTGCTAAAGTGCATGCCCACGTTAAATCTATCAATTCTGCTGCTTGTGCAGATAAGTTATATGGTAAGGATTGGGCTTCTAGAATTTCAGTGTCTGTAACTACTGCATACCCCACTAGATTCTTTCCTGTAGGGCCCCTTCTGCATGAGCCGTCCACATAATATGTCACCTCGGCATCATCCAAGAGCATATCTGTGAGATCTTGTCTAGGCAAGGCTAACTGTTCAATTTCCTGCAGGCAGCTGTGTGGTGTGCCATCCGCAGGAGTTGGAAGTAATGTTGATGGATTTAATGTCATACATCGTTCAATTGTCATATGAGGTTGGCTCAGCAGTATAGTCATACATAAAAGATGTCTAGCAGGAGAGAGGTATGCTACTTTTTCATGCAGTAAAATTATTGCGACTGCATGAGGCACTCTCAATGTGAGAGGGTGGAATAACACCACTGAGGCTGAAGCCTGTACTGCCATTGCAGCTGCAACTACTGCCTGTACACAGTGAGGCAGAGATTGTGCCACTGGGTTTAACTGCGATGAATAATAGGCTATGGGGCATTGCTTATCCCCATGTTGTTGCATCAGTACTGACGTCATATATCCTTGCTTGCAATCTATGGTCTGAAAGAACCATTTGTGATAATTTGGGAGTCCTAAAACTAATGAAGAGGCTATCAACTGCTTTAACCTGCAGAAAGCCATTTCTGCTTCGGTTGTCCATTGTAACAAATCTTGTGCTGCCATTGGCGTCTTATATATCAAGTCAGTCAGTGGAGCAGATTCCAAAGCATAATTTGGTATCCAACTCCGACAAAAATTAGTTGTACCCAAGAAGGACATAATTTCCTTCTTGGTTGCTGGTTTGGGTGCTTGCAAAATCGCTGTTTTTCTTTCTCGTCTAATATTCTACCTTCATTGAATATCACATATCCTAGGTATCTAACTTGTTTTTTCCAAAGTTGTAACTTACTTTTGTTTACTTTGTGCCCTTGTGCCGCTAAAAACTTCAATAATGCTACAGTATCCTCCCTGCATTGTTGCTGGGTGGGGGCTGCTAGCAAGATGTCATCTACGTAAAGTAGAATCTGACTACCTCCTGGTGGGGTAAACCCTGCCAGGTTGCTAGCCATTTCTTGTGCAAATATTGTTGGGCTCTCACAATATCCCTGTGGTAGTCGAGTATAGGTATACCTTTTACCCTGAAATGTAAATGCAAACCAATATTGACTATCAGGATGTATAGGTATCGAAAAGAAAGCATTACTAATATCTACCACAGAGAAATATTTTTGTTGTGGTTTTAAATCATTTAACAAAGTATGTGGGTCTGGCACCGTAGGTGCTCTAGGTATTACTGCATTATTCACAGCTTGTAAATCTTGAACCATCCGCCATTCCCCATTTGCTTTTTTAACAGGAAATAGGGGTGTATTACATGGTGAATCAGGAGATTCTACCAGTACTCCTTCTTTGAGTAATGCTATTATAGGCTTGATTCCTATTTCTGCATCTTTTCTCAAAGGGTATTGTCTTTTCTGTGGTCTAAATGCTGACTTCGGGGTAACTGTAACTGGTCCTGCTGTTCGAATAAGTCCTACATCTGACTTGTCTGTTGACCAAAGAGTTGTTGGAATTTCACATAAGGCTTTTTCTTCTTTTTCTAATAAAAATGATAATCAGCTGTCCTCGCTAGATTGCAAGTGAACAGCTGGGTGCGTCTGTGTCAACCAATTCAGTTTTTGTTTCTGTATCCCTTGTTCTGACAGTTCTAAGTCAGTCTGTTTCTCCCATCTTGTCACCTTTTCTCCTAAGTCTGCCCATTTTACATTTTTATTCTTTGTCAAGCTGACATGTGGTAATTGATTTGATCTGTATAATGCAAGGAATTCTTGAGGTAATGAACAGCTAATTACACTGTTCCCCTCAGTATCCCAGTACAAAGTACGCAATACTAATCTAGTTGCACGATTTCTGAACAATTCTTGCTCATACTCTCTATCAGGTCCTGGTGTAGTACAGTAGTATAGAGTACAGTGTAACAAATGCTGTCGATCAGTGTCAAGGGAGGGGGCTTTACTGATGGCTACATTCATCAGTTCCTCGGTTACTGCCCCTGGACCAGTCGTGACTAAGTCCTGGCTGTACCAGTAAAATGTTTCACCCTCCGATCCCACTACAAAGGTATCCATTTGTCTCTGCACCTCCATACCTTGTACAGTTGGAACTACTGCTATGCCAAATATCTGTATAAGGTCCCTGCCCAATAGGTTCACTGGACACTTTGCAGAAACAACAATTTTACTTCTCTGGGTCATACCTGAAACAGGGTCAGTTATTGCATATCATGGGAAAGTGGTTCCCTGTATAGTTGTCCGTTTGCAGCTTTTACTAGTATATAATCAGGTGATTGGGAATGTTCTTGTAACTTGGAGGGGTGCATCAGGGTCCGTGACACTCCTGAGTCACACAGGAATTTGACTTCCCTTCCCTCCACCAGAAGTGTAACTTCCGGTTTCGTATCTGCTAAGTAGAGCTCTAAGCTCAATAATGCTAAGTCCAAAATTTCACTTTCTTCATCCTCCATATCTACTTGCACTTCCTCTATTCCTTCTATCACATTTACATTTGTTTTTTGCTTATTAACTTTTCCTGATGATTTCTGACTTTCGCATGATGTATCTTCACCATCATATAGTCAGTCCTCATCTCCCTTATCTTCTGAAATTACCTTTTTGTTCTGCTTACAATCATTTGCTAGATGTCCCTTTTTCCCGCACTTGAAGCACTCACCTCTCTTTTTCCTCTCTTCAAAATCTTCTGATCATTTGTCAGACTGTTTATTTCCCTGGGCATTCTTCTTACCCTTTTTACCTGACTGTAACACAAATACTTCAGCTCCGTCTTCAGCAGTGAAGACTTGCGCCTTCTTTTTCTTTTTACTATTAAAATGTCTTTCAGCATGTCTAGCATATTCAAGTAAGGCTTGTAGCCTACCTGTTCGATGGTCTATCATATGCTTCGTAATGAAGCTACTAATAGGTGCAATGCAACCTTTTAGAAATGCATTCTTTAATTGTTGTTCATATGGGGAATCATTCGTTTGGTTTTCAGGAACCATCATACCGCTATGATTATTAAAACATTCCAATAATCTAGCATAGTATCCATCTATTGTCTCATTTTCCTGTTGTATGCATTGATTAATGCAAGTCCAGTCTGCTCTAGGTTTCCATTTCTCAGAGATTCGGTCTGTAAGACCTTTCACTCTGTTGTCTAATTCTGCGTCACTATGTGGGAGTGGTTTAAGCTCTGCATTACGAGGATTCCAGGTGCCACAAATCATGTGCCAATCTGGACCTATAATTTGTCTTACTACTTTTTCCACTTCTTCCCCATTCAAGTGTTAACTCAACCTCATGCCTTGTAAATCTTCTAAAAATTTCGTAAAATTAACTTTCGGATGTGGGATTCCCTCAGTAGCTTTCCGGATATCCTCCGGTGTCCATGGCCTATATACTAAGAGTGTTGGGTCCTGCCCTTCCTGTCCTGCCTGAGGATTTGGAACCTCTATAAGTGGGCATATTTCTTCCTCACTCTCATCCTGTAGGTTTCTCTCCATTTGATATGATTCTGCGTCCCTATGTATTTTACGTGTCCGGGACCTAGTTTCAATGGGATCTCTAACAAATGGTTGTGGTCTTGCTGAGACTTCAGGATAACGCGGGGGCGGACCAGCCTGTCCACTCGCTTCATATCCTGAAAAGGGTAAAGGAGGGGGCAAGGGAGGAGGAGGAGCTGTTGCTATTACTAAGTTATTATCTTCTTTGTCTAAAAATAATGTTTTCGAATTTTTAATCTTCTGTTCTCTACGATTTGCTTCCTCAATCCACCTGTGTGCCTGAGGAATACCTAATTGGCGTTGCTTTTTTGCCTGACCTCCCGCATCAGATTTAAGTTGCTTAAGGAGTTTAACTAGTGAAGTTTTATCTAGTTTACCATCAAATTCATATTAGTTAACCCATTTCGTATAATACCTAAACTTATCGGAACGTTGTGATTGCATGTATTTTGCGTCTTCGGTTAGGGGCGGATCTCGCGATGTTTTAGTGCACTGATTTCCCATGGTAAAAGAAAATGTTACGTAACCCTTCTTATCACGTGATATCAGAAGTTCAGTTCCTTTTCACAGTTTATCTAGAATAACTGCCTGCCTTATTCTGTTACCCTGATCTATGACCAAATATACAGTACTTCCTTTTGTCCCTGATCTGCATAACAAATCTTGACAACAATATACTGTAACCTAGTCCCTGATCTAAAACAGAAAAAAGGCAAAATCTTCCTACCTGACCCTCCGGTATTGAGTCGTCCAGGATCTGCTCTTCGGCCACAGATCAGAAAGTGGCCAGCCTCTTTAAATGACAATTCAGTCAGAGGTCTTTTCACCCAAGAAGAACCGTTTCGGTAACTTCTCCTGCGCAGTATTCGACCACCGGTAGACTCGGATCTGCAGCTGCCGGAGGGAATTCCGGCTAAGAAGGACCAAACTGTTAAATAAAATCAAGAATTCAATACACTGGAGGTTCAGGTTCAAAAGTTTACTAGTGTACACCAGGAGGCAAAAAACATACAAGTACAGAATTTTGTCTAACATGAAACAGGAAGCACACAATTTTGTATAGTCTTAACATTCAAGCTCTGCCCACCTTACTGACGTGGTATGTCACAGGGCATCTACATCACTTTAGCTTACAGTCCTCTATTCATAAAAACTGCTGATGCTGTATATTTAAAAAAGGTTTTCCTCTGGTAACAATATGGCCTTGCTATCCACCTGGTCAGACATAATGTCTTTCTGTAAAGTTACTTCTTCAAGGTTTCACACCAGTTCGAATACAATAGCAGATTCAATTTTCTAATACACATCTTTGTTCACTGTAACACTTTCCCACCAGCTGCATGCTATCTTAGTAACACATATACAAGGCCAAATCATCCCAGCAAGAAAGAGCAGAAGATTTCATTATTTCACATATTTAATTTCCTGACCCAGCAGATAATCACTTGTGAAAAGCATAAACATTAAAACTTGCTAAGCTAGCATCTGCCAGGGTCGGATGTTAGTTTGCTACAAGCCACACTGCAGTTTCAAAACTACTTGTATTTACACATGAATTTATCCTTTCTGTTATATGATTAATAGAATAAAATGCATTATATACTACTTTGTTTTTAAACTAGTATTTCACATATATTTAAATACACATTTTTCTAACAACATGAAAGTCTGATTTGTTTGTTTGTTTGTTTGTCTTTGTTAATTATGCTAGTGTGGCTGGACAGAGCACCTTTTCATCAGAGACCAGGAAGAAAAACTCCAGAGCAGATTACTGTAAAAGTAAAATTACATGGTATAAATATGAAGAAAAATCTTGCGAGAAAATGGAGATATAATGTCAAATAAATACAGGTATAAGTTCCAATAGGAGCAAAAACTGGATCCAAAATTCATCGGACAGAAATTGCATAAGTATGTAAACACTCAGATATCTTGCAGTTGTTGCATAACCATTTCCTACAGTATGAGCTCCTGTGATGCATGCAAGATACTCCATAGGACGTTAACTGTGCAGGTACAAAGTAGAAAAGCTGGTAGATAATGAATAATAGTTTCATAGGTGAATACTACACTAACTATTCTCAAGGTCCATTTTAAGCCTAGCCAATAAATCACAATCATAATCAAACGCTCCTCTATGTGTCTGTGATACAAAGGCCTTAACCATTATACCAAACACAAAAGGGGACATGAAGAGGATGAAAAAGGCTATAGAAGGAAATAGGGACATGAAAAAAAGAGTGGCATAAAAAGGTTGAGGGATACATCAGAATGAGATAGAATTAGAGACATTATTCTTTTATTGGAGACTGTAAAGTGGTGACACGGGAAAGTGTAGTTAAGCAGCATAGAATGGTGGTCTGGAGGATGATGTTGGTGGTCAAGAAGAGGAGGAGGAGTGTGAAAGCAGTGCCAAGGATTAAATGGTTGAAGTTAAGAAAGGGTGATTGTGAGGTGGAGTTCAGGGAAGAGTTAAGACAGGCACTGGGAGGCAGTGCAGAGTTACTGAATAGCTGGGTAACTACAGCAGAGCTAGTAAGGGAGACTGCTAGAAAGGTGCTTGGTGTGACATCTGGACAGAGGAAGGAGGACAAGGAGACATGGTGGTGGAATGAGGAAGTACAGGAGAGTATACAGAGGAAGAGGCTGGTGAAGAAGAAGTGGGATTGTCAAAGAGATGAAGAAAGTAGACATGAGTATAAGGAGATGAGGCGCATGGCAAAGAGAGAGGTGGCATAGGCTAAGGATAAGGCATATGGAGAATTGTATGATTGATTGGACACTAAAGAGGGAGAAAAGGACCTGTAATGATTGGCTAGACGGAGGGACAGAGCTGGGAAAGATGTACAGCAGGTAAGGATGATAAAGGACAGTGAGGGAAACGTACGGACAAGTGAGGAGAGTGTGTTGAGTAGATGGAAAGAGTACTTTGAAGGGCTGATGAATGAAGAGAATGAGAGGGAGAGAAGGTTGGATGATGTGGGGATAGCGAATCAGTAAGTGAAACAGATTAGCAAGGAGGAAGTAAGGACAGCTATGAAGAGGATGAAGAATGGAAAGGCTGTTAGCCCAGATGACATACCAGTGGGAGCATGGAGGTGCTTAGGAGAAATGGCAGTGGAATTTTTAACCAGATTGTTTAATGAAATTTTGGAAAGTCCGAGGATGCCTGAGGAGTGGAGGAAAAAGTGTTTTGGTACCTATCTTTAAGAATAAGGGTGATGTGCAGAGCTGCAGTAACTACAGAGGGATAAAACTGATCAGTCACAGTTTGAAGTTATGGGAAAGAGTAGTGGAAGCTAGGTTAAGAAGGGAGGTGATGATTAGTGATCAGCAGTATGGATTCATGCCAGGAAAGAGCACTACAGATGCAATATTTGCTCTGAGAGTGTTGTTGGAGAAATACAGAGAAGGTCAGAAGGAGTTACATTGTGTCTTTGTGGACTTAGCGAAAGCATATGACAGGGTGCCTAGAGAGGAATTGTGGTATTGTATGAGGAAGTCGGGAGTGGCAGAGAAGTATGTAAGAGTGGTACAGGATATGTACGAGGGTAGTGTGACATTGGTGAGGACTGCGGTGGGAGTGACAGATACATTTAAGGTGGAGGTGGGATTACATCAAGGATCAGCTCTGAGCCCTTTCTTATTTGCAGTGGTGATGGACAGGTTGACAGATGAGACCAGGCAGGAGGCCCTGCGGACTATGATGTTTGCAGATGGCATTTTGATATGTAGTGAGAGTAGGGACCAGGTTAAGGTGACCCTGGAGAGGTGGAGATATGCTTTAGAGAGGAGAGAAATGAAGGTCAACAGGGCTAAAACAGAATATATGTGCGTAAATGAGAGGGAGGGTAGAGGAATGGCAAAGATGCAGGGAGTAGAGTTGGTAAAGGTGGATGAGTTTAAGTACTTGGGATCAACAGTTCAGAGTAATGGTGAGTGTGGAAGAGAGGTGAATAAGAGAGTACAGGCAGGGTGGAATGGGTGGAGAAGAGTGTCAGGAGTTATTTGTGACAGACGGGTACCAGTAAGAGTGAAAGGGAAGGTCTACAAGAGGGTAGTGAGACCAGCTATGTTATATGGGTTGGAGATGGTAGCATTGACAAAAAGGCAGGAGTCAGAGCTGGATGTGGCAGAGTTAAAGATGTTAAGATTTGCACTGGGTGTGACTAGGATGGACAGGATTAGGAATCAGTATATTAGAGAGTCAGTTCAGGTTGGACAGTTTGGAGACAAAGCAAGAGAGGCGAGATTGCGTTGGTTTGGACATGTGCTGAGGAGGGATGCTGGGTATATTGGGAAAAGGATGCTAAGGATGGAGCTGCCAGGTAAGAGGAAAAGAGGAAGGCCTAAGATAAGGTTTATGGATGTGGTGAGAGAGGACATGCAGGCGGTTGGTGTGAAAGAGCATGATGCAGAGGACAGGAAGAAATGGAAACAGATGATCCGCTGTGGCGACCCCTAATGGGAAAAGCCGAAAGAAGAAGAAGATTATTTTATGCAAATTAGAAAGTAGTTGAACAGTGGTGGATTATAGCACTAATAATTCAGATGACTGCCAGAGGCCCTTGCTTCCATGGGGCCCATAGAGCGATGTCTACATACCAACCCAAAATGTTTCTGATTGTTTTTCTTTTTGTAAGTGATATCTTCTTCTTTCAAACATTTTTTTATTTCACTCTCAAGTGTGCATCACACATACACAGCAAGGTCTAGTGCATGCATAGCATAAGGAATTCAAATTTAGAGGGACTTCACAACTGAACCCCTTTTGGGAGTGGGAGTGCAACTGAAAGTGTGGGTAGTGTGAGGTGTGTCCTCCAGTTACTTCTGCTGCCAAAAACTGCTCACTGTTCTGACTACTTCTGCTGCCAACTGCTTAATTCTCCAACAACTGATAGGGATTCTGACTCTCAAACCTGAACTGCATTAAGATAAATAAGGCCAGTCATTACAGTTTCATAGTTATTATCACTCAGAAAATATTACCCATTTTTTATTTGCTAATCAGGTAAACCCACCTTAATGTAACCCAGGAGCACTGTTTAGTTAAGTATCTTGCTTCCAGCCACACAACACACAAATGAAGGTAGAATGAGTCATACCTTGTCTGAAAATGATTGGGTAGATTATAATTCATTGATGTGTAATATTTGCAACTCTGAATGTGTCAGTATGGTTTGCGCTGTAAAATGCTTGCAACTAGGATTGTGCTGGTGTGCTTTGTTTTCATTTAGATAAATGTATGATTGGTTATGTCATAAGTGATGGTTTAATAAAGATGTTTCTTGTTAAAAAAGGGGGCAAGAATTGAATAATTTTTGTAATGTTGCTTAGGTTATATGATATATAGCAACATATGTGAAGTATAATGTTTGTTAATGTTAATTAAATACATAGGTTCATAGGTGCATAGGTTCATACTAGGCTATCTGCCCTAGGGCATTTATAAGCCTAGCAAGAGTGTGTGTGGCTTCCGCCACCCCTTGGAATGATAATACTGCGCCCATTTAGGGTTTAGTTTACTGTGCCTCTGTCTAGTAGTGACACAAGAGATGACCCCCGGGGTAAACCTACGATTTCCCATCCACTCGTCAAGATTTCTCTTGAAGAGAGTCAATGAGGGGCTCTGCCTAACATGGGCCGGGATTCTGTTCCAGAGTGTAGGGAGCCTCTGGGTTATGAATCTGTCCCTCCAGCATGTCCTATTTATTTCTGTGTTGAGGTTCAAGTCTCTCACTCTCGTGGCTCTGGTGGATTTGGATTTTTTCAGGTGGAGCATGTCCATTAATTCCGGATTGGACATGGCCTTGTACATCAGGCATAGATCTCCTCTGAGTAGGCGGTATGCGACTGAATAGAGCTGGAGATTCTTCAGTCTGGCAGCATATGACATATGTTTGAGACCCTTGATCCTCTTAGTGAGGTACTTCTGGGGTCTTTCTAACTGCTGCAGGTGTCGGGTAAGGTACATACCAAATGGGGTATTGTACTCAATCATGGGCCTGATAAGGGAAGAGAATAGGGGTACAATGACCTCTCTTGATCTAGATGTGAATCCTTTCATGATAAGGTGGGCAATATAGAAGGTCTTCCTAACCACCTTGGCAATGTGGGTGTCAAATGAGAGGTCACTGTCAACTTGGGTCCCTAGGTCCCTGATTAGTTCTTCCGTAATTAATGGGTTACCATCTATGTGGTAATTTGTGGGTACTTTGTTTTTCCCAAAGGGTATGACTATACATTTTTTGGCGTTCAGTTTAAGGCCATGGCTCTGGCACCAGTTATTCATTTCTGTGAGGCCTTTCTGAAGGATGCTAGTGTCCACTGGAGTATCAATTATGGCGCCCAGCTTGCAGTCATCTGCGAACTTTGTCAGCCACAATCCTCCTATGTTTGCTTGTACTTCTGAAAAATAAATGCTGAACAGGAGGGGTCCCAGGACTGAGCCCTGTGGGACACCACTTGTGACGGGCTTAGAGTATGACATGGCTCCAGCAATTCTGACCTTGTGGGTTCTGTCCTTTAGCCAGTTTGCAACCCATCTTATGACATATGGGTTTACATTTAAGCTGGTGAGCTTGTCTATGATGCCCGAGTGGGGTATTGCGTCGAAGGCTTTTGCAAGGTCAAGGTAGGCTGTGTGAACTGCCTTACCCTCATCAATGGCCTTAGTGATTGTTTCAAAAAAGTTGACCAGGTTCAAAAGGCAGGATCTGCCCTTAACAAAGCCAAATTGGGTAGGATCAAGTGTCTGTAGGTCCCCAATGTCAATGTTTATGAGTTCCATAATGATCCTCTCCATAGCTTTGCAGACCAGGCTCGTCAAGCTTATGGGGCGGTAATTTCCAGGGTCCATAGAAGCACCTCCGTTGTGGAGTGGAACCACTGTTGCTGTACGCCATTCTTTGGGTACGTATCCTGTAGTAAGGCTAAGTTTAAACAGCAGCCTTATGTGCGGGTTTAGTTCCTCTTGGAGTTCATGTAGCATGCAGCCCGGGACACCGTCTGGTCCCATCGATGCTGTGTTTTTAGCTTTGGAGAGGGCAGCTCTCACCTGGGCATGTGTGATGTCAGGGAGGCTACATTCAGCTGGGATAGATATATCTCCTTTTGGGGGGGGGAGAAATTAGCACTGAACCTGTCTGCCAGTATGTTGGCAATATCTGTGGGTTCAGTGTATTTTTTTTCATTTTGAACTAACTCTGAGCATATCTGGGAGTTTCCACCCAGGTTTCTAACATAACTAAAGAAGGCCTTGTGATTATCTTTAGTGTCTTTTGCGATTTTTCTCTAAAAGTTGGCCTTGGATGATTTTATGAGTGATCGTAGTTTTTTGCTAGTACTGATCAGAGATGCCTTCCCTTTTTGGGATTTTGCACTGTCCTGTAGCAGCTTCCTCCTCCTGTTGTAAAGTTTGTTTATGGCTGGGGTCCACCAGACAGGATGCCTGCCTTTGGGGGAAAGGTTCTTGGTTTTATTTGGGATTGCATGATCCATGCATTCTTGAAGGTGTCCGTAGAAAGCATTTATAAAGGATTCAGCGGTGTGGGCTGTGGTTTCCACTGGCCCAGGGGCCTTGAAGGATACCACTTCAGTCTTAAGAAGTGTGAAGTCAGCTTTTGAGAAGTTCCTCACTGTGGTCTTTTGTGCTGTGGGTGGGGGCGGGATGTGGATTTCCAGTGAGATTAGTTTATGGTCTGACCTCACCAGTGAGGGGTATACTTCCAGTGTGGAGCATTGTGTCCCCATGTTTGTGATGATCAGGTCTAGTATATTATCTCCTCTTGTGGGAGTGGTGACTAGTTGTTCCATCGCATTAGAGTTTATGAATTCTAGGAACCTTTGGGCTAGGGTGTTGGGGCTTGAGTAATGCTCCCAGTCTATGTTTGGGTAGTTGAAGTCTCCCAATATGATGGTATCTGGAGAGACATTCATACTCTCCAGTGTCTTCAGAAAGGCTGAGTGGGGTTCCTGAGTTTGAGAGGGTGGTCTGTAGCATGCTACAAACTGTAGGGCAGTTTGGCCTACGGTTAGTTACACATGGATGGTCTCTGATGCTTCGTGCATTGCCACTAACTTGGAGGTGTGGGTGTCTTTGTTGAATATGGACACTCCCCTCCCTTTGTGGTTCGGTCCAAGTTATGGGGCCAAAAAGCATGATATGAGGTATAACCTGGTAGTGCTGGGGTGCTCTCAGGAGCCTTGAACCAAGTTTCAGTCACTGCACAGACATCGATGCTCTCCATACTGAGGAGGGCTTCGAGAGCCTGCATCTTGAGGTTTAGACTTCTGGCGTTGAGCAGCATTACCCTTAGTTTTTATTCAATTGTGTTTTCTAGGAAGGTGGGTTTGTCTTTTGAGCCTTGCCTAAAAAAGGCACTATGGGGGTGGCAAGAGCCTTTGCCAATATCCGGAATCCTAGGGGTGACAGGCGCAAGCCATCCCTTGCGAAGCAGCGTGGCTTGTCAAGCATGTCATCCCAAGCAGACAGACATTGGATCCCCCTAGAATGACACCAGTAATTGAGCCAATTATTAAAGCTGATCATTTTGTCTTTTTACTGTGGCATCATTCTAGGTGAGGGTAAGATGCTGCTTAGGGTCAGGGTCATACCGGCCTGGGCTACATAATCAGAGAGCTCCTCTATGTCTCTTTTCATGTAGTCCAGGGAGGTACGTCTCAGGTCATTCACGCCGGCATGGACAATGACTGAGTCATATTTGTACTTGCTTTGGAGTGACCTGAGTGCTTGTGTTATGTGGTGGATTCTAGCATCTGACAGGCAGCTTACTATAACCTTTTCCTTGTTCAGTCTGGTGAGCGGGACGTTAGTGTGTCTGACTATAGAGTCACCTATTACAAGTGTATCAGGCATGTTGTTTGGCCTTAAGGGCTGTGACTGTTTGGCACACTGACTTTGAGATATATGTGTTGCATGTGCTATGTTTTGAGGTAGTGGTTTCTTGGATGTCTGCTTTGGAGGCCTCTGCTGTTTTGGTAGATTTTTAATTAGAGCCTCCGAGTATGTCTTTGTGGGTTTATGTGTTTGGTTTGCAGTTGTGTTTGGTCTATGTGAGATTGGATTTGTGTTGTGTGTGGTTACCTTCTCCTCCTGACTGGTCTTGCCAGTACTGAGTCGAGAGAGCTCAACCTCCAGTTTGGCTATATAGTTGCATCTCTCACATATATTTGTATTTGTTGGGAGGAGGAGAGGGTTGTCTGTGTACATGAGGCAGTTGTAACATTGCCTCAAGATTCCCAGATTCACCAGCTGAACTGGAGAGGACATCAGTAATTGCCCTCTCGACATGCTAGAATAGAGTAAGGGATTGCTGAGTAACTGAGTCAGAAAGGACCTAAAGGGAAATGGGTACTCAAGGGGATTGTAGGTGGATGTAGTACTTTCTTTTGTTTAAGAGTGCTTTATCTGTGTAAAAATGCTTTAGGAGCAAGTGCTGGGCTTTTTAGATAGAGAATAGACTGATTTTATTGAAGGTAGAGCGATTTTAAGGGAAAAACTGTAGAGCAGACTTGGCGGAGCCAGAAATAGTTTAAACTTGTTTAACCTGCGCTGCTTATGTACAATCAGCAAAAGCCGCAAATGTGGATTTTTATACAGGGAACTTCAAAAGAGCTAGAAATGGTCCAAAACGACCAATTACTACTAGATCTTGTGCTGAGGTCACTCCTTCAGGGACAGATAGGCTGCTCAAGGCTCCCCACTCCCACTGGTGAGCAAAGAAACTTCCTTCTATGCAAGTAAGGCAATGGGCAACACAGGAACTATCCCAAAGTCCAGAATACAGCAAAGCCTGTATAATGGACTACTCTAGTCAAGGAAAGGCGGGAAAGCAAAGATATTTTATTTTTTTTTTGTAAGAAAACTACTGAAAAATGCAGGGAAACAGCAGTATATTAAATGCACAGGCTAGCACACTTGAGTGGGCAGCCTCAACAGTTAAATTAAGCAAACAAACTTTAACTTAAGTGCAGGTAATAAAAACGCTAAATACAGATAAAATAGCAGTTAAAACTTCGTTTACAGCAAGAAAAGAAGGTTGCACAGGTAGAAACAGCAAAAATATACTTAAATCTGGAAAGTAGTCACTTTTTTCAGTTCTCTGCTGCTAGCACCACTCTGCAGGACCACGAGGAGCTGTTGCTGAGTAGTATAGTTGAAAAAAACGCTCAGAGGCGGATTTTTATACAGGGAACTTCAAAAGAGCTAGAAATGGTCCAAAACGACCAATTACTACTAGATCTTGTGCTGAGGTCATTTTTGTACAGATGTATATTTGAGTATGTCACAAGTGATAATTCAATAACGGTGTTTAGAAAAAAAAAAAAAGAAGAGGAAAATCTGGGAAAAAAAGAAGCAGTTTATTAAGAGCTTAGATTATTAGTCCCCTGCACTACCTATCAAACCTCTATTGACTATTTACTTTTTTTTTTTAAATAGTTTTATTGATTTTGATTATAATGAAAACAATCCCATAGACATATATAAGATCATTTACATTATAGATTTACATATTAATATATGTTTAAAGCATTTAAATATGAATATTCAAATAACAAAGCAAAAAAACTAAAGTATGTACATAGACATCCAGTATTTATACATGAACATACACTATAACCTTCCTTTTGTAACTTGTTCTCATGAATGACAAGGAAAGTCAATTACCTTTATGCAAAATGATCATTTTTTCTAACATATTTTGTAACTTAACCCATAAATGATATTCATATGTCTTTCTAGATGTTCTAGAGTTTATGGTTCTTATCTGTAAATGACTAACTTCTTTTAATAAATTAGTAAACTCAGAGAATGTAGGAGGATGTTTTGAAATCCAATTTTTTGTTATGATCTTTCTAGCCACTGCCAATATAGTCCATAGTAATGAGTATTTGGTTTTCCTAACACATTGTGGAACAGGTGTATTAAATATGATTAATGATTTATTCAATATGAAGTTGTCTGAAAAAAGTGCTTGTAAAAAGTTGTGCCCCGGGATTCATGAAGCTTGCACCAAGCACAGGCGTAGCATAGGCGGTATAATGCCAAATATGGCCGCCGAGTGATTCAGGTACGATCCAGTTCCACATGCACTACCAGCGTACGCCAGATCTGTGCAGCTCTCGGCTCATGTATGCTAATCACCCCATGTGCAGTAGTGCAGCATGCAAATGAAGGTACATAGCGATTCATTAAGTGGTGCAGGTAAGCATACAGAAATGTAAACCAAAAAAAATGATTTGCATTTTTCCAAACAGAACATCAGAGCCATGAAAGTGGACCAAACTTACGTATTACAAAGTTAACATATGTCAATGGCTAAATATACAGCCAATGGCATAAAAAAACATGCACAACACATAAAAAATAACATTTAAAGTCATGGCCATACTAACGCAAAGTACAACCACAGGGCATGTGTGCGCAAATGGGAACACAAGGAAAATATATACAGATGTCATAAAATTGCAATGTAACACAAACATGATTTTGCCATAAAAGTCAATGGTATGCATGCTACACCACAACCAAGGTGCAAGGGTTGCTAAGGGTCTGTGACAGTGTTCGGCACAGTAACTATGAATTAGTAGTCAATGCAATGCAAATGAGGCAAGTAATACTGAATTGCAAACGTCCCGCCGGCCAAAGATGCACCATATCGTGCAGTGGTACAACACCGAAGAGTGGCTTGGAGGTATACATGACATCAGCAGTGGGGTGTGCCACCATAGCTGTAAGCACATTGGAACATTGCTAATCCAGGTTGCCCATTGCTAAGCAAAGCCACAGGATAGGGATGTGAATGTAGCCATAGCTTTGCTTAGCTGAGAGCACATATGGTGACCGAAAGCGCATGTGCACGTGGATGACAACACGCTTGAAACCCGGTAAATGGCTGCACGCGGCGCGCACCACAGCTGAAACAGGAAGGTTACGGGAAGACAATAAGGAAATGCCGCAGAAGGGTAATTGGAGTACAACTGAGTAATTAACACCTATTAACTCACAGTAGGCCACTGACGGTAGCTTTCAAGGCTGCTAGTAGCAACCTGCAGAACAGGATAGGGGAGGTGCCGGATTGCAAAGAAAAGAGAACCGTCACCGCAGAGCAAAGCAAACCTGTAGTAGATCGGCTTTAGAACACATTTCGCAACACAATCCTGGGTTGGGAAAGTACAAAACAAGAAAGCAGGCTGCTGGATGCATGCCTGACAATGGGAGTTATGAAAAGTGAAGGCAAGGGCAAGAGGTGATCCACGGCAGCTAAATGTAATTCAACACCAAAAGCACCACAATAGCAGTACCTGCGGTAAAACACATAAGTAAGATACCCTGCAGCTCTGATTGCACACACACCCTATGACATTATCAGTGTCCAAAGCACAATAGTATAAAGTGTGAAGGCACCTCACACACACTTGTGTATTCCCAAACACTGCACCATCGGCGTAAACAGATGGAGAACTTTTACAATGTACTTGTTGGGAGTTGCCATAGCTGTGATTTATCACCATGTGTTGGAGACTGAAGGTGGTGTGGAGGATGATGCTGACAACCACCTCAGGCCCCGGAGGAGGAGGAGAAGAGTGTTCAGACCAAGGATAACCTACCAGGGGCTAGATGATCTGGAGATAGTAGAGCATTACAGGGTGGACAGGGACATCATACAGCAAATCGTTGAGCTGTGCCGGCCACGCCTCAGAGCCAGAAACAACAGAGGGAAACCCATCACAATGGACACGGAGGTATGTGTAAGCTTGATAATACTAGCCACAGGTACCTTTCAAAGGTCAACTGGAGATATCATGGGGATCTCACAGGCATCAGCATCCAGGGTACTCCACCAGTTCCTGGATTCCATGTTACCACATGCCATGAGCATACATACATCCCCCTGAACTCAGGAGGAGCTGGCCAGAAATACGCACCTCTTCCACCATGTGGCAGACTACCTGGAGTTACTGGGTGCAATAGACTGCACGCACATACATATCAAGTCACCACCCAATGAGCATGGTAGGTGCTACATAAACCACAAGGGATACCACTCCATCAACTGCCAGGTTGTGTGCAATGCCCAGGGCATTATCACGGATGTGTGTGCTGGCAGCCCTGGAAGCTACCATGACTCCCACATCTGGCATGCCTCACAGCTATACCAGGTATTTGTCAGGGAGGTCATCCCATATGGCCACCTTGTGGGGGATGCTGGCTAGGCACTGGAGCAATGGATGATGACTCCCATCAGAAATGCACACACACCCATGCAAGAACACCATAATGAGGCACACGCACAAACCAGAATCATCATAGAATGTGGGTTTGGAAGCTGAAATCACGGTTCCGTTGCTTGGACATATCTGGTGGAGCCTTGTAGTACTCTTCAGGCACATGTGCCCAGATCTTCATAGTATGTGCCATGCTACATAATATGATCCTGTGGAAATAGTTGCAGCAGAGACATAATGGTGAAGGCCCTCACAGCCCATCGCAATTGCCAAGGGCATCACAGGCACAGAGGGATTCAGACCACGAACACAGTATGCCAGCCCCAGTAGGCAGATGGAGGCATGCACAATATGCCCATGCCTTGGCAAAGAGGGAACGTATAGCACATACACTGACAGTGTAGGCCCCTATGGACTGACACACTTCTCCACCTGCACACACAGTAAAATGGATGGCACACACACACACGACCACCTGTAAATTGTCATGTATAGGTGGTCTACTGTGTGCATCCTACATAGGCAACCCTCAACTATTTCACACACAACAGCTATTGGTACAAGGTAAGTCAATACCTGAACAGTAAATTAAGCTAACAGCATGTGTTGATACTGTATGTATAGGTTCCTAGGTACATCGGTAGGTACATGCCTGATTGTCAGAGGCCATTCATCAGCCTAGCCAAAATGTGTCTGCTGTCGCCACCCCATTGATTAACTAACTGTCCCTCTGTGGAGCAGAGTCAATTGCGGGATCCCTGGGGTGTAACCACTGTTCCCCACCCACTCTGCAAGGATTCCCTGGTGTGTTAATGAGGGGCTCCATATAATGTAATAAGGGATGTAGTTCCAAAGCATGGGGAGTACCCATGACAGATATCTGTCACCCCAGCATTCTCCAGTTATGGTTGTGGCAAGATGTAGCACATTACAGTGTGTGGCTCACTGTGACATGGATTCCCATAGCTGGAGCACATCCATTAAGCATCACTTGGACATACCATTAATAGGTATCATCCATATGTAAACTAACTGAGTTACACATTTGTTTGCAGTATGGAGGAACAGCCATAGTACAGTCCACATACTAAACACTATAACAATTGTACATATCCCAGATGCCCCAGTGGTAAAGCCACTGACTGTCTCGTGCATGTTCCCGGTTCCACGATCTGCAAGGGCTGTAACGTAATTCCAATGTCCCAAATAATGGATGTTGGATGCAGATCATTAGAGCATGTTTAAGCACATGTTAGTGGGTTTATGCGCAGGCAAGTGCAGGTAAGCATCATTTAAACATGACTGCACGAATATGCGCAAAACAGGTCTAAGTTTTGCTGAGTATTGAGCAGATCACGGGCAAAGCTGGCCAGAACTGCTGAAATCTGTGTTATTCACCCTTGTACTAATAGTGCCTGCTCTGAGAGGTAAAACAACCACTGCCAGGAGCAGAACACGCAACCATGTACACAAACACCTACCACTAAGCTACCTGAGATATACCAATGGCAGGTGTGTATTGTGACAGGTTAAAACACAAAAGGGTGGAGTTTGGGAAATAGTATACACCGCCATGTACCCAACGAAAGGTGTGTTCTCTCTATCTCTCTATAAATATATATATATATATATATATATATATATATATATATATAATATAGAGATAGAAAGGGTGATAGAAAGATATATGTCGATATATATGGATATACATATATATGCAAATATATAGATAGGTTAACAACATGTACTACATATAAATAGGATACTACCAAATTCCGAATGTTTTACATACCGACACGTGTAATCACGAGGCTTAAAGACCGAAAGACCACAGTACCGGAGCACTAGAACCGCGAGTACTATTATCACGATGTTAAGGGACATTTAGTTAGTGCTTCTGGTGCTGCGGTCCAGGGAGGTACTGTGTTTAAGTGTGTTTCTGATTGCTGTAGTGTGTGTAAGTGTGTGTTCTGAGTGCAGTGTGTGTTTCCGTGGGACTGTAATGTGTGTGTGTGTGTGTGTGTGTGTGTGTGTGTGTGTGTGTGTGTGTGTGTGTGTGTGTGTGTGTGTTTGCTTCATGTGTCTGTTCGTGCTATCTCAGAGGTAGATTATTACAGTAGGTGTGGTGTGGGGGGCGCAGCCACCCACATAGGGTGTGTATGGGACATGGCCACCTGGCCATATGTAGTGTGGGATAGTTTGTTTGGATGTGATGGGTAGCAGTGTGTCTGTGTGTGCGTGTGTGTGTTCTGTGTTTGTGTTAGTTCCGGGAGTTTGACTATTGCGAGCTTGAGTGTTCGGTATTGTGGGGTTTGGGAGTCTGTGAACGGTAATGTGGTTGTTGGAAGTGTGTGCATTCCTGAATCCATGGGTATGCTGTATACAGCAGTTGAAGTCTTCAAATATGTTTACAACATGGACCATAGCAATCACACATTCCACCATGACTGAACATTATGAACAAAGGATATGGAGACTATATTATAGCAATAACCCATGCCTGGGTGTGGGTAATGCTGGATTTACCCACGGTTGTCTTTCTTTGGCCACACCAACCGCGGGTAAATTCACCATTACCCACACCCAGACATGGGTTATTGCTATAATACACTATTACAAATATGTGCTATGGACATGAGCTAAACATAGGGTTACCACCTGTCCCACCTTGCGAGGAGCAGTCCCTCTATGTGTGGTAGTGTCCTGACCAAAATGAGTACAAATACTAATGTCCTACAATCTCAAGACATTCTGCATGTTCCATAGTTAATGTAATGGTTGCATAAAATAGTCATCTGTATCTAACATACCTACATGTAACAAGAAACAGGATAAGTAAGTAAACCGCTACAAGAATATAAGCTTTTATATAGGCATATATGTAAAGTTCTATACTTTGTACTGACCATGGGCATGTGTCAGCCTCTAAATTCCGATGTGTGTCCTGCAAATGTCCCACTATGGCCATTTGAAAAGGTGGCAACCCAAGCCAAAGAGGTTCAGTCACCAACACAACTCCAATGAGTGCAAATATCTGTGACAGAAATACACAAGACAGCTTTCATGCAGCAACATTTCATTACATACCGATGTATTTCCGAAGGGATTGAAGGACAAACATCACCTGCATGCTATATAGGAACCAATTAACAATGGCTTAATAAATAAGCCTGCAATAACCATAGCATTAGTCTACTAAATTATAGGTCTTCAATTAGGGAAGGAGCCCTCACATACATATGGAATATGTAAAAATGCAGTTCCTACACACCTTCATCTGCTATGTACACCCCACCTACATCTTCCCCACACCTGAAACAATTGCAATACAAACTGTTATAACATCACAAACATCCACTCACTCTATGACATCTGCAGAAGCCTTAACATACCTTGTGAGAGACACACTATAATGGCCCTATATGAAATCGTTGCTGTTGTACAATGGAACAGACGCCGATGTTACAGGGTTTGTTTGCAATAATCCCATATCACACGGCTGATATAACAGCTACACTCACATGTTCATAGGTTCATACTAGGCTATCTGCCCTAGGGCATTTATAAGCCTAGCCAGAGTGTGTTTGGCTTTCGCCACCCATTTTAAATTAATTTTGCTATACCCTTTTTCGAGGTTAGTATACTGTACCTCTGTCTAACAGTGACACAGAAGTGATACCCGGGGTAAACCTACAATCTCCCATCCACTCATCAAGATTCCTCTTGAAGAGAGTCAATGAGGGACTCTGCCTAACCTGGACTGGGATTTTATTCCAGAGTGAAGGGAGCCTCTGGGTTATGAATCTGTCCCTCCAGCATGTCCTATTTATTTCAGTGCTGAGGTTCAAGTCTCTCGAGCACGTAGCTTGATGGGATTTTGATTTTCTGAGGTGCAGCATGTCCATTAATTTTGGGTTGGACATGGCTTTATACGTCAGGCACAGATCGCCTCTGAGCAGGCGTTATGCCACTAAGTAGAGCTGGAGTTTCTTTAATTGGGCAACATATGGCATCTGTTTGAGCCCTTTGATCCTCTTGGTGAGGTACTTTTGGGGTCTTTCCAGTTGCTGCAGGTGTCTGGTAAGGTACATCCCAAAAGGGGCATTGTACTCAATTATGGGCCTGATGAGGGATGAGTAAAGAGGCACGATGACCTCCCCTGATCTAGGTGTGAATCCCTTCATGATTAGGTGGGCTATATAAAATGTTTTTCTAATCACTTTGGCCACGTGGTTGTCAAATGAGAGATTGCTATCACCTTGAGTCCCCAGGTCCCTAATTACTTCTTCCATACTTAATGGATTACCACCTATGTGGTAATTTGTGGGCACTTTGTTTTTGCCAAAGGGGATGACTATACACTTTTTGGCGTTTAGCTTGAGGCCATGGCTCTGGCACCAGTTGTCTGTTTCTATGAGGCCCTTTTGGAGGATGCTTGTGTTGGCTGGAGAGTCGATTATGGCACCCAGTTTGCAGTCATCTGCTAACTTGGTCAGCCACAGTCCTTCCGTGTTGGCCTGTACCTCCAAGAAATATATACCGAACAAGAGAGGTCCCAGGACTGAGCCTTGTGGGACGCCACTTGTAACTGGTTTGGAGTCTGACATGGCTCCAGCAATTCTAACCATGTGGGTTCTGTCCTTGAGCCAGTTTGCAACCCATCTAGTGACATAGGGGTTTATATTTAAGCTGGTGAGCTTATCTATAATACCCGAGTGGGGTATTATATCGAAGGCTTTTGCAAGATCCAGGTACGCTGTGTGGGCCACCTTCCCCTCGTCAATGGCCTTGGTGACTGTTTCAAAGAAATCGAGCAGGTTTAAGAGGCAGGATCTGCCCTTAACAAAGCCGAACTGGGTAGGATCCAGTGTCTGTAGGTCCCCAATATCTTTATTTATGAGGTCCATGATGATCCTTTCCATAGCTTTGCAGACCAAGCTAGTCAGGCTTATGGGGCGATAGTTTCCAAGATCCGTTGAGGCACCACCTTTGTGGAGAGGGACCACTGTTGCTGTACGCCACTCTTTGGATACATATCCTGTAGTAAGGCTGAGATTGAACAGTAGTTTTATGTTTGCGTTTAGCTCTTCTTGGAGTTCACGTAGGATGCAGCCTGGGACACCATCTGGTCGCATTGATGCTGTGTTTTTTGCTTTGGAGAGGGTGGCTCTTACCTGAGCATCTAAGATGTCAGGGGGGCAGCACTCTGCTGGGATAGATATTTGCCCTTTTGGTAGGGAGGGGGGGGGAGAAGTTTGCGCTAAACCTGTCAGCTAGGATGTTGGCAATGTCTGTGGGTTCGGTGTATTTTTTGTCATTTTGGACTAATTCTGAGCATATCTGGGAATTCCTACCCAGGTTCCTAACATAACTAAAGAAATCCTTGTGATTATCCTTAGTGTCCTGTGCAATTTTTCTCTCTAAGCTGGTCTTAGACGATTTTATGAGTGCCCGTAGTTTTACTGATCAGAGATGCCTTCCCTTTTTGGGATTTTTCTCTATCATGTAGTAGCTTCCTCCTTCTGTTGTATAGTTTGTTTATGGCTGGGGTCCACCAGACAGGACGTGTGCCTTTGGAGGATTGGGTCTTGGTTTTATTTGGGATTGCATGATCCATGCATTCCTGAAGGTGTTCATAGAATGCGTTTATAAAGGATTCTGTGGTCTGGGCCGTATTTTCTACAGGCCCGGGGGCTTTGAAGGATTCCACCTCGGTTTTGAGGAGTGTGAAATTTGCTTTAGAGAAGTTTTTCACTGTGGTTTTCTGGGCAGGTTGTGGGGTCGAGATGTGAATATCCAGTGAGATTAGTTTATGGTCTGATCTTACCAGTGAGGGATACACTTCTGGTCTGGAGCATAGAGTCCCCATGTTGGTGATGATCAGGTCCAGTATGTTTTCCCCTCTTGTGGGAGTGGTTACAAGTTGTTCCATAGCATTTGAGTTTATAAATTCTAGGATCCTTTGGGCTAGGGTGTTGGAGCTAGAGTAATGCTCCCAGTCTATGTTTGGGTAGTTGAAGTCACCCAATATAATGGTGTTTGGAGAGACCTTCATATTTTCCATTGTTCTCAGGAAGGCTGAGTGGGGTTCCTGGGTTTGGGAGGGTGGCCTGTAGCAGGCTATAAACTGGAAGGCAGTTTTACCCACTGTTAGTTGCACATGGATAGTCTCTGATGCTTCATGCTGTGCCACCACCCTGGAGGTGTGGGTATCTTTAACGAATATTGATACTCCCCCTCCTTTTTTGGTTCGGTCCAAGTTTTGGGGCCGAAAAGCATGGTATGACGTATAACCTGGTAGTGCTGGGGTGCTCTTGGGAGCCTTGAACCAGTTCTGTTACTGCACAGATATTGATGTTCTCCATGCTAAGGAGAGTTTCGAGTGCGTGCATCTTGAGTCCAGCCTCTCCTCCCACAAGAGTGCAGACCACGAACCTTCTTAATGTAAAATAACTGGCCTGAAGACCAAGTGCTTAAACCAGAACTAATACACTTTTAGAATAACAGACACTGAGCCCTCAATCAGCAGTTCCCAACTTAGAAGGATGTAAGCTACCTGTCCTACCATCACAGTGCAGGCCACAAACCTTCCTAATGTAAAACAACTGGTCTGAAGCCCAAGTGCTTAATCCAAAAGACTTAAAATGATAGCTACACTTTAATCAAGTTACTACCAAGCAGTAATAAATACAATTGAATACTTTAAAGAATGCCTGGATTAATGCTCAAGTTATACAAACAAAGCTAGATTCAGCAGGCCTGGATCTAGTCTATGCTACAACAAACAAGGTGTACCAATTTCAGTAAGAAGCAGTTCAAATATGCAGGCACTATAAGCCTTTAACCAGAAATTCCCAGCTCAGAAGGGCAGAGTCCAGCCTCTCCTCCCACAAGAGTGAAGACCACGGACCATCTTAATGTAAAATAACTGGCCTGAAGCCCAAGTGCTTAAACCAGAATTAATACACTTTTAGAATAACAGACACTGAGCCCTCAATCAGCAGTTCCCAACTTAGAAGGATGTAAGCTACCTGTTCTGCCACTACAGTGCAGACCACAAACCTTCTTAATGTAAAACAACTGGTCTGAAGCCCAAGTGCTTAAACTAAAAGGCTTAGAATGAGTTACACCAAGCAGTAATAAATACAATTGAGTACTTTTAAGATGACGCAAAAGCAAGATAAAGTAGGAAGAAACACAAATACAGTAAAAGCAGATACATTTTTTTTTTTTTTTTTTTTGAGTGAGCAAATGAGATGGGCCCAGGAGGAGTATCCAAGTGCAAATTTACAAGAGGGGCGGGCAGTTTCAAAGCCACCAAGATTAACACCAAAACAAAAACAAATTAATTTAAATTGTGTATTATTTGAAAAAAGTTCAGATAAAAATTTACTTAACTTTACTTATGCATTCAGTTGATTGCATGCAGGTCTTAGCTGGCCAAAGCTCACAGTTTAAATAGAAAATAATTCACTGTACCACTTGTATAAGATAGAAACTGAATAACAATGAAGTAAACTACCCCCACTTATCACTGGCTATGCAGGTTTTTTAACAAGCCTTAACTGAAAAAACAGAGTCACAACTTCCAGCTAGATATTGCTCAATGCAACACAAACAAATTAATTTAAATTGTGTATTATTTGAAAAAAGTGCAGATAAAAATTTACTTAACTTCACTTATGCATTCAGTTGATTGCATGCAGGTCTTAGCTGGCCAAAGCTCACAGTTTAAACAGTAGAACTACATCCTCTAGCCGTTACACACAATCCACGGGGGCCATGAAGTTAAAATTTCTCTGTGTCTCTCCATATAGCTGCTGCAATTCATCACAAACAATACATCCAGGCCGTCTTCCTCGAAGGTAGGGCAAAAGGACAATGCCCAAGTGGAGTATTCAATTATACCCCACTGTTGCCATGTAATTAGCTAATAGAGTAGCTGCACAGCTGATGTGCATGTAATCATCTGCTCCGGAACACCAACTGGTGGCAGGATACCACATGTTACTGGTATCAACGTATAAAAGGATGGCTTGTCATACATTCAAACCGTATGTACAAAACTGTTACAACAGAAAAGGAATAGGACTGATATTATCAACAACTCGGACTACTAAGAAGGTATGTAGAACACTCAGTATGTTAGTGTATGTAGTGCCTGTTCTGTATTAATGAAAGTGTACGCAATGCATATAGTGGGAAAAGGTATTATGTAGTGATGTATTGTTGAGGATAGTAACGCTCGTAGAAATTGTGTGTACTGCTGTAGGCCACAAGGTAAACACCTCATACACCACAAGGGATGCTACATAAGGACTTTAAACACAACAATTCCACTCCAGCCGCTGTCAGTGGCAGGGTTTGTCCAACAAGTACATGCCATAACAGGGGATAGTATATGTTGATATACTGTAACAGTAGGCATATGCATGGGCGTATAACTGGGAATAACATGTCTAAGCTGGTCCTGCTGTGCAATTATGATTTGCATTATGGGATATTGTTGCAAAAATGTGAAATGTGCAGTATTGTAGGTAGATATGTCTAACATTTTACATAGCATTACTGTTATATTATGCAAACATCAGGTATGTCTATTGGCATGTACAATCCACAATAACAGGATACATATGACTTGTAGTCACCAGACAGTGTATCAGCATGGTAGCTAATTGAAATGGAAGAGCTAGTCAATTATCCATGCACAAAGGACATATAATAGCTTCACAGATTCATAGTTAGGTACTATGCTGTCTGGCCAAGTCTATTTGTAAGCCTAACTACAGTGTTTTCACTTGTGGCACCTCCCTAGGTTAGTGTTCTGTGCCTGTGAACAGCAGAGCCATTCGTTTCCTGCACTTCTATACAGCAGAGCCACTGCAGTGATCCCTGGCGTACATGTCTGTCTCCCATCCACCTGTCGAGGTATCTCCTGAAGCGTGCTAGTGAGGGTCCCTGCCTGATGTACATAGGAGTCATGTTCCATAGCATGGTGAGTGTCCGGGTCAGGAATGTATCCCTCCAGCACGTTCTAGTCATCGTTGCTTTTAGGTACATATCCCAGAGCATGTGGCTTTCAGTTGCTTTTGCTTATGTCGAGCATATTCATCAATATTGTTTTGGACATGGGCCTTATATGTTCAGCAGAGATCACCTCTGAGTATGCAGTATGCAAATAAGTACAGTTGGGGTTTCTGTAGTTGGGCTGCATACATCATCCTTCGGAGGTCAGCAATCCTCTTGATGTGGTAATGTTGTGGTATTTAAAGCCGTTGCTGTTGTCTCGTAAGGTACATCTCAAATGTTGTGTTGTACCCTTTAATGTGTTTCATAAGTCATGAGTAGAGAGGTACAATGGCTGCCTTTGTTCTGGCTACAAACCCATTAGAGATTAGGGTGGCCATGTAGAAGGATACCCACGCCACCTTGGCAATATGGTTATCAAAGGAGTGGGTGCTGTCTACTTGGGTTCTAAGATCCCTTATTATGTCTTATGTATGTAGGGGACTACCACCTATGTGATATTCAGCGGGTGATTGATGTAATCCAAAGGGGATGTCTCTGCACCTAGTGGCATGCAGCTTGAGACCATGTTATTGACACCAGGTATCCGTCCCAGTGACACCCTTATGGAGGGTGTCTGTATCAGCTGGTGAATCAGTCATGGCCCCTAGTTTGCAGTCGTCTGCAAACCTATTCAGGGTAAGTCCTTCTGTGCTAGCCTGTACCTCAGAGAAGCATATACTGAACATGAGGGGCCCTATGACTGAGGACTGGGAAATGCCAATTGTAACTGATTTACAGTAGGAACTAGGGTATGCTACCCTCACTGTGTGGGTTCTGTCTGTGAGCCACTTTGCATAACATCTCATGACGTAGGGGTTGATGAGCAGGTGGATGTGTATGTTGACAATACCAGAATGGGGAACAGTGTTGAAAGCCTTTGAGAGGACAAGGTAGGCTGTGTGGACATTCTTACCCTCATCTACTGCCTTGGTAACTGTCTCAAAGGACTCCACCAGGTTTGTGAGTCATGGTATGGCCCTAACAAATCCAAACTGGGTGGGATCAAAGGTTTGGAGGCCACCAATGTCTCTGTGAATGAGATCCATGATAATGTGTTCCATAGCCTTGCAGAATAGTCTAGTCAGGTGTATAGGGCAATAGTTCCCCTGGTCCATTGTGGCACCACCTTTGTGGAGTGTGATAACTGTTGCTGTGTGCCATTCAGGGGCCACAATGCCTGATCCAAGGATATTAGTGAATTTGGTGCCCTAGTGGGGAGCCATTTCGTTCTGAAGTTCGTGTAAATTGCAGCCTGGGATGTTGTATGGTCACATGGATTCTGTGTTCCTGGCTTTAGAGAGTGCAGCTTTAAACTGCGTAGTTGTGAATGCAGGGACTCTGCATTGTTCTTGTATAGATTTGTGCCCTTTAGGGTGTGAGACAGGTGTAAAGTTAGCACCGTACCTATCTGCCAGGATGTTGCCAATATCAGTCGGTTCTGTAATGTTTCTGCCTAACAGCTGTATGTCAGAGCAGATGTGGGTATCGCCATCGAGAGTAGTGACATACCTCTAGAACACCTCCTGGTAGTCCTTGGAATGAGTCACAGTAATGTTTATGTAGCTAGCTTTGGAGAATGTGATAAGGGATCTCAGATTCCTACTGAGGCTGACCAGGGAGCTACCCCACTTATGGGATTGTACTCTACTTTGCAACAGTCTCCTCCTTCTGTTGTACATTATGTCCATGGCAGTGGACCACCAGTGTGGTGTCTGTTTTCTGGTGGGTACTGTCATGGCTGTGTTTGGGATAGCATGATCCATGCAGTCGTGTAAGTGCTAATTAAGTGCAGTTGTGTATGATTCAGCGGTTGTAACTGTATTGTCCATCTGCACGGGTGTCATGATGTTTACTACTGCTGTCATAAGAAGCCTGAAGTTGGCTTTGTAGAAATATTATACTGTGTTTTCCGTAAAGGGTGTGGTGCTGGGATGTGGATAACAAGGGTGTTTAGCTTATGTTCGGATCTGACCAACGAGGAGATAACCCCAGGTGTGGAACACCAGGCACACATGTTGGTAAAGTCTAGGTCTAGGATATTGTTGGCCCTGGTGGTGGTGTGGATAGGTTGATCCAGCCGATTGGAGGTTATGAATCCCAGAAAGTGTTGGCCTAATGTGTCAGTACATGAGTAGGTATCCCAGTTAATGGCGGGGTAGTGTCAGTTGCACATCAGTAGTTTCTGTTTGAACCCTACTTTCCAGTATACCAAGAAGTGAGGACCGTTAACCATGGGGTATGGTGTGGAATCTGCAGCAAGCTACAATTTGTATTGCAGTTATGGCCACAGTTAGTTGCACTTGGATTACCTCTGATGCATTGTGCTAAGCAACCAGCCTGGAGGTGTGTATATCCTTGGGATATATGGACACACCTCCGCCGTGGGTGTTCCGGTCCTGGTTACATGACTGAAAGGTGTGGTCTGAGTAATAGCCTGTTAGTGCAGGGGTGCAGGTCCCAGTCACTGCAGAGATATCGAAGTGGTCCATTACAAGGAGTACCTTGGGTGATTGCAATTGAGATGAAGATGTCAAGCACTGAGTAGCATTACCCTCAGGTTTTGCTTGCCTGTTCCTGTTATGGTGGTGAATATGTTATTTGAATCGTGCCTAAAACAAGCCCTATAGAAGCAGCAAGAGCCTTAGACATTATCCGTAATCCCAACGCCGACAGGTGCAGGCCATCTGTGCCAAAGCATCATGCTCTGTCGACCATGTCATTCAAAGCAGACAGATACTGGATACCCTTGGAATGACACCAGAAGCATAGCCAACTGTTGAAGTGAATAATTCAGTCCTTGTACTGCATTATCAGTCTGGACGAATGCCGAATGCTTCTCAGGGCTAGGGCGATACCTGCCTGCACTACAGGATCGGAGAGCTATTCCATGTCTCTGTACATGTAGTACAGGAAGTTACATCTCAGGGCATTCACACTAACATGGAGAATGACACAGTCATATTGTACCTGTTGAAGAGTGACCTGATTGCATAGGTCATGTTGCGGATCCTGTTATCCGACAGCCAGCTGAAAGTGACTATCACCTTGTGTAGCCTGCTGAGTGGGACATCAGTGTGACCGCCTATAGACTCACCTATGACTAGTGTGTTGGGTATGTTATATCACCCTATTGGCTGTAGTTGATGGGCACTGAGTCTGTGGGCTATAAGTAATTAGTGTTGTGTTGGGTGATGGGGGCTGCCTGCATTTCTGCTTTGGAGTTCTCTGTTGCCTAGACAGAGTAGTATTGAGAGGCTCCGCAAATGTTGTAGTCTTACTATGTGTGGCCTGTGTTGGTGGAGATCTAGTGAGACTATGTGATGAGTGTGGTGTGGTGCAAACGTTTAACATCCCCACATGATTGTCAGGTTCAGTCTGGGTAGGAGAGAGCTTTACCTCCAGCATGGCTACATATGTGCATCTCCCACAGGTTGTAGTGTTGTATGTTAGGAGGGGAGCATTGACTGTGTACATGAGACAATTTCTATATTGCCTCATGATGCCCATATTCATCATATAGACAGGTGATAACACTGGGAATTGACACTTGGACATGCCTGAATATTTAACTATTTCCCACTAGATATGTGAGGAAAGTGTGTACAACAGCTGTTTTACTCTAAGCAAATGGGAAATGTAAGTACAAACAGTGTTTACCTGTAGGAAATGAGGAGGATTGAGTGCTATAGTAATTAGTAGCTCATGAAGTGCTTACATGTTCTGATCAAGTGCTGAGCATGAATAAGCAATACAGATAGGGTGTCAGATAACATAAACACACTGCCCCCCCAACAGGTACACAATCACATATCCATGAACACTACAGAGCCCCTGTAACCATAACTATGATGGTACAAGGTGCACTCAGGCTGCATGTGACCTGTCCACATCCCTGGTTGTATCATACACATATGGCAAAACAGTTTGCTCTACAAATGCACATCATGTAAAACATAGCTTCGTATCAGTCTGTGAAAATACTGAATGGTGCACACCAACAGTTATCACAACCCACAAAGTGGAGGCACCACTCATAATGGGAGGCACTGCACTATTGCCCTGCTGAGTCTGGTCTGAAAGTCCATGAACCTTAATCAACATATATGTTGTTAGCAGTACAGATGTAGTTGACAGTACGGATGATTTCACACTGCATATCATACCTGTGACAGGTCATAGGACATCATCACCCATACTGTGTTTCACCTACACTCAGTATACTAGATGTACCTTTGTATGTCACAGGAGTGTTCTGCCAGTGGACTGTTGACAGAACCAACACTACAAAAGGTGTCTGAGTGATATGTGCATATCACACCAGTGGCAGCTACAGTAAAAAAGGGTTAATTCATTGTAATCCCCCTCATTGTAGCCCATACCACACAGACAAATGGGAGGCATCTGCGTATGTAAGTATGTGAATGGCTATGACCTAGGAGCAATGGCTGACTCAGTGTTGTGGACAACATACAGAATGGGATTTGTGGGTGAGGTGTGTGACATATGTGCACAATCTGACAGCTGCATATTGCATTGTCACCTCTAGGTTAATAACCTTGTACCCTTGAACTACCACCTAGGCAGTGGTAAACATAATGGACACTGTGTGAAAGGGATGGTGCTGTGCAGTTTACCTCCCTGAGCTAGTGACATCACCAAGCCTATTAGGTAGTCATAAAAGGCAGCCCTAGTCATGACAGGGTGCCATCCATGAGCATGGAGATCATTGTACAGCCGTACTCATCACTCAAGTGACCAATATCGGATCACATATCACCTTTAAGGGGTATTGCCCATGTTTGGATGGGCGACACCAGCCTTCACAATCCTCATCTCCACTATGTAGCATGATGCCTACCTTGCATAAAGACATGTCCAATACTGTGATGTTGGACATGCTACACGTACATATCCTGATCTGAAATACATACGTCATGGACATCCACCTTCCTAGTACAAGGATCACTACATGCTGGACAGATCCTTGTGCCATACACATTACATACTCCTGCCATACTATGTAACCCTGTCCAGCAAAGCTGCACATTTCACCTCTGTCAGACATGGTGTGATGACTGCATGGTAGATTTATCATTAACCGTCTGGATCAGTTATGTGGCACTGCTTCACCTGACGCCAAACACATGGCTGTCGGCTACACCTAGAAAACCTTACATCCTACACTCATACATGGCCCAGGGCATACAAACTACTACATGACCTTGGCCGTACATGCTGTAGTTCATAACCATCCCTGCAAATACCATCCAGCTAGCCATTGTCCCATGTGTATCACATGAGCAACACAGGCGATACGTGGCAGGATGTTGAACTGCTGTACAGTGTCATGTAGATGTATATGGCAAAAAACATGCATGTAAAGGCTTCTGTGTGCATGTCTGCATTGTCACAGGTCATGTCCTTTAAGGCAGTGTATGTGTTGATATGCGACATATACACAGCATCAAGGTTGACAGCTTTAATGTAGACACATCCAGGCATGTGCTGATAGGTAAGAACACCAGTACAGACAAACAGACATGCCCACATCAAGACAGCATCCACATGGAGTATGAGCAATGTAATCAGATGACACACATATATGGTGATAATATCCAATCCCCATTGGGTGTCACATGTGTGTGACACAAACACGTCAGTGGTGTCAGTGGCATGAAGATTTGCAAAGACAACTGTTCATATGTACTAAATGTAATACACATGTATGTGCAGCTGTATCTCTGTGCATCTCTGAGATACTGTGACCTGTCTCCATCATTATGTCTTCCAGATATGCATTGAGCAAGGCTCCCAGCCTATACCCGCTTGGAGGATGAAGCCCTTATACCTTACCTCCAAGACAACTATGATGTCTTGTTTAGCCATGTGCCACAACATGCACAGCAGCATGATAACCTGTGGCAAGAACTTCGCAGAAGGGTTAATGATGTGGGTGGCCATAACCGCACATGCCAGCAGGTGCACAGACACTGCAAGGACCTGATTAGATGTGCAAAACAGCGTGCAAATGCAATCGCCAGGGAACAAGGTGCAACAGGTGGTGGGCCACCAACCCAGCCCTCACTCACACGTACCGAGGAGCTACTGGCCAACCTGGGGACACCATCAGAACAGCATCCACAAACCCTAGCTGCCATCGTGGAGGTGGGTGTCTCTCAAACATTGAGCCTGGAGTTGCTTGGTAAATCACTACTGCACATATAACTATTATATCCCATTTAGTTGCATGTGTTACTGTATAATATTTAATGTAACATCATATGCAAGGCATGTATACACACATGCCACATACTATAGTATGCTACTCTGTGTATGCATACATGTGCATACTCCATAATATATCCTACTGTACTGGTGAATGTGTTAACATACACATTGCACCCTGTAGCTGTCATACAGTCGTGGATAATGATCATACTGCTGTGTCACCCCTATATAGGTAAGTAAAATGCGGAAATGCCCTCTTCTGGATTGTCGCTGCCAAGCTGTAAAAAGTTCAAATTCAACCTGCTGCAAGTACAGTTGTCCCACCACAAGGATACAAAACGCAAAGTCCACTTTAATCCAACACGAAGAAATTTATTCCAAAAGTCCGCAACACAAGCGCTTTCGCCTGGTCTTACCAGGCTTTATCAAGTGTAAAACATACAGGATAACTACACTCCATATATAGTGCTTGAAAAAAATGCCCATAGGTTAATTAGTTGATTAACATTCCATAATTCAATTAACCTTATGTTTAAATGCATTAAAATATGTTTGGATGACTCCAAATAAAAATCTTTTACCATTCATAAAATAATACATAAAAAATGGTTATTTTTAAAAAATGCATGAATGCATTTACTGTGAGAGGTTGAAAACCCACAGTTAGAACATGTTAATAAGATACAAAATGGTTAAATGCTAAAACCTGTGTTTAAAAGTGTGCACAGCATAGTGATAGAAAACACGTTAGAGTAAAATCAAATGCAAGTGTGGGAAAAGTTCACCTTCCTTGTACTATTTATAATACAGATGACCACCATGCTCAATTCAATTGTTATGTGGCATAAAAGCGGGGTTGCCATGGGGGCGCCTTGCGCTAGTGCATATGCTAATATAGTACTTCACAAATGGGAGACGGAGTTTATACATGCAACTAGTTGGAAGAACTTCATTAAATTCTACAAAAGATATCTAGATGATATCTGCATTCTATGGGAGGGCTCAGAAGAACAATTCCTCCTTTTCATGGGCTACTTGAATAATACGACTAGTTTTCTCAAATTCACTTACAATATTAGCAACACGGAACTGCATTATTTGGATGTCTATTTGGCAAAAAATATTAACAATACAGGATTATGTTCCAAGGTACACAGAAAGAATACACACTCTAATTCTTTCCTTCATTTCGACAGCGGGCACCCATTGCATATCAAGAAAGGCATTATCAAGGGGAAACTAGTCAGAGCCTGTAGAATGTGTAGTACTACAGACTGGTTGCAGGAAGAAATAGAGTTTCTCAGATCCTCATTTCTTGAGAGGGGTTACCCACCAGGTTTGTTTCAAAGTATACTCAAAGAGATTCTGGCCAAGAGAGACAGGTGTTTTCCAGCACTATTAAACACAGGCTTACTATTTCACAGGTGCCAGGATAATGAGCAACAGAACAACTCTAGGGGTTTTGTATATACCTATGCAGCTGACTCTGGGTTTATAGAGAGGACCATGAAGTTCTTTTGGCCAGTGGTCACTTTACATGAGGAATTTGGTGGCTTTTTTCCTCCTAATATTTCTTTTATTAGAAAAAGGAATACGAATTTAAAGGGCATTTTTGAGCACAGTATAAGGGGTATCTCAGAACATCACAGTTGTCAGAAAAAGAAGGGAACATTCAAATGTGGTAGATGTCACCAATGCCCTTACATTGCCAACACCCACAGGATCCAAATTCCAGCCCGCAATTTCACAGTATTAGCTAAGGATTATTACTCTTGCAATACATCTGGAGTGGTATACCTAGGTTTCTGTGAGATTTGTGTGGCTTTCTATGTAGGAAAGACTGAGAGGGCATTGAAACGTAGGATATATGAACACACCTACGACATCAAAAACAAGAAAGACACGAACGCTTTTGTCAGACATGCTGTGGTATGCCCTAATATGTCTATCCGGTTTTTTGTCCTTGAAAAAGTCACTCAAGATATGAGGGGAGGAGATTGGGAAACTGAACTAGCTTCGAGGGAATTGTTCTGGCAACTTAGGTTACATGCAACTAAAGCCCCAGGCTTAAATGACAGCATTAGCCTAGCCAGCATTCTAAAAGCCAGAAGCAACACCCTTTGATTAGTTCAGGGATTGTTAGTATTGGTGTATGCTTTGCTCCTTTACAATCTCCGAAATCTGATTTTTATTTTTATTTTCTTCACATCCCCCCCCCCCTCTGCCATGGATTATTGTCAGAAGTTACTAACATAAACACTTTTTTTTTTTGGTGTTTTGCGTTGCTATATACATATTTTTTCAAGTTCATAGCTTCTTTCAAGGTATTTTTGTGCTGGGTCTGAGATAAGATGACACTTATCAGTTTCCCTATGGTTATTCAACATTTTTCATCTGCAAATAGTTGGGACAATGCCACATAACAACTGAATTGAGCATGGTGGTCATCTGTATTATAAATAGTACAAGGAAGGTGAACTTTTCCCACACTTGCATTTGATTTTACTCTAACGTGTTTTCTATCACTATGCTGTGCACACTTTTAAACACAGGTTTTAGCATTTAACCATTTTGTATCTTATTAACATGTTCTAACTGTGGGTTTTCAACCTCTCACAGTAAATGCATTCATGCATTTTTTAAAAATAACCATTTTTTATGTATTATTTTATGAATGGTAAAAGATTTTTATTTGGAGTCATCCAAACATATTTTAATGCATTTAAACATAAGGTTAATTGAATTATGGAATGTTAATCAACTAATTAACCTATGGGCATTTTTTTCAAGCACTATATATGGAGTGTAGTTATCCTGTATGTTTTACACTTGATAAAGCCTGGTAAGACCAGGCGAAAGCGCTTGTGTTGTGGACTTTTGGAATAAATTTCTTCGTGTTGGATTAAAGTGGACTTTGCATTTTGTATCCTTGTGGTGGGACAACTGTACTTGCAGCAGGTTGAATTTGAACTTTTTACAGCTTGGCAGCGACAATCCAGAAGAGGGCATTTCCGCATTTTACTTACTGGTTTTTGTGTTCTGCGTACGCTTACCCCTATATAGGTACCTCTGAGGTTCCGCAGAGACAGCAGACCATTGCAGGTGAGACAGTTATAAGTATCAGGCATGTTGTTGCACAGATCTATTCACCATGTGGCCAGTTAACACATGTACACATAATGTATGGTCCAGTCACAATATACAGGTCGCATCTTTAATCCATCACACTGGCTACCCATGTGTAATACTTACAAACTAAGTGAAACACCAACATGAAACCACAGAAACTGTCATTGCTAGATGTGTAGACAGCTGTGCATACAATGGTGGAGGTGTTGTTCAATGTAGGAATATGTACTATAAATCAGAACTACACATGTGGGGTACACAAACAGCACTACACAGTGAGCCTGAGTATGGGCAGCCCACAGGATTCACCATTGTGGAATATGCCCCTGCAATGAGTGC
This sequence comes from Protopterus annectens, assembly GCF_019279795.1. Lineage (NCBI taxonomy): Eukaryota > Metazoa > Chordata > Ceratodontiformes > Protopteridae > Protopterus > Protopterus annectens. Next base: position 247,361,620 of record NC_056732.1, read on the forward strand.
ACACATTGTGATGTGCCATCTGACATGTCCATGACATGTAGTGGTCCGGCTGCAACATTGTCTCACTATCCCATAAAACATACTCCACATACCAAACATACAACCCTTTGTCTGCATAACCCTGTGGGTAGTGGAGTATCTGATATCTATGGGTGTATGTCATATGGGACAACACAGACATGTGAGATAGATGGCCATTACAACCGTTTGGCCAAAACATGTTCACACACGGCCATGGAGGATGGCCAGAGACATGTAGCAACACACAGTAGATGTGATGTGTTTGTGTGTACATCCTGTTGTACATTGGCTACACATGGTCCAACTATAGCCTTTGTTGAATGGTTATATTGCAGATGTGGAACACCGGACATCCTACAAGCCTGTGCACAGCTTGTGGAGGCATCACTTAATTCGACCACATAAGATGTGTTGAACATCATGACTGTGTCACAGCATGACAGTAGACACCTGTACAGCATCCACATACATACACAGACAACCACATTAGACTACAGATACAGTACATTTCCTTTGCTGCTGTTGGACATTACTGTCAGCATTGCACCTCGTGTGTGTGGTACACAAATGTCATGTGGGACATGGTGTATTGACAAGTCTGTCATGTGTGGACATGGTTGCCAGGCAGCTAAGATACGTTAGCAGATGTGCAGGGGTGTCATCCATATGTCCTTCGGTGACCTGTCACACATTACACATCATGGTTTAGTGTGTATACACCTAGGCGATGTGGGTCACAATCCACAATATATATGTATTGTGTATGTACACAGTTATGGCTATGCACTGTGTGTGTAATCCACACTGTATAGCAATAGAGACACCTCATGATTCCATGCAATGGCACCGTGTCTGTACTTTACACTGTATAGCAATATAGATGCCTCATGATACCCTTCAATGGTCATGCACATCTGCTAAAAGTGCATTTTATCTGTAGGGCATACAGACAACACTGCAATGTGACACCATTACACCGCTGTACATGTTTCAGGACACCATTGTGTCAAACATGTATACATGTCAATGCACACATCAGCAGATTACATGTCATACTACATGTTAATGTCAAGGTCATATGCCTCACATCAGCCATGTGTACTGTTAATCTGTGCTGGTCCACATGGTGTAACCCAGGGATGCATGCTTACTACCATTATTGTGTGAAATGCATGGCTTCTGCTATGACACATGCTTGCTGTTGTGTGCAACCCAGAGATGTATGATAACTACCACTATTATTGTCTGAGCTGCATGTCGTCTGCTGTATTACATGCATGTTGCATGCCTTCTGTCAAATCACATGCATGGTGTATGTGTGTGTGTGTGTGTGTGTGTGTGTGTGTGTGTGTGTGTGTGTGTGTGTCTGTATTGTAATGTAGAGTCTTTGTTTGCCTTCACATGTGATGTAGGTGCGTTACCCTCCTGCGGTCCATCTGATGCTAGTGTCCCCACAGACTCTAGCAGTGATGATGAACATATGCTTGAGGCACAGGCAGCATTGTCAGGGGCTGAATCTGTGCCATTGGTTGCCATTCCACCTATATCCCTCTCATCCCCGCACACAGTTCTCATGCCAACCTACCCCATCACCAGTGGCCATAGAGGAAGGACCATTAGCGTGTGGCAGCTTGGAACAGGAACATATGGTGGCTACGGAAGGCATGTATTCACACCATGGTGTCAGTCAAATGACTGGAGATGTGCCACACAGGCATGTGGCCAGTTCTGCTCGTAGGAGGACCTCTGGCCGACATGCCCCTGCAGGACAGAGTGCAGCAGCTGGTGTCACCAGACGCAGACTGTAATGGAGGCACAGGCACATGCTGAATGGCAGAACAGAGAAGGGCAGAGGCTTCAGAGGGCTGCTATCCATTCTTTAAATGACAACATCCAGGCATTGGCAAATGCTCAAAAGCAGATTGCTGGTGTTTTGGACAGATGATTGGGTGACATGGTTGGAATCCTTGACCGTGGCATGACAATTCGCGAGCATGACCTGTCTGTGCTGGAACATCTGGTAGGAGTGAGGCATAGGGCATGTGTATGTAGGCCAGCTACATCACCTGGTGCAGGTCTACGTGAATGAGCTACCTCACATGCTCACTCCCATAGTGGCAGTAAAAGCAGCAGTGCAGCTGGTACTGCGCTGTCCACACCAGGACACAGCAGGCCACGTGGACATGGCCCTGGATGGTCCAAATGGGGACACGGTTCCAGTGGACATGTGTCATCGAACAGTAATCAATCTGTACCTCTGCCTGGTAGTGCCCGTGCAACCCCTGGCAGGCACAGATTACGTGTCCGTGGCTGGACACTGTGAGCTGTGAATCCTGGTCTGTACAGTCTGGAGCTGTCAATAATACCCCTCTGTAGGCCAGACACATGGCAGAACTGTGTGCACACATATACGCACACACACCAGAAACATCTGTAGGGCACTGCAACACTCACATGCATAACAACCATACATGGCCAATTAGATCACAGGCCCTAACCCACACACATGATGTCACCCACTGGTGCAGCCTAGGCCCCTGGCAAATATTATCACCCTGTGCATATGATGATGCCTGTGCCGCATCCCTGTCATCCACACCATCAGTGCAGGGACATGCTCATATGGTCTGATGCACAGGGTGAACAGAATAGGGAGATAAGCGTAGATTACAATTGTTGTGTACTGTTGAGATGCAGCAGACATACCATGTAGTACAGGGTTAGAATGCATTGTTTTCTGTTCACAGTATGCATCTTGGTAACAACAGTAACAGCATGTTGGTAATGATGTCCTGCTTCCCTCCTTCAGGTCTAATTGCATGTGCCGTTTAGTACCAGTGTTTGCAGTTTCCCATGTGTAAATGTGGACTACTCACAGGCATGTATGGCAATACCAGCATGCTATACATAGCTTCAACCTCACTGTTAGAAAGGCTGACATTCCAAAGATATCTACACATCTACTGATCCAACAGCATGTGAGCTGTGTACTAAGCTACAGTGGCTAGAGATGTGACATCCATACCGAGTGACATCACAGGTACAGTTGCATGGGGCGGGGAGTTTACATAGCGGTCTAGCTGATGACAAGGGTAGAGACCAGTTGATAGCTTGAGGCCTTACTGTGTAGCAGTAATACACATTCAGATTACAGGATGAAAACACACAACTACACACACACACACACACACACACACACACACACACACACACACACACACACACACACACACACAAACACACGTATTCAGACACAGTAACATGCCCACACTCATGGGGTCAATGACACTGTAACACACACACACTTTATAGTGTTGAGGTGAGGACCCCTGCCTATGTGGTAATCACCATTACAGTACTGTGCACCCACATCATGCGACACAGAGAATGAACATGTACAAGTAGTCAGTAATGCCTAAGATCGACGGCATCAACAGGGTAGTAGATTGCATTACCTGGAGGGGTTAAGGGTCCTATCTGTTCACTATGGTAAAATGCATCCTCACTCCATGGACCAGACAGCCATACATACATACACACACACACTGTGGAGTCCACAATTGAATGCACCTATGTCATGCACATACAGATAGCTCACATGTGTGTGTGATACACACCCCACCCCTGTCTATGTCTTGCTTTCTACACTGCAGTATGTACAGATCTCTACAACAGTGTACATGGGTGTGTAACAATTGGGATGTATTCCCCACCATACATGGCATATATGGACACACAAGCAAACACACATGGCAGTACTGTGAATCAAACACCTGTTATCTTATGATACGTATGGCAGACATGCAGCAGTATTGCCCACATTACAATGTGTACCAACGCTACCTTTGGCAATTGTGTTGACATATACACACGGGAGGTCTTAAGTGTTACAGGTGTCAAGTGATTTACATTCAGTGACACCCTGACCGCTGTGTAGGTTGTATGTCTTCCCCTTCAATTAACAGAAACATAGCTTAGTGTTTGCACATGTTATGGTAGGATGGCTTGTGACACACCTGTGAGCTGTCTTCAGCAAACATCCACCTGCAAAGTTGGCCCACCACTCTATGTCCACACATCCATCCATACCTGATGTACATCTTACCGTACTGTCAGTATTTCACCATATACAGTTGGCAATGATGGGGCTGCATTGCAACTGCATGTTGTAGTAAGACACAGATCACCTGCAAACATCAGCTACTCCACACACATGGTAGCTGAATGCACACCACTACATGTACGTGTGTAGGTCATACATTCTTGTCATTTAGCCATGTTTGTAGGCATTGCAATTGGTGGACATGTGTGATGATATACATGACACATGGACTGTTGTATGATATGATAGTTGTTATGGGTAACTAGTACAGAGGGAATGTTAACTCAGTCAACATTGCTATCACACCTTATGTACTGTTAGCATTCAACAGCCATGGACCTACCTTCCATGTGCATGTGTGTAATTGCTGTAGCCACTTGTCTGCACGAAGGACAGCAACAGCTATGCTATGTACATATGTGTTGTGTGTGTGTGTGGGGCATGTACATATCCACGGCAGGTACATGTATGTCATATCCAAACATTAGTGTGTTTACTGGTGTATGGCAACAGTCATCTGTTACAGCTGTATATGACCCAGGGCCCCTGTTATGTGTACAGCCGACCTGGTTATGAACAGTGGCATCATTGCACTGCATAACGCATGATGCAACTGTGTCAGTACATGGGTAGTCTGCACAGTTGCTGTAGAGCTAGGTACAGTCCACTGGTCATGGGTCACATGCTGTTGTACTAATATATGTTCTGCCACATGTATGGATGTGTGTTGCTGATCCAAGGACATGGTGATGTATGAGGGCTACATCCTAGAATGCGGCTTTTGACACTGTGATCTGCACCTGACACATCTGTGATGGCTTTTGAGGGTGTACTGGTCAGTACATGTGAGTGGCCTTCATGTAGGTGGGGATACCACCACCTGGAGCGGTCCATAACGGTGTTATGGACCACATGTCTGTATCCGAGGTATACGGTGGTAGTGCTATTGTGCACAAATGAGCCTTCAGTCAGGTGTTCCTCACTGCACAGATGTCAGTATTCCCCATTGCTGGATCTAGATTGGCAGCTGTGATTACTAACGCTACACATCTAGCACTGTTTTGCATAAATATACAATGCAGTTGTCCTCTAGGTGTCAGTGTGTTAACCTGGTTTCAGGACATTCATCTATAAATGGCACTATATGGGCGAAGTAGCCACTCCTGGCAAGACATCACCATGGGTGGTATTAGTGTGCCAGGTTTAGATTGGTAAATCTAAGCGTGTGCTACTAAGTGTGTGAGCATGCCCAGTGACATCTTGTGTCGGTTATGTGCCTCTATGTGTATAGGCATGGCCATTGTAACCCTGTATAGCGATAGTGGTTGTCCAGGCAACAGATGGCCATACCCCACTTCAGGATGGATTCCTACATTGAACACACTGGTTTACAGGTATGTACATCATAACTGCCAGCATCCATGTCGATGCCCGCATTCCTAGAAGGTCATATTGACAGTCTTGAAAGGTGTAGTGCCTGTGGCGTGTCTGGTATCAATGTAGTGTTGTAATAGTGGTCCGTAGATAGGCAGTTGCCCTGATCACACCACTGGTGCGTGTTTGTTTCTGTCTGCCTGGGGACAATAATATGCTTTTAGACTGCTAACACACTCCATACAATCCCTATCGGCATTTTTTCCATTGCTGATGATGTCACCCATCTAGAAGTATGCCTCTGGGGGTGCTGTGTCCCGGTAATCTTGGTAGCATGTTCTGTAACTGCGTAATGCTATAGTGTGATAGAATAGACAGGTAGGTGCTCTATTCCAAGGCATAACAGGTGTGTATGTTTGGCAGTCATATCCTATGTGTTGGTATCTGTGAGTGGCTAGCTCCAGGATGTGTTGAGTGTGTTTTGTTGTTTTTCCTATATAGTGTCCATAAATGTCACAATCGCCCAAGAGACTGGGTTGGCAAGACATACACATACATTCGCCAATAGGTCTGGTGAGTAAATGCCAGCAGCCCTAATCTTACCCTTAATACAGTCTGACCCATGTGACGCAACGAAACACACTTGCCTTGATAGTAACACCAGTACATAATGCAGGAATCACATGTGGTTTCCTTTTCATTCTTGTCTAATGCTTTGGTGTCACGTGGTCCGCTGTTGTGATATATATTCTATATCTACGTATGTGTGTGTATACGTATATGTGTGTGTGTGTGTGTGTGTATATATATATATATATATATATATATATATATATGTGTGTGTGTGTGTGTGTGTGTGTGTGTGTGTGTGTGTGGACATTAGCACACATACATCTACATGATGGAATACATGTCCTATACTGTTGAATGCCTGTGCTGGATGATCTGTACATGATCACCTCAGATGTATGTATATCGTGGTAAAGCACATCGTCTGTTGTGTGCAGGGTCCCAGGTTCGAGGCGTGTAGAGACCGGTTATTTTGTTGCTGTAAAGAACAAGGGACATTGAATATGGTGATAGTAAGGCACTTTTAACCAGTTGTGTGGGGATCTGCGTGACAGTAAGCAGTGGTTATTATTTTGGAGGCTCAGTATGGGTCATATAACTATGCATTAGAAGAAAATACTATGCAAACGAGGTGGAAAATAGTGAATCCCATTAATCCCCAGGGTGTGATGCAAATCCCAAGAGTGTATGTGTATAGATAGCCGGGTGCAGGACTCGAATATAGGTCAAAGCATGGGGGGGTGTCAGGCATACTGTACGTACATTGGATTCCTGTGTCTTGGGATTGCTCCTGCCTTAGCATGCCTAAGCTAGGGGTGTGTCTATACCTGCCTAGTACAATTGGGAGGGACAACAGCAGTAGGAGAGTAGTCAAGGTGAACAAGCTGTGCAAACAGGTGATAATTAGCACAATCAGCAAATTACAGGCCCAGCACGGCCTATAACACTACAATAAAGTTAGCAAGCACCATCCACACTTGTTTTTTCCACACTCTACACCACCGGTGTCTACATGCAGGGAAATGTTACGAAACAATCCAATAAATGAGAAGGGCTGCAGCAGGCAACATAGACCAGCATGTGCAGGAAGCTGAGGGTGGTGAGGATGTGAATGCTGCCGAACAACCCTCAGTGAGGAGACAGAGAAGAATTTACAGACCCAGGGTAACCTACCAGGGGCTACATGAGCTGGAGATAGTGGAGCACTATGGGGTGGACAAAGACCTCCTACAGCAGATTGTTGAGCTGTGCTGACACATCGAACAGGCCGAGGGAAACCCATCCCAGTGGATACCAAGGTATGTGTAGGTCTAGGTATACTAGCCACAGGTACCTCCCAAAGCACAACTGGGGATATCATGGGGATCTCACAGGCATCTGCATCCAGAGTATTCCACCAGTTCCTAGATGCCATGTCACCACATGCCAGTGAGCATGTACATTTCCTCAACACACATGAGGTGTTGACCAGCAATATGCGTCTCTTCCACCAAATGGCAGACTACCCTGGGGTAGTAGGTGCTATAGCCTGCATGCACGTATGCATCAAAGCACCACTTGGTGAGTGGGGTAGGGCCTGCATTAACTGCAGGGGCATCCCCTCCATCAACTGCCAGGTCGTATGCGATGCCCAGGGCAATATACTGAATGTGTGTGCTGGCTGCCCTGGAAGCTATGACAATTCCGATATATGGCATCTGATGCAGCTGTACCACACCTTTGCCAATATGGACATCCCCTATGGTCACCTAGTGGGGGATGCTGGGTACTGGCTGATGACACCCATCAGAAATGCACACCCACCTGAACAACTATGCCATAATGAGGCACACGCACAGGCAAGACATATAATTGAGCGTGTGTTTGGGATGCTCAGGTCACGGTTCTGGTGTCTGGACACATCCGGTGGAGCCTTGCAGTATTCACCAGCTACATGCACCCAAATTGTTATGGTATGTGCTATGCTACACAATATGATCCTGCTGAAACAGTTGCAGCAGGAACAGCATGGGGCAGGGCCACACAGCTCCCCACCAATGCCAAGGCCTGTACAGGCACAGAGTGACTCGGAGGAGGAACTACCTGAGCTGGACCCAGTAGGCAAAAGGAGGCGTGCCGGTATGACCTAGCCTTGGCAAAGAGGAAACATATAGCATATGCACTGACACAGTAGGCACCCAGGGAATGTCACCCTCTCTGACTCACACAGACAGTAAAAGGGATGCCAAACATGACACTACCTGTGCTCAGCCATGTATAGGAAGTGCACTGTGTGCATCTGACATAGGCAGCCCTCCAGCACCATCTTCAGGTCTGGCACACCCTCAAGGTAAGTCAGTCAACCTACCAATTGGCAGTTGTATTAGAATGTGTTTTTACCTGTAGATATGGTATGTATGTGAGCATGCAAGGGATTTTGGTGGCCGAATGTTAGGGCAGCGGACAGTACTCATCCATAGTGGTACCATGACATCTGTAGCACATACCAGGGTCACAATAGTAGCCAGTAGTACACAGGGTGTCCTAACCCACTGCGGGTTATGTGCTGAACATCATGTGTGTCCATACAACCCACACAAGTCTCAACCAGCTGGACAGGAGTAGACCAACAAAGACAAATGCTGTACAATGGCCTCTGAATATGCCCAATGGATGACCTCACCCCCCCCCCCCACAGACACACACAGACAGACTACAGCAGGCCAGGCAGGTGGATGTAGGTTGTGAAGGCTAGGATGTCTGAAAACAATATGTTGGTAATTAAAGCTAGGATCTGGAGTACACTGGTGTGCCTCTAGCCAGCACATTAGGTAAACCCACACACTGAAATGGAGTACCTGCCATACCAGTAAAGTAGTAGCAAAAGTGTACAACTGTCAGCTGTGCCCCACTTCCAACGTACACATGTAACAGTCATTTGCGCCCCCCCCCCCGGTGCTGTGTAGGAATGTGGATACAGTTGGATGTCCCCCCATGCTGTGCAGAAATGTAGCAACAGTCAATGCCACATGACCGATGGATACCTTGCAGACACAGCATGCCACCTGTCAGTGTACAACGCAGGGGTTGGCACCACTGTACTAACTACCTGGTCATGTAACACATGCGATCCAGTTGACCATAGTGGGCATGCTCAAACACATGAAGGTATGACGGTAATGTCAGTCGACAACATGCATAACAGTCATACTGGGCATGCTCGCACACTTAAACACAAGACGGCCAGGTCTGCAAACACCTGTGGTCTGGACATATCTACCGGTACATTGCTATACTGTTGGATGACTGTGCTGTATGGTATGTGTGTGGTACAGTCTATTGTCTGTATATTTGCCATGGTGTATTGGTAATTCAGATTAGCTGTGTGCGCAGGGTGCTGCTACCAACACTTGCAAAGGATGGTTCTTTGTTTGCAGCCAGAACAAGGCCATTAGATACAGAGTGAGTAAGGCACATTGCAGCAGTTGGGAGCGGTTGTGTGTGGGTTTGCGCAGTGTTAAGCACTGCTGACCTCTGGTTACAGCTTCTTATACTTGTTTAGATTCCACATTTCTTTAACAGAGCAATACTCGCATACTGGTAGCCAAACATGCTTACAACCTCTCGCTCCCTCACTTGCACATGCACCGACATTGATGCTTGCATTTGTCACTCACGCTGGGTGGGCACGATCCCTTTTGATGCCTATTACATCGGATTACATGATTACAGTATCGGGTATGGTTGACCATTAGGCAATGGCATGGCATTCGACTGTACGGAATCGGCGGCCTGTCCAGTGAGTTATTCATATCATATACGTGTTCCTCATACAATCTGCTCCCATCTGGCTGATACATGGGAACCGATCCTCTGCAATGCAGACAAGTAAATGTGTTTTGGGAACCACATCCGTCTGCCGGGTCATGCTACTGCATACCTATTGTAGGTTTTCCACCTTTTAAATTGGCTGAAGTGAGACTTTAGGATTAACACCTGTCCCACTTTGCGTGGGACAGTCCCTCATTAGGCATATGTGTCATGCAAGAATAATCTAGGCATAGCAAATGTCCTGATTACAGGACAATATTATATTCTACGTTTCCCTAATAGTTGCATGTAACAGTTATTGTATAAATGACACTTCTATATGTTATGTGAAGTAGCATAAGCAACTTGACTGCTGCTAGACTAAGCTTTGATTTGTGCTAATATGTATATTTCTGTACTATGCACGGCTGTAGGTATGTTCTGACCTGATACGTCTGACATTTGTATGGAGCAGGTCCCACTTTGGCCATTTGGAAAGGTGGCAGCCCTATAGGACCTATATGTAGAAATGTCAGATTTGGCAAGGCAACACATACCCACAGCCAGTAGAAAATTGACTACTTCATCGGTTTGCATAAGTAATGGTTATTCTTGTAGCTTTATAGTTGCTAATACTGTTACCTATAACATCTAGGTGTTTCAGATACAAATAAATCGTTTTATGCAACAACTACAGACAATATATGGATTCTTTGCCTGAAATCACAGGATATGTGCCATAATAACATTCATTCTGCAGGACACAACTGCCCAGAGGGGAGTGTCCTCACAAAGGCGAACAGGTGGTAACCCCAAACTATTATGCTATCATCTACCTAAGGTAGTCGGCGGAATATGCGCTTTCTGTCACTAGCAGACCACACATACGAATGGGGGAGAATGAACACTGTATCAGGGACACTGCATAACACCCTCAGGGACACATTTAGATGATTGGTTCTATTAACCTGCCACATTGACAGTCATAGGGCATATGTATTCATTCACATTTGTTGAGGTACATGCTGTTTATGACTCATACATGTTGTCATTAGTCATTACATGTATTCCGCCACCTGTCCACCTAATATCACTAGTTCTGGAAGTGTTTAGTTAGGACTGTGTTAGATTCTGATTCATAATCATGGACGTCCATGATAATCAGGTACACGGCACTGATATAGTCCCTATGTGTTCCCCCAATGGTTTACAGACTGTCCAGTAGATGTGTTCTTCAGGTTTGGGAGGTATGGGCGTCTGCTATGCCCACATAGGAATATTAATTACTTCCACGGGGCAGGCCTAATACATCTCTGCCAACCAACACCTGCATACTTAGGCCTATTATTGCATACCCATGATTCACCTACCTGACACCCCTCTACAGCATTCATGACTCATACTTACTGTGAGTGTAGCTGGGGTATGAACACATCCCTACACACTGCACACTCTCCCCATCTCGGGAAACGTCATACGTTTTGTCAAACCATGTGTTATCAGACTTGCACAACCTACTGTTCCGTGTACGGCTGCATCCTGGTCACATCAATCATTATTGGGTTGCCTATTAGAGAAATTTTTGGTGTCCCACAAGGGACCCCGTGATCCATGTTTAAAGTGTAGACCTTGCAGATCTCTCCCACTGGTAGTTTCCCGCCGGTGATCTGGAAAGCAGCGGTGTATTTACATTTATTGCGTATCTGTATGTCTCACCGGCCTAGCTGGGGTGGTGTGGGAGGTAGACGTTAGTTGATTGGACCTCCCACTAACATATGCCCGGTCTGAACATATGTTACCCGTAATTGCTGTACCGTAACCTAGGTATATACATGTGTATATCTACAGTAACATATATGTAACATATATATATATATATATATATATATATATATATATATATATATATATATATATATATATATATATATATATATATATATATTGTGTGTATATGTGTATGTATATATATATATATATATATATATATATATATATATATATGTATATATATATATATATATATATATATATATATATATATGCTGTCATTAGTCATTACATGTATTCCGCCACCTGTCGACCTAATATCACTAGTTCTGGAAGGGTTTAGTTAGGACTGTGTTAGATTCTGATTTGTAATCACGGACGTCCATGATAATCGTGTACAGGGCACTGATATAGTCCCTATGTGTTCCCCAAATGGTTTACGGACTATCCAGTAGATGTGCTCCTACAGTTTGGGAGGTATGGGCATCTGCTATGCCCACATAAGAATATTAATTACTTCCACGGGGCAGGCTTAGTACATCTCTGCCAACCAACACCTGCACACTTACACCCATTATTGCATACCCATGATTCTCATACCTGACACACCTCTACAGCACTCATGACTCGTCCTTACTTGAGCGCAGCTGGGGTATGAACACACCCCTATAAACTGCCCACTCTCCCACTCTCCCCATCTCGGGACACATGTCATATGTTTTGTCAACCCATGTGTTATCAGACTTGCACAACCTACTGTTCCAACTGCTACTATGTGAATGTGTAAAGTATATTTTCATGATAATTCTTGTGGAGAGCTGTGCATCATGGTCAGGTGTTTGATCCTGGGTAGTAGGTTCTGCATGACCGGCTGGAGGCTGATCAGTCTCGTGAACCACTACTGCACATACAACTTGTGTTCAGATGTCTACAGGACTGGACATCGTGTCGTGATACCAAGTCTGATGTTTACACAGGATACTTATCCCATGAGGGATATCCAAAAATTGAACAAGCCAATAACCTTCGATTTTTTTGGATTTACGAAAATGTGATAGGGTTTTACATGCAAGGGATACATAGTTTGCAATCTTGACACTGCCTAGGGTGACACTGCCTACTAGATATGAGTAGTGGTCACTATGTGCAGATATGGCTGCGCCAAGCTAGCAGCCCGAGTATGGCTGGATTTGGTGGACGTTCAGGAATGGGGGCGGGGTGGTTGAGTGCTGTAGAGGGGATGATGGGTATTCAATTATGCATCCAGGTGTGTTGTAGTTGGATGGCTCAGTTCCGTCCAGACCATTATGTGGGTATGTGCCGGTGACGTTTCTGTACATGTGTATCACACATTTTAATATTCATATGTTTGTGTGATTGTGTTCTACAGTATGACCTGTCAGGTTGTATTGCGAATGTGTATGTTTGCTCTTTGTGTTTCTTTCTGATTCACCCACTGCTCCCTCATGTACCTCCAGTTCACCTATCATGCATCCAACACAGTCTCCCCTTTGCGGATTATTACATTACCCATCCTCCCCACACCCATATTCCACACACTCCATCCATCCCTTCTTTGGTTGATGGCCCATGGCACGGTCAAGGGAACACATTGCATACACTACATATGTCAGCTACCTGTATGGTTGTGAGGACTACCCTAGCATTTTTCACCTTCCACATGCTGTACATCATGCACATAGGTACACGCAAATACTTATCTTTCATGACATGGTAGGTACACCCAGGTAATACCCGTTCATCTTTGACACATCCTGACAAGGACGGCTTGGACCGCAAATGGACAGATTTTGGCCGAATGTTCTGACCATTGGTAGGGTTGCCACCTTTTCATATGGCCAGGATGGGATATATTCTGGACACACATCAGATTTTACAGGCCAACACATACCCACGGTCAGTACAACGGCTAGTACTTTTGTTTTATGCCTAAATATAAGCTTATTGTTGTAGCAGTTTAGATGCTTCTTCTGTTTTGTTTACTTGCTTATTCTATTTCTTGTAACATGTAGGTATGTTACATATGGAAATAACTATTGTATGTGACTATTACATGAGATTTGGGGCATAATTATGTCATACGGTCGCAGGATATTTTACATTTATAATGGTTTTAGTATGGACACAACTGCCCAGATGGGTACTGTCCCTTACAATGTGGGACAGGTGGTAACCCTGACCATTGGGCTAGACTTAGCTATTGGCGGCACGCTAACACGATGCATTTCGCTTCCACTTGGTATAACTATCAACACTGCATTAAAATATGGGCATGGGGTTTTAAATGTCATTTGTTCGAGGGATGGAGACTCAATATTCGGCTACGTGCATTTGTGTTTGCTTCTTATTTTTGTGTTCGCAAAAACTGTCTTGCATGCTTTGCATACATTTCAGTATCCACGGACACTGACAGGTGTGATTACTATTGCAGGCAGGCAGTAATATTCAGCATTTTAGGTTGCACGTAAACAGCCGACATGTCCAAGCCTCCGTGCGGTGCTTCGAAACGCCCCATGCACTCATGCACATTTCCTATGCACGTGGATGTGGCAACAGCGCACCTTCATTAATATGCATATGGCGCTACTGCACCATCTGCACGCCGCACGGTCGGCGCAAGCCTAATGCTGGCCTTGGCCGAGCTTCATGAATCCCGGGGATTTACTTTATTCCAAAAGATATTTAAGGTTGGACAGTCAAAAAACATATGTGCCCAGTTAATATCTACATTAGAGTTGCATCTATTACAGATGTTCTGTTTTTTATTAATTTTGTCCATTATTTGTGGTGTATAAAAGGATCTATTCATGAATCTCCATGTGTAAATCTTCCATTTCAGAGAAAATGATGTTTTCCCAGCTGATTGTAGCATATTAACCTTATCTTGCTCACTTGGGGAATTATGAGTAATTAAACTATAATAACTCCAGTAATTATGTGTGCAAGAAAATGTTTCTTCTCTTAAGTCTATAACTAAAGGAGAGACTACCTGAATATGTATGCTGGTGTAATAATGTTGACTGATGAAATTGTAATAATATCTGACTTTTTACTTTCTAAGTCAATGAAGATTGCTGTTAGTCAGTAGTATCAGTCATTAGTGTTTCAAGGCTCATGTTATTGATAATACATCTTGATGCAACACATTTTTTCTGTTAATTTTTTAAGCACGTTAGAGCTGCCTGTTATGTTAGGCTCTCAACTATTAATGAAAAATGTCCTATAGTAAAACATACATGGTTTGAATTCTTCCACCTCTAGTTCCCTAATGTGTGAAGTCACTTAACCAGAGTGCTCCCAGGTCTCCCCAATTGAGTTTACCAGGTTAACAAATAGGCAAGGCAAAATAATTTTTAAAATCTATCCCTTTTCAGGCCTTGGATGTCCCATTATTTTGACATTATTGAGAATTCTTGAACAAAGATGTTGCAAGGTATTTTTGGCCTGTTCCTTGTAATATTAGTAGTTTACTGGCAAATTGTTGTAGTTTGCATTCACTAAACGAAGCCTGCCATGTAAATTACAAACTTTGTATACTTCAGAAAATGCTTGGTAATACAAAACTTGTTATTCTGGCAACTTTTTAACAATATAAGAGAAATGTTTATACTCTCTTTCGGAATTTGGGTCTTCATCTTGGATTCTTGAGCTAAGATGTTGAGAGGGCTGGGGAACATTGCAAAGGGTTGTTATGTATGGTCCTGACAGCATCAAGCTTACATATATTTCTTGGTTATTATTTGTGAATGTATTTATTCTCTTGATCTCAGTCAGATATCTGACATGTACAGTCATAGAAGGGGCTACAATCAATGGTGGCCTGTGTGTGTGTGTGTGTGTGTGTGTGTGTGTGTGTGTGTGTGTGTGTGTGTGTGTGTGTGTGTGTGTGTGTGTGTGTGTGGTGCCTGTATATACTTGGTTCCTGCATGCTAAATCAGTTAAGGTGTAATGACATGAATTCATTGTAATAAACAAGAACATCATCCAATAAATCATAGAAGCAAAATTCTGCTTTCCTTGTTTAGTTGACTGACAGTGTATTTATTATCTTATTTTAAATAAACTAGAAAGATGATATTTACGAGTTTATTTTTAATATTTTAGCTATGAATACATTTTTAATTTTGCTTGCTTGTTTTTGCAGATACATCGGACAACCATAGATAGGGGGTATATCACAAAGGCGTGTTTTAGACAAGCATGTGTTTTACTTACAGATATATATGTGTGTGTGTGTGTGTGTGTGTGTGTGTGTGTGTGTGTGTGTGTGTGTGTGTGTGTGTGTGTGTGTGTGTGCACATGTGTGTGCATTATAAACAGTATTATAATAGCAATCAAAATGCACAATGACAAATGACAATACAAATCTGATGACATTGCGGTAGTTCAAGGTCTCCATTTGTAAATGGAGAGCACAGGATTGTACTTGACATGTTCACAGGACATTAAAGGGAACACTGCCATAACGTCAATTAAACAACACAAATGCACAAGAAAGGGTTGAATACAGGCTCAGTCACACTTTCTGATGACTTGGCATAAGGCCATGCAGGAAAACAGGTTCCATAAGTCATTTCATGTCAAATAAAGCTGTACAATCTGAAGAAAACAATTACAGTGACACATAAATGTTTGGAAGAAGACATGAAATACAGGGAATTCTTATTTGGAAATTAAGTAATGCCTGTGTACAATCAGTGACATACATACCATTTGAATCTTGCCAGACTCAAACATATGCCAGGGCAGGTATCAGAAGGATGTGTATCAACCTGTAACACCACAGAAACAAGCATACTGTGTGTTATGACGAACACACTTGAAGCACTTACAGCACTTCCCTGTTGGAATGGGTATGGATCCCCTACCATCAAGTGCTGATGCCTTCAAAATATGGCCCTCTGACTGAGCACTACATTTTTTCTTTACATAAAACACTCCTGTCTGACACAGTTATCTGTCAGACAGATGGTATCAGGTTTAAACCCCTGCCTATGATACTACACACTCTACAGAGCTTTTTATTGACTGTGTCTGCCACAGGACACAGCAATGGATCTTGTCACAAATAACTGGAATTAACATGTGAAGTAATAAAGGATATGTGAGGATAATGTGTACAATATGATTTGGCCAGAATGATGACAAGGCAATAACTATATTAATGTTCACACAACTGTGAAGACTGCAATATCAAATGCTTCTTGAGCAAGGAAGCTGTTCCTGCTGTTTTGTCCAACAACATTGTCCCAGATTTGAAACATATTGTATCTGTGCAGATATGCTATACAAGTCAGTACTGATTGCATGTGATGCAGGAGCAGTCACACCATGACATTTGCAGAACTTGAGTATTTAAGCCATTACACACAGAGCTATCTGCGATGGAGCACCTGATCCGTGATATATAGCAATAGGTAGCCTGTTTTTTTTTGCTTATATTTGGTAGTTATTGCTTATTCTAGATATGTATAGCAATTTTATTGTATACTGCATACTTGTACAGCTATTGGCTCACTGCTGGTTTTCTGCTGTGATAAACATTTCTGTAGTGTTTTCTGCCTAAAATAGCTTAGGTTGTAGCTGTAATATTGTCCATATTCCTGATTGTGTTTGTGGTAAACATTTCTGTAGTGTATTCTGCCTAAAATAGTTTAGGTAGTAGCTGTAATATTCTTCATATTCCTGATTGTGTTTGTGGGCCTAGTTATTTGTTAGAGGCTGTTTTCTGAGCTCATTGTCCAGGCCATCTTAGTTAGCAAAGACCATCCCCCACTTCAGTGAGAGTTTATTGTTTATGGTCATTGTCTAGTTGGGTTGCCAGATCTATGGCTTGGAGAAAGCACCTCATTGGTTCTTTTGAGCTTTTTTAAAGTTGTTTCAGGTTTCAACTTTCTGTTACCTAAGAAGTTAACTTGAGTGTTTCAGCCATTACACACAGAGCTATCTGCAGAGGAGCACCTGATCTGTGATATATAGCAATAGGTAGCCTGTTTTTTTTTTGCTTATTTTTAGTAGTTATTGCTTATTCTAGATATTTATAGCAATTTTATTATATACTGCATACTTGTACAGTATTTCATAGCTATTGGCTCACTGCTGGTTTTCCGCTGTAATAAACATGTCTGTAGTGTTTTCTCCCTAAAATAGCTTCCCACCCTCCCTACGTATTGGCATCTTGTCTTTATACCTGCTGGCCTTGCAGTTGGCCGCCCCTACTCTAAATTTGATCTTGGACACTCCTCCCAGTCTAGTTTCATTAGCTCATTCTACCTAATACAGAGAGAACATCTGAGAAGGCCAACCCACTTAGTTTCTTTCCTTCTGTTCTTCCTTTCTCCCTTTCTTAAAGAAAAAAATGCGTAAATCTCCTTGTGTTCTGACTGTGCTTCTCAAACATTTTGGAAATATAGAGTATATTTTAATGCATTTATTAAAACTGTATTTGTCTTAATATTGCTACAACTCAAGTGCTCTAGGCTGAACTGCATCTGAATTGTTTTAGTGTTGTTTTAGCTGCTTTTCTGTATATATATATATATATATATATATATATATATATATATATATATAGACTTGTCTGTATATGTAGCCTAGCTACTTATTCTACTGTATTACTGCCTCATAAATCGTTTTTCAGTTGTGCACTTGCCTTGCTTCATTTAAAAAGTTTTACATTGTTAATTTTGTAGAGTTTTAATTGCATTTACTGTTTAAGGCTACACACTCAAGTGCATTAGCTTTTTCTGTGTTTTTTTACTGTATTATTGCATTGTTTAGCCTGTTTTAAGCAAAAAAAAAATACTATCTTGTTTGCTCTTTTCCAGCCTTTCCTAATAAGTATAGTCCAGATCCCAGGCTTTGCTCATTTCAGGACTTTATTTTCTGTGTTCAGAGCTATCCAGACCTTGCTGTGGTAGAGGGAAGTCCTTCTGCTTACCAGTAGGAGTGGTGAGCATTGTACTGCCTATCTAACACTAAAGGCATGGTTTCCAGCTCTGAAATTGTAATTTTATTAGCCATTTTGAGCTGATTTTTATCCCTTTCAACTTTCTGGCTTAAAAATGTGTGTGTTTTTGCATCGTGCAGCACTGTGCTCTTCTTTTGATTTAAACTATTCCAGGTGCCAGAAAGTCTGCTGTTCAAATTTTCCCTTAGAACTAGCTGGTTTCTCAGTAGTAGCACTAAAATCTGAACCCCTGTGATTAGCACTTGTTCTAGAACCTGATGGAAAGCACTAGGAAGCCTTAAACTGATACAAACACTCATCTCTCTTTGTTAATAAGGAGAAATTAATTTTAGGCACTAAACAGCTTATAACTGCAAAGTACCTTGCCAAGGTAAGGGAAAATAGCTCTTGTACTTTACAAAAAAAGCACCTAAACAGGCATGTCCAAGGATTAGCTTGCGGTAATTTCTCCTGTGCACTTGGTGAATCTGGACAATGCAGCAACTGTCTCATGTACACAGACAACCCTCTCCTCCTACCATCCAACACTACAACCTGCGAGAGATGCACTTACATAGCCAAACTGGATGCAAAACTCTCTCCAGTGAAAATTGTGCTAGACAGTCAAGAGAAGGTTAACACCTGCACTACACCTCAAGGAACACATAGCCCTTCAAAACCCACACCATCAACACCCACACATTGCAACATGAAACCCACATATGTGGAGGCCCTTAACATTAACCTGCCCAAGCAACAAGGTCCTCCGAAGCTGAATCACAAACAAACACCAGTCACAACCAAAGTGACACATAGCTCACAACACCAGTGTGCCACCCAACAACAGCCCCTAAGGCAAGACAACATACCCAACACTTCAGTCATAGGTGACTCTATAGTCAGGCACACTGATGTCCCACTCACCAGGCTGAACAAGGAGAAAATTACAGTCAGCTGCCTGTCGAGTGCCAGGATCCGCCACATAATGCATGCACTCAAGTCACTGCACAACAAGTACAAATACGACTCTGTCATTGTCCATGTTGGAGTGAATGACTTGAGACATACCTCCCTGAACAACATGAAAAGAGACATGGAAGAGCTCTCAGATCATGTGGCCCAGGCAGGTATGACCCTAGCCCTGAGTAGCATCCTGCCTTCACCCAGAATGATACCGCAGTATAAGGACAAAATGATTGACTTCAACAATTGGCTAAGCTTCTGGCGTCATTCAAAGGGGATCCAGTATCTGTCTGCTTGGGATGACATGTTCGACAAACCACAATGCTTTGCCAGAGATGGTTTGCACCTGTCACCCCTGGGATTCAGGTTACTGGCTAAAGCTCTTGGCACCCTTATCATGCCTTTTTTAGGCAGGGTTCAAAGGACAAAACCACCACCGTAACAGATACAAGCATGCAAAATCTGAAGGTAATGCTACTCAATGTTAGAAGTCTAAACCTCAGAATGCACTCTCTCGAGGCACTCTTAAAAATGGAGAACATTGATATCTGTGCAGTAACTGAGACCTGTTTCAAGGCTCCGTAGAGCACCCCTGCAATACTAGGCTACAACTCTTACCACATGTTTTGGCCACTAAACCAAGACCAAAACATTAAAGGTGGAGGAGTGTCCATATTCACCAAGGATATTCACACCTCCAGGCTAGTTACCCAACACAATGCATCTGAAATTCTCCAGGTGCAATTAATGCTAGGTAAGACTACAATCCAAATTGTAGCTCGCTACAGATCCCCCACCATGCCCCAAGATTCTCACTACACCTTTCTAAACATACTGGAAAATATTAAGATACAATCAAACACCCTAATACTGGGTGATTTCAACTACCCTGCCATTTACTGGGAAAAGTGCTCGGGTACCAACACCTTTTCCCAACGGTTCTTGGAATTCATAAATTCCAATGCCCTGGATCAACTAATCCATTGTCTCACCAGGGGCTCCAATATCCTAGACCTGGTCATTACCAACATGGGAGATAGATGCTCCACACCAGTGGTCACCCCCACATTGGTCAGGTCTGACCATAAGCTAATCACCCTTGACATCCACATCCCACCCCTACACCCAGTAAGGAAACCTCTGTAAAAAACTTCTTCAAAGTCATCTTCATGCAACTCAAGTCAGAAGTGACAAACTTCATGACATCCATGCAGATGGGAGCTGAAAGCTCGACTGCTGAATCCTACACTAAGGCACTGTATGAGCACATCCACTCGTGCATGAATCATGCCATCCCAAATAGAACCAAGATGCTCTCCTCCAAAAAAAGGAAGCCAATATGGTGGTCCCCTGCCATAAACAAACTATACAACAGAAGGAAGAAACTGTTGTAGTAAAGAGGAAAATCCCAGGATGCAAAAAACTCCCTTACCAGCCTCAGTAAGAAGCTGAGATCCCTCATAAAATCCTCCAAAGCTAGTTAAAAAAATAAAATTGCCAAAGATTCCAAAGGCAACCACAAGGCATTCTATAGTTATGTCAAGAATCTAAATGGCAATGCTCGATCTGCTCTGCACTACAACAGAATGGCATTAAATATACTGATCAAAAGGATATTGCCAATATCCTGGCAGATCGATTTAGTGCCAACTTCACCCCCTAAAGGGCCCATCTCAAGTACCAAAAGATTGCCAAATTCTGGTAATCACGGCCACACAGGTAGAAACCGCACTCTCCAAAGCTAATAATACAGCATCCATGAGACCAGATGACATCCCAGGCTGTGTACTACATGAACTACCAAATGAATTGGTACCTCACCTAAGTGTCATGTTTAATCATAGCCTCACCTCAGGCTTTGTGCCCACTGAGTGGTGCACAGCTACAGTTATCCCACTCCATAAGGGGAGATCCACCTTGGATTCCGGGAACTACTGTCCCATCAGTCTGATGAGCCTGATCTGCAAGGGCATGGAATGCATTATCATGGAACTTATAAACAAAGACATTAGCAACCTTCAAACACTGGACCTCACCCAGTTTGGGTTCATGAAGGGCCGATCTTTTCTCTTGAACCTGATTGACTTCTTCGAATCATTCTCCAGAGCTGTGGATGAGGGTAAGGCAGTCCACGCAGCCTATCTGGACTCCGCCAAGGCCTTCAACACCATCCCCCATTCTGGAATCATAGATACACTTACTAAGCTGGGCATAAATCCCTATATCACTCGATGGGTTGCCAACTGGCTTACTGACAGAACCCAGACTGTAAACGTAGCTGACTCCAAATCCAGCTCCAGACAAGTGACAAGTGGAGTACCTCAAGGGTTCAGTCCTGGGACCGCTCTTGTTTGGCATCTACTTTTCTGAAGTACAGGCCAACAGTAAGGGACTGCAAACTAGGAGCCATTATTAAATCCCCAAATGATGTGGATATTTTACAAAAGAGCCTTACAGAAACAGATGCTTGGTGCCAGAGCCATGGGCTCAAGTTTAATGCCAAGAAATGTATAGTTATCCCCTTTGGGAAAAATATGTACCCATGAATTACTACATAGGGGGCAGTACACTAAACACCGAAAGTGTGATGAGAGACTTAGGGACACAGGTGGACAGTGGTCTCACCTTCAATAACCACATTGCTACAACAGTCAGGAAATCTTTCTATGTGGCACACCTCATCAATAAGGGCTTTTCTTCCAGAAAAAAGGAGGTCATTGTCCCACTGTCCTCATCCCTCATTAGACCCATTATAGAGTACAATGTCCCGTTTGATATGTACCTCACAAGACATCTGTAAAAGCTGGAAAGGCTGCAGAAATACCTCACTAAAAGAATCACGGGCCTAAAGCAGATGCCCTATGCTAATGGTCTAAAAAAACTCCAGCTATACTCTGTGGCATATCATCTACTCAGAGGTGATCTCTGCTTAAAATACAAGGCCATGTCAAACCCTGAGTTGTTGGACATGCTCTACTTAAAGAAATCCCAATTCCTCAGAGCCACACACTCCAGGGATCTAAACCTTGTCATCACAATGAACAAAGCATGCTGGAGGGATAGGTTCCTGACCCAGAAACTCCCCATACTCTGAAACAGATTGCCCATACATGTCAAGCAGAGTGCCTCCTTGGCCCTCTTCAAAAGGAACCTTGATGATTGGATGGGAGATAAAAAATTCACCCCGGGGATTATGTCAGTCACCCTTCTAGACAGGGGTCCAGGGAAGTAAATATTGTGGGAAGAAATATCCAGGGAATTGTTATAGCTAGGCTTGTATAGGCCCTAGGGCTGATAGCCTAGTAACAACCTATGAACATATGAACAATTGTGTCACTGGCAGTATATTACAAAATGGCTTGATATTTCTTTCTCCAAAGCAAAAGCTGAGAATAATAATGTTATGCAGTGTTGTTTGTGTAATGTCAGTACATTCACAGAATGTTACCCTTGGCTGGAATTAAACAGCAAGCTATGTAAGGCCACTGACTGCAAACATGTGCATGAATCTCATGTACCCCAGTGGAAGTCTTACCAAAGTTGTGAGAATCCACCTAAGTTAAGTCATTACATCATATGATTGTGTTGAAATTTGTATAGCATAAAAAGACTAGGAGAGGTTTTCTCACTGTAATTGTACACATTATAACAGTTGTGGATGCCATTCATGCATACCAGCATAAGGACATGCAATCATGCATGCTTGCAATCAGTCAGAATGGGTTTTGAACACTTGACTATGTGACAACAGAAACTACATGATATTGGGAAGAAAGAATGTATGACAGTACCACAACTGTGAGGTATTTTGGTCTTTGAATCCATGGCATCATGTTGTCGCTGCAAGGCATCTATGTAACTGTCCATTCATCCATCCATCCATCCATTCATCCTTAACCTCTTTTCACATTTTTGCACGCCATTTCTTTAAAAGACAGTTGCTATATGTGTGCTTCTCACACAATGTTGCCTGTTGCTAGGTATACACAGACACATGTGCTGCATAATACAGTCATCCCTGTGATGGGAGGAATGTCTATTAGGCACAATGTGTGGATCATCATAGATTCTAACACATATCTTACTAAGTCAACAGCATACAGAAAATAGTCTCATGTCTTCACATCACAGGAAAAGCCTTAGTAGATGTCATAGTAAAGCCAAGTGTGATCCTATGACACCATCAGTATCCAATAAAGCAGTTATGTTTGAAAAATGAGCAGAAATTGTTGTAATAGGAATCCTCAGCCATACATATGCACATTATATATATATATATATATATATATATATATATATATATATATATATATGTATATATATATATATATATATATATATATATATATATATATATATATATAAAAATGATACACCGGATGCCCTTCCTGACGCAACCCTCCCCATTTATCAGGGCTTGGGACCAGCACAAAGAAATGCACTCCCTTGTGCATGAGGTGCATGGCAAAGAGAGAGGTGGTGAAGGCTAAGGATAAGGTGCATGAAAAGCTGTATGAAAGGTTGGACACTAAGGAGGGAGAAGAGGACCCGTACCAAGTGGCTAGACAGAGTGACCGAGCTAGTAAAGATATGTAGCAGGTAAGGGTGATAAAGGATAATGAGGGAAACATACTCACAAGCAAGGAGAGTGTGTTGAGCAGATGGAAAGAGTACTTTGAGGGGCTGATGAATGAAGAGAATGAGAGGGAGAGAAGGTTGGATGGTGTGCAGATAGTGAATCATGCAGTGCAGTGGATTAGCAAGGAGGAAGTAAGGATAGCTATGAAGAGGATGAAGAATGGAAAGGCTGTTGGTCCAGATGACATAGCTGTGGAAGCATGGAGGTGTTTAGGTGAAATGGCAGTGGAGTTTTTAACTAGATTGTTTAATGAAATCTTGGAAAGTGAGAGGATGCCTGAGGAATGGAGAAAAAGTGTTTTGGTACCGAGTTTTAAGAATAAGGGTGATGTGCAGAGCTGTAGTAACTACAGAGGGATTAAACTGATCAGTCACAGCATGAAGTTATGGAAAAAGGGAGGTGATGATTAGTGATCAGCAGTATGGTTTCATGCCAGGAAAGAGCACTACAGATGTGATGTTTGCTCTGAGAGTATTGATGGAGAAGTACAGAGAAGGTCAGAAGGAGTTGCATTGTGTCTTTGTGGACTTAGTGAAAGCATATGACAAGGTGCCTAGAGAGGTGTTGTGATATTGTATGCGGAAGTCAGGACTGTCAGAGAAGTATGTAAGTGTGGTACAGGATATGTATGAGGGTAGTGTGACAGTGGTGAGGTCTGTGGTGGGAGTGACGAATGTGTTTAAGGTGGAGGTGGGATTACATCAAGGATCAGCTCTGAGCCCTTTTTTATTTGCAATGGGAATGGAAAGGTTGACAGACAAGATCAGACAGGAGTCCTCGTGGACTATAATGTTTGCAGATGACATTGTGATCTGTAGTGTGAGTAGGAAACAGGTGGAGGAGATCCTGGAGAGGTGGAGATATGCTCGAGAGAGAAGAGGAATGAAGGTCAGCAGGACTAAGACAGACTATATGTGTGTGAATGAGAGGGAGAATAGAGGAATGGTGAGGATGCAAAAAGTAGAGGTGGCGAAGGTGGATGAGTTTAAATACTTGGGATCAACAGTTCAGAGTAATGGTGAGTGTGGAAGAGAGGTGAAGAAGAGACTACAGGCAGGGTGGAGTGGGTGGAGAAGAGTGTCAGGAGTGATTTGTTACAGACGAGTACCAGTAAGAGTGAAAGGGAAGGTCTACAAGAGGGTAGTGAGACCAGCTATGTTATATGGGTTGGAGACAGTGGCACTGACAAAAAGGCAAGAGTCAGAGCTGGACATGGCAGAGTTAAAGAAGTTAAGATTTGCACTGGGTGTGACGAGGGTGGACAGGATTAGGAGTAAGTATATTAGAGGGTCAGCCCAGGTTGGAAGGTTTGGAGTCAAAGCCAGAGAGGCAATAATATGTTGGTTTGGACATATGCTAAGGATGGATGCAGAGTATATTGGGAAAGAGATGCTAAGGATGAAGCTACCAGGTAACAGGAAAAGAGGAAGGCGTAAGATAAGGTTTATGGATGTGGTGAGAGAGGACATGCAGGTGGTTGGTGTGACAGAGCAAGATGCAGAGGACAGGAAGAAATGGAAACAGATGATCCACTGTGGCGACCCCTAATGGGAGCAGCCGAAAGAAGAAGATGACATATACACAGCAGATAGCTGCCTAACAACACTATTACCTACCTGCACATTCACAGACATGCTAGTACAGGTGAATCTAAGGAGTAATATCTTATTTAAACAGAATACCTAAGATCACAAAGTACAGAACACTCCCTGAAATGCATGTGCCACTGGAGATGTTCCTTTACAATTGTGACATTGTACATTTGAGAGGAAGACATCACCATTCTTTCATACATTGGTGTTCTTCAAAAATGTGTTAAAGTGGTAGATGTACTCGGTAACACTGCACAGCTGCACATACTACATGAATTAGAAGCCTTCTGTACACAGCACAACAAATAAACACCTACAGACAGTAGTCAATCACTGCTGGATTCAAACCTCTTCCCTCTGTAATTACGCAGTCTGGAGAGCCTAGTATCAACAGCCAGAACCACAGTGTAACTCATATGACCACTTTGATGTGGTTATTTTCTGTTAGCATGATGTAAACATTGTGTTTCCAAAACCGTTTGCTAGGGGAAATACAAATCTATAGGATATCCCTCCACCAATGAAAATAAATTTCCTAAATGGAAGCTTACATAAGGGATGTGGCCACTGGCACAATTTTACATGACAGTACACATAGTCACATTAGTCACACAGTGTTGGATCTGAATCCCTACCTAGGTATCAAGTTACACAAACTATATATCACAGAAGTAGCCACAAGCCCCCCCCCCCAAGAAGTCATAGTTGTAAGGGCACAGTGTGCAGTTTTGACATGCTGACCCCATCCCATCAGTGGGATGGAGTTTGCTGTAAATGTAAGGGGATGGGGGCATCCTTTCCCATGTTTAAAGCTTTTATTGACAGGAAATTGATACAGCACATCAGTTCAGGAAGCTAAATGTACCTGACATTGAAGGCACATGCACACACACTCACACACACACACACACACACACACACACACACACACACACACACACACACACACACACACACACACACACACACACACACACACACACACAAGTTTCTCACTGTGAGATTTAAATGTCCTTCCTATCTTGTTATACAATCTAGAAAACGCAGTATTAGACACAAAGGCCCCAGGACAAGTCTGACACTTAATGATAGTCCACTTTTGACAGGATGACCTCATCACCTGTGTTGTAAAGAGGGTGCAACTGTTAAAAGTGGGATAAAGTGCAGAGGGAGCTGTGTGCAAAGTTAAATGTATTCTCCTCAGTGGAACTGGAAAAAACATTTGACATTCAGGCAATATTTAGCTGTAACTAGACACCACCCTACCCACACACACACACACACACACACACACACACACACACACACACACACACACACACACACACACACAAACACACACAAGTTCTCCTCAGTAAGAATTGTGCCTCCTACCTATCTAGTTCCACAATCAAAACAGCACAGTATTAGTTGCAAATTAGTTGCAAGTGTGACCACAGAAGTCTGACATTAATTCTGTGAAAAAGCACATTTGTAATTAACAAAACTTCACTGGTTGGATCAGCAGATACTGTGCATTGCAGGTTTTGGGGCAAATGCTTGTGGGTGGACAGGCTAGTGTAACAGCATTGTGCTTTTTTCATGTAATAACATCCTTCTCTGCTAATATTTATATACTTTCCTAAAGTATGGTATGCCAGTGGCAATCACAATTGTAAACCAGTGGGTTATCATTCGAGCATTTCTGCCACTTCCTTCTGTAATGATTGCATGGAAACAGTAAACACTTGTAGTGTCACTGTCACTTGTTTTGTCTCATGCTTGCACAATGTGCATTGATAATACAAGCAGACACTTTCTAAATATGACAGTGATCTTCTGAATAACAGTGCTGGATTATGTGTGAGTAGGTTACACAACATTGTAACACAGTTGCAAGTGTAATCATTGGAGTGCAGACATACATTAACAAACTGACTTAACTGAGTCAACATCACTGTGAAATACAGATACTTTGTTTTCAAAATTCAATACAATTATGCAGACATTGCACAACCTAAGCAAAGAATTATTTATTCTAAATCATTTTTACTCCTTCCCTAAAGTGCAGCACTAGCAGGCTATGTTGAGCTGCTGATGGCAAAGTATTAGCACATGTGTAATCATATCTTGAAGTGTTGAACTTAGAATGAGAATTAGCAGTACTCTATGGTGTTCAGTACTCACCTTCATGCAAATAAGCTGTATACACGTACAACCATGCCTGAAACGGATGGAACACAGAACACATATGTGTTATGGTGATGTTTCAGGTGCCATGAGTTACACATTTCTCAGGACAGTTGCAGTTCTTCATACCTTATACGTGTGCTATAGGTATTATAATATACCCGTATGTATGCTATAGGTGCATTATAATACACATGAAGGATGACCAAGCACAGTATAGCCAGTGGAAACATGGCTTATGGAGACAGTTTAGAATCAATGAGGTTTATCTGATGACACAAGAGGTGGGAAGAAGTAGACCATTGGTGACAAGAGTATGCATATAAACATTAAGTGATTATTCCATGGTTCTTTTCTGAACATGTTCTTGCTGGGCTGCTGTTGGCTTTATCATACTAATTAGTCAGGCAAGATCTGTACAAGATAGACATCAGAATACAGCAGCAGCAATATAATGGTGTGTTAGAAAAAGATGCAGTCAACAGTGAAAAACACTTTGCTAGATATCTGGATTTCAACCTTGACACTACTCTAAGTAAAATCTACAGAGCCGAATGTTATCTAAACACTCCACATAGGTACTCCTACAACACAAGTTTCAAATAAGGAGAATGTATGTATTACTCATCATTACCCTCATGATAACTGCATGCTGTACACTGAACTCTTCAGCTTGTTCAACAGATTAGCCTGACTATACATAGCTAAGCAGAGAAGAGCAAAGAGCACTGGACTAACGTGACTGAAGACAAAAACTCACAAGATTTTGTCATAAGTTGCTTACTTTCATTTAGCCTCAGTTGCAGTTGGTGCTCAGAACTAGACATTGCACAAATTTAGAGAAGACAGACTAATGACTCAGAAAGCAGAAGATACATAAACGGGGAGCGGGAGTCAAGGATCAAGTAACGTATGGCAGGATAGTGGTGGCTCATAACAGTAAGTAGGCATCAGCTATACATAAAACAGTGTA
Organism: Protopterus annectens; assembly: GCF_019279795.1. Lineage (NCBI taxonomy): Eukaryota > Metazoa > Chordata > Ceratodontiformes > Protopteridae > Protopterus > Protopterus annectens. The sequence continues at coordinate 247,390,552 of NC_056732.1, forward strand.
CTAAAGCAATCAAAAATACCTAATGCCTGGAGTAGAACCCTTGAAAGTATGCAAAAATCTGTCTGTTAACTGAAGTGTCATCTCATCACACCACAAATGAACTTCTACTTCATATGCTTTAAATGACACAACTGAAGAGCAGTGACAATCTAGTGAAGCAGAAGGTGTGAACAATGAGACAGAGAGAGATGTTGAAAGAAAAATTGCAACAGTATTTTTGTAGGACTCAGTGCACTATCTGTCTGGCATGTTAGTAATTATTTCCCCATTTTCAGTCTGCATGCTCTGTACAATTAAAGGTTTGTTATAGGGTGCAAGAAGGGGGTAAGAGAGTTTAAGCAAGCAATAATGCCTGACAAGTTGTGTGTTAATGTGCAATTAATGCCTACCCAGGGTTGTTGTGAAGACCAATGTCACAGGTGTAGGGCCTCTGCACCCCCTTAAGGACATTAATTACACATTAACACACTCCTTTGAGGGCATTATTGCACTTAGACAATGAGGTCTCTGTAAAATGTTTGTGCTTTGCTTACTTATTTATATATTTTTTATTACTATATTATTTTTTATATATATTTTGGATGTAAAATAGTTCCTCCGCATAATGTTTCAAAGTTGCTGTAGCGTATCTAAATGGTGTTAGAGGAAGCATGTTACATCCAAAATATATCATTTTTAAAATATATATCTAGATATTTGCTTTATTTTACTGCTAAACTGGTTTCTTGCCAGTCACTGGTTAGTGAAGTCACTAAATAATGACATACATTTGATTTTCAGACTTAATTTCCTTCAGAAAATTCATGTTAACACAAATCCTGTTATTTATCCTAGTTTTAAATTTTTTAAGTATAACATTTAAAATCTGTTCCTGTTTTGGAGCCTTTGTTCCCCCTTTATTTCAAGCTTTATCCACATTTCTTGACCTAAAAGGTCGAGAGGTATGCAAACCTCTTATCTGCTGCTGCCAGTGTTCCATTGATCTCATTGTCTCTCCCTCTGCCACACAGACAGCACCCCACTCCACCCCCAACACACACCTGCACTTAAAGAGATGCATGTTAACACAAGTCCTATAATTGCAGCAACTTTGTGATTTTTTTTAAAAAGGAATGTGTTCCTGTTTTGAGCCTTTGTTCCTCTTAGGTTAACTGAATAAAATGTAAAATAATCTAAGAGGTGAGAGGTACGTAAACCTCTCGACTGCTGCTGCTGCTGGTGTTGGATCACTCTCACTCTTCATTCCCCCTCTTTCTCACTCACTCACACTACACTTTCATGCACACACACATTCACACACACAGACAGAAACACACACACACACACACACACACACACACACACACACACACACACACACACACACACACACATGCTTTTTTCTGTTATATTTAGATTTTACACTCGCTAAACAGCAAAAGTGCTGCTTAGCGAGTGTAAAACAATGGCGCGATCATTCTCTCTTTAACTCACATGTACACATACACTCATACACATTAACATAAACACATACACTTCTGTTTTTCATTGTTCCTTTTTAATATATTTACAGTTCATTAAACAGCAGAAGCACTTCTTAGCAAGCGTAAAATAAAGGCGCCCGTTAGTTTTTTTCAGTCTGAGCTTCACGGCAGCTTGACATGCTGCCATGAAGCAGCGGACTCATTTTTCAGCAGGCATTACTTGTACATTAATGCCCTGCTGGAGAACATTTGTTCTCCAATCAGGGTGCTCATGTACAGTTTTCTCATTTTCTAACCAATATTAATACACAAGTAGGATAAGGGTGGTTTACTAAGTCTCTCTGTTGGGGGTGGAATGCTTTTGCAAATGCTTTCTTGCTGCACTATTGAAAAGGTATGTTAATGAAATGTTGTTAATGGAGATACAGACATTTGCAGTTAGCCATATGATAGGAATATAAAATGTCATGAAATAAGAATTTGACTTACAGCTGTAACTGAACCCATGACACTATACAAAAACATCAGTCTACAGACAGGAGTTATTTTAACACACCTCATAGGAATTTATAGTTCATTACATCCTGCAGACTAAGAACTGTTAAAGTAACTGTTTCAAACTATTGCCATTACTCAGTCTTTACTATGTATTACCATAGTGCAGTGAATTTAAGCACATTTGCTTGGGCTACTGCAGCTGAAACAAAAATCTTCACCTCCTACCACAGGAATTTAAATGTCATTCTCCATCACTCAGTGTTGGTGTGCAATGCCAACCTCCACACAAATGTTGAGAACAAAAAGTAAAGGATATTTCATGGGCCATTTCTGGCCATGTGTGCTGTGAGTGATTTTACTTTTGACCAGATTATATGTGAGAAAAAGGGGTTAATAAGACAGTGGCGAAAAATGGTGGCAAGCAAAGGGTAAGAGACAGGGGGAGAAATACAGGAATTTGCAAGAGAGTGGAGGGAGAGCACCATAGCTATCCCCTTTCTTCAGCACATAAATGTAGAATTGTACAAAGAATTTCATGATTTTGGGAGAGTCACCACACCAGAGATGGGTGACAACAACAGAATAATGTTGTATAGCCAATTGGACCAAAAAGCGTGTCAAGATGACACATACACAAAGGTAAGGGCTATGTATGGGCATATTTATTTTGTGGGCCAGGTGCCCATTTTTTTTCAGAGTGAGGAATGTTTAGAAAGATGAATAGGAATGAGGGAGCCAGATAGGTAGGGTAGTGTAGGTAGCAGGTGCAGACACACAGGACATACAAGACAGACAAGGATGGTGATGGACACAAAAAGTTGGGGGACATCATGATTGGGGATAAGTAGGGGACCTCAGAGGTGTATCTTCTCCCAGCATAAGAGCAGTGACAAACTAGTCTCCACCCTCAGAACTGTCATCACTGTCATCCTGGGTCAGTGTCGGATGTGCATTGTTATGGCAATATGATACAGGACTGGCTCACCTCTGTCGATTTGGGCACTGAGGCCCCACTGCATTGTGCTGTCCAACAACCATGTCAGCTCCTGGTGAGTGACAAAATCATCACCTCCAGTACTACTGCTCCCAGAGGTACCACTGCACTAGCAGCTGGGCCAGAGTTACCTGACTAAAAAAAGGTATGGCATAAGTTGTGAAGGTAATGCTGAGAGTTTGTGACCCAGATGTGCTGGGTGTCTGTGATGCCTGTGGTGGTGCTGCCACAGCTACCTATGGATGTATGGTGGGCAGAACAGTAGTGGTCAGTTTACCTCCCTTTGTCAATGTTCATTCTGTTTTTAGCAGCAATTTATAAAATAATAAATAAAAAAGGGAGAGATAGAGTGGGGAAGACAAAAAAGAAGATAGAGAATTAGATCAATGAGATGTCACATTTCTTAATTATTTCACTACATCTAACAATAAGACAAATAAATAAGTTCACCTTTACCACATCAAGATATGATGGGAAGGCATGAAGCAGTGACAGGGCTCGAACTCAGGATACTGTGCACTATAGTCACAGTACATAACCACTAAGTCATGACAGCATTTCACAAACATGCACTTTCAACAGACACATATCTATCAAAGGAATTTTAAACATTGCCAACATCAGCTAAGCAGGCATGCCTACAGCTGAGTTTTTCCAAATCTGGCCAATCACAAATAAGAGCTGGAAATTAGGCATATTTAAGATCCAAAGGTGGGAATACTTGCTATAACTGGTTGTAGCTTCCTTGTGCAGTCAGCATGGCTGGTGTTGGAGAAGGCACTCAATTTAGAGCACAATGCTGGGGCATCCAGGAATCCAAAGTAATCGTTTGGCTCCTTGTCCACAATCATGAGGAAAGACTCCTGCAGGGCCAGGGTCTATATTATATCATTGAAAGCTTAAAAAAGCGAACGCTGATTGGTCGACCTAATTTAAGCGAAAGCTTACAATCTCGAACTGTCAGATCAGCAATTTTTATCCCAGGGAAAAAAAAACGCTGATCCAAAACACATACACACAACACAAGCACACCAAACAAACAGAAATCCACACACATACGCCTAAAATCTGATACCTAACCCTACACTAAACTATGCACACACCACTAACTACCCACTTACCTTAACCCAAACCCTAACCCTAAGGTCTGTCACTATCCCACACTCACCTCACCCTCTCCCTAACCCTAACTCACTTAAAAACACCCTAACCCTCATGTCCACTCAATTGCACACACACCTAACCTGAGCCCTAACCCTAACTCACCTAAATCACCCTAACACTCGCATCTACACACACTCGCACAATTACCTGAATCCGACCGGTAACTTTCCACCATAACACGGAAAATACTGAAGCAACAGATACGGACAACCGAATTCTTTCCTTAGGAAAAAATTCAAGTTTATGCTGCTTCGATATTTTGCAGTTTCGCGAAAATAAGTTCGATCAATCAGCGTTCGCTTTTTTAAGCATTCGAGGATATAATATAGACCCCGGGGCCAGTACCAGTGTACCCAATATAAAATGGAGGCCTGGAACAGTCTTGCCCATGATCTCACCAGTGCCACTGATGTTCCACGGACTGGTGAGCAGGTCAGGCACCATTATTCTGACCTGAAGTGATGTAGGGAGGATCAACTGGACCAGTGGATACAGGAATCCCATACGATGCCTAATGCCCCAGTACTGAGTAAGTAGCCATTGTATTAAGCAGTTAAGAATTGCTATGCCTGTCTATACTATGGATAGGTATGTCTCAATATCACTGCGTTTGCTTCACAGATGCAGGTGTCCGGGCTATGAACCAGCAAGCCCATGAAGATAGGCTGCAAAGGCTGCGTCATGAGGCAGGTTAGTAATTATTCTGCATGTATTGTTATATAAAATAAATGAGAGAGCCTTCAAAAAGTCTTTTAACCCATTAAATAAAGGTGTAATAATCCTTTAATAAATGTAGTAAAAATGTGCTGAAACACGGAGCGGAGACTCAGCCGAGGTATATTCCAATGTTTTAATAATTCCACACAAATGAATACAGAAACAATTACTACATGAACGTCTTCACTCCATTTATATGCATTTTCGTCTTATTGCTCTAGACTTCATCAGATGACCAGAGAATACATCTGTTACTAGTATTTATATTAAGTTTCATTAACAAAAAACAATGAGATTAGGTCATCTGTGTTTAAAACCACCAATGAATTTGAGATTAAACCAAATGCAAAATTCAGTGTCACTTTGTCACTTAAAACTTTCATCCCAAAATCCTTGGATGTTAAAAAACATAACAAATAAAACCACAATAATAAAAGTCTATATATAAAATATTAATACACCGTATTTAAAATGTTAAAAAATGCATTGAAACTTTTCACTTAAGTTAATATAAAAATACATATAAAACTTGGGAGTACATTGCCATCTGATGGCGATTTCATTTAATTACATTCCTACACATTCAAAGTTTCGCTGATCTTAATTTTAATAGTGGCAGTATTGAAACATAATCATTTAACCCCGGGAAATTTCCTGCCTCAAGGGTCACTTGCCACCATAGCTCCCTGAATTCGATCTTTTCTTCCCATGGGCCTCCCCTAATGTCATTTTTAACCTGTTCCAGTACCAGGAAAGAAAATTTCGATTTTGGACATAACTTGGAATGTTTAAACAGGACATTAGTATCTTTACCCACTGTTATATCATAGATATGTTCGTATATCCTTCTTTTTAACATTCTCTCAATCGTCCGTACATAGAAGGAATTACAGACTAAACAGATGGCTAAATAAACTATTCCCTTAGATTCAAAATTATAATAATCAGAACTAATAATCAGTTTTTTTTCTACTTTCTAAATAATATCTATCCATGTTCATAATATATGTGCATTGTGTACAATGCCCACATTTGTATGTACCTAACTTATTTTTATTAGTATTGCACTTATAATTGTTTTCTAAAATATTTCTAATACTTTGTGAATTTTTATATACCACTTTGTAAGGAATTTTGGATTTATTTTCTAAGTCTGTAAGGGAAACAAATCTCTCCCATTCTTTTAAAAAAAGTTTTTTAATATTATTGTTTAAGGCATTATATTCCAAAATCATTGCTTGTTGATAATCTTCTCTAGTGCTTTCTTTGTTTTCATCACCTCCATTGTTCTGCTCCCTATATTTTTGGTTAGGTTTAAATCTATTCATTCTCCCTTTTACAACCTCCTCTCTGATATCTCTAATAAACTTCAAGGGGTAGCCTCTTTCTATAAACATTTTTCCAATAGATCACATTCCACTGAAAAATCAGTGTTCAAACTGGTCATGTGACAACCACTCACAAACTGTCCTTTAACAATATTTTTCTTACAGTGTAGGGAGTGTGCACTTTTGTAGTGCAGGAAGGAATTACAAAAGGTGGCTTTTCTGTATATCTTTGTTTCAAACTTTTTATCCACCTTATATATCTCTAAATCCAAATATTGCAAACTTGTGTTTGAAATTTTGTATGTAAACTTTAAAAAATTAGTAGTATTGTTTATATATATATATATATATATATCATAAACTCTTCAAATGTCTCTTTTCCTGCTGTCCAAAAAATGACTATATCATCCAGAAATCTATGATATAGTGTCCAGCAGGTTTTCAATTCGGTATTGAGAATATATTTTTCCTCCCATTTAGCCAGGACCAGGTTGGCGTAAGTTGGGGCACAAGCTGCTCCCATGGCTATCCCTTGAGTCTACTGGAAAAATTCCCCATTAAAGTATACAAATTATTTTTCAAGACCATGTCCATTAACCAGATGCTTACTAGTTTTTCGTTCTGTGTTAACCCCTGGTCCTCATAGACTATTTCCTCAAACATCTCCATTCCATTATTATAAGGTATAGAGGAAAATAAGTCTACGATATCTATAGTTATAAATAATAAATTCTCATGATATAAGTCATTGGAAATTTCTCTCAGAAGATCCCAGGAGTCTTTTAGTATAGATTTTCTTCCTACCCATAACCCTTTTAATTTTGTATCTACATATTTGGCCAAAGAATGGGTCTTAGACCCATCTGCAGATACAATGGGTCTTAATGGTGGATCACTTTCACTTTTATGTATCTTAGGAATTCCAAATATTGTAGGAATTCTTGGTTTTTCCATTTTTAGATACATATATGTGTTGTAATTTATGAGGTCATCTTGTAACATATCCCTTAGCCCTATGTCAATTTTATTATAGGCTATGTTTACCTCATTTTTTGATACACTAGAGTATCTCCAGTCATCCTGTAGTATCGTGTTCATTTTACTTGCATACTGTATATTATCCATAATAACCACCCCTCCCCCTTTACCTGGTTTCATCACTCTAATATTGGTATTTCCTTTCATTTCATACAATAATTCTCTTTCCTTGCTGCTTAAATTAAACTTATATTTAATATTTGTCTGTTCTTTCCTCACCTCTCTTTCCATAACTTTTTCCAGATTTTTTAACTGGGGGTATAGAGGTGAGTTATAAATAGTTTTACATTTTATTTCTTGATTTTTAATTGTTTTATCCATAGAGAACATGATACTCAGGTTGACTTTCCTTAAAAAACATTTAATATCAAGCAATGTTTTGGTTGTATCTCCTTTTTTATATGGAATAAATTTTAAACCCTTAGAAAGTAGCTCAAAATGTTCTCTCTCTATTTCAATATCACTAAAATTGTAAATAGAAAAATCATTGTATGTAGTTTTAGTGCCATTCACTATAACCTCATTACTATAACTTGCGGTGGGATGGGAATCAGTTAAAATCCCACCCCTTCTCCCCTCCCTCCATTGAAAATTCGACTGCTTATAACCCAGCTTATTCATCAGCCTGTCTGACCTCCGCAAAGATGGAAAGGCTTGATCATACTCTTGTTCCCCTTCTTTCTGATGGTATTCTTCATTTCCACCATTCTCAGGATTAAATGCTTCCAAATTCTGCCTATTCTCATTAGTTTTCTTAAAATATCCATTTGAGGGTTTGGGGTAACTAATGTTACTATCATATTCCTTAATGTCTCTTTCTAATTTTTTCAATTTTCTATTCACCAAATCCTCACATTTGTTATCAATGTCTTTTCTTATATTAAAATACTTGTCTTTCTCTTCTTTAATGGTAAAAATCAAATCATCCTTTATACGCTGGTCTAATTCCTCTATGTCTTTTTGTATTACTTCCTGCAACCTTATATTTTCTCTGATAATAAGTCTTAACACATCTAGGCCGCACTTATTGAAATACAGAACCAATTACCACATTATTAGGGAATTTACAGACACGTAGTCCCTTTGGGACTATTTCCCTAGATATACATTCTTTTAAATATTCATTTTCAATATCCAATGTCCTGTATTTGAACATTAGCTTGGCTAGTTTATCCAGTTTTATACAATATGAATTGTTAATGGCCGTTTGTTTAATGCCATTACCATCTAACTTAAAAACATACTTAGTCCGTAGTCATTCTCTTGTGTCTTTAATATTAAAAGGTTGAACAGTACCTGCAACCATTTGATTAGCAAATGGTGATGTTTGACCCGGTTTGATACTCGGGCATTTGTTAGAGCGAGATCCTATTTCAGCTGTTCTAAAAATCTTTGGTGTGGATGCAGGATTAAAAGTTCCTCCATTGACTTCAGTTGGGTCACCGGCACAGTTTAAAACAGCAATGAGCTCCCTTTGCTTTGTATTTCCATGGACTCTCTGTTCTCCAAACCCTTTGGTTCCTGGGGAACGTTGATTGGCCAGGTTGCCGTAAAGCCCCAACAACGATTGGCTAAGCGGGGTTAACAAGTCAATCAATTCTGTGAGTTGACCAATCAACTTGCGAGATTGGCCTACCTCTTCCTGCCCTTTTGAATCAAGGAGGATTTGCTTCTCCATCTCTGTTCCACTAATAAAAAACAATAAATCAAAAAATAGTGGAACTGCACCAAAAAAACACTTATAAATCCAATAAAAATGTGCTGAAACACGGAGCGGAGACTCAGCCGAGGTATATTCCAATGTTTTAATAAATCCATACAAACGAATACAGAAACAATTACTACATGAACGCCTTCACTCCATTTATATGCATTTTCGTCTTATTGCTCTAGACTTCATCAGATGACCAGTGAATACATCTGTTACTAATATTTATATTAAGTTTCATTAACAAAAAACAATGAGATTAGGTCATCTGTGTTTAAAACCACCAATGAATTTGCGATTAAACCAAATGCAAAATTCAGTGTCACTTTGTCACTTAAAACTTTCATCCTAAAATCCTTAGATGTTAAAAAACATAACATATAAAACCACAATAATAAAAGTCTAAGTAAGTAACCATTGTATTAAGTAGTTAAGAATTGCTATGCCTGTCCATACTATGGATAGGTATGTTTCAATATCACTGCATTTACTTCACAGCTGCAGGTGTCTGGGATATGAACCAGCAAGCCCATGAAGATAGGCTGCAAAGGCTGTGTCATGAGACAGGTTAGTATTTATTCTGCATGTACTATTATATAAAATAAATGAGAGAGCCTTCAAAAAGTCTTTTAACCCAATAATTAAAGGTGTAATAATCCTTTAATAAATGTATGATTCATGGAGTGCGTCTGTGTAATTTTCTTTGATATGTTGTTGTACTGTTGAATTCTACAAATAGTAGTGTTGTATTAAGCAGTGTCAACCCACACTTGGGTAGGCCCATATAACATGGATGAAGGACGTGCCAGTATCTTGTATACATATGTACAACCCTCAAATGTTGGTTCATGGCCAGCATGTACAGGTTAATCTGGCACATGAGTAGCTTGGTATTGTGTTCCCCAGAAATGTCAGTGTGCTGCCAGAAATGTAGTGATCTGTTGACATATAACTGATACTCTCACCTGAACTTATCTAGATAGTTATATGAAAGTAGATCTGTCAGTGTACCATCTTAGCAGTAGTGTGTATGAGCAACTCTCAAAATATGTTGCAGTAATATCTGCATCTTGGACAGTTTGTATGTCAGATACAGCTCATGTATATAATGATAATCATTTAACCCCGGGAAATTTCCTGCCTCAAGGGTCACTTGCAAACATAGCTCCCTGAATTCGATCTTTTCTTCCCATGGGCCTCCCCTAATGTCATTTTTAACTTGTTCCAGTACCAGGAAAGAAAATTTTGATTTTGGACATAACTTGGAATGTTTAAACAGGGCATTAGTATCTTTACCCACTGTTATATCATAGATATGTTCGTATATCCTTCTTTTTAACATTCTCTCAGTCGTCCGTACACAGAAGGAATTAAAGACTAAACAGATGGCTAAATAAACTATTCCCTTAGATTCACAATTATAATAATCAGAACTAATAATCAATTTTTCTCTACTTTCTAAATAATATCTATCCGTGTTCATAATATATGTGCATTGTGTACAATGCCCACATTTGTATGTACCTAACTTATTCTTATTAGTATTGCACTTATAATTGTTTTCTAAAATATTTCTAATACTTTGTGAATTTTTATATACCACTTTGTAAGGAATTTTGGATTTATTTTCTAAGTCTGTAAGGGAAACAAATCTCTCCCATTCTTTTAAAAATGTTTTTTAATATTATTGTTTAAGGCATTATATTCCAAAATCATTGCTTGTTGATAATCTTCTCTAGTGCTTTCTTTGTTTTCATCACCTCCATTGTTCTGCTCCCTATATTTTTGGATAGGTTTAAATCTATTCATTCTCCCTTTTACAACCTCCTCTCTGATATCTCTAATAAACTACAAGTGGTAGTCTCTTTCTATAAACATTTTTCCAATAGATCACATTCCAGTGAAAAATCAATGTTCAAACTGGTCATGTGACACCCCCTCACAAACTGTCCTTTAACAATATTTTTCTTACAGTGTAGGGAGTGTGCACTTTTGTAGTGCAGGAAGGAATTACAAAAGGTGGCTTTTCTGTATATCTTTGTTTCAAACTTTTTATCCACCTTATATATCTCTAAATCCAAATATTGCAAACTTGTGTTTGAAATTTTGTATGTAAACTTTAAAAAATTAGTAGTATTGTTTATATATATATCATAAACTCTTCAAATGTCTCTTTTCCTGCTGTCCAAAAAATGACTATATCATCCAGAAATCTATGATATAGTGTCCAGCAGGTTTTCAATTCGGTATTGAGTATTTATTTTTCTTCCCATTTAGCAAGGACCAGGTTGGCGTAAGTTGGGGCACAAGCTGCTCCCTTGGCTATACCTTGAGTCTACTTTAAAAATTCCCCATTAAAGTATAAAATTATTTTTCAAGACCATGTCCATTAACCAGATGCTTACTAGTTTTTCGTTCTGTGTTAACCCCTGGTCCTCATAGTCTATTTCCTCAAACATCTCCATTCCATTATTATAAGGTATAGAGGAAAATAAGTCTATGATATCTATAGTTATAAATAATAAATTCTCATGATATAAGTCATTGGAAATTTCTCTCAGAAGATCCCAGGAGTCTTTTAATATAGATTTTCTTCCTACCCATAACCCTTTTAATTTTGTATCTACATATTTGGTCAAAGAATAGGTCTTAGACCCATCTGCAGATACAATGGGTCTTAATGGTGGATCACTTTTATTTTTATGTATCTTAGGAATTCCAAATATTGTAAGAATTCTTGTTTTTTCCATTTTTAGATACATATATGTGGTGTAATTTATGAGGTCATCTTGTAATATATCCCTTAGCCCTATGTCAATTTTATTATAGGCTATGTTTACCTCATTTTTTGACACACTAGAGTATCTCGAGTCATCCTGTAGTATCGTATTCATTTTACTTTCGTACTGTATATTATCCATAATAACCACCCCTCACCCTTTACCTGGCTTCATCACTCTACTATTGGTATTTCCTTTCATTTAATACAATAATTCTTTTTCCTTGCTGCTTAAATTAAACTTATATTTAATATTTGTCTGTTCTTTCCTCACCTCTTTTTCCATAACTTTTTCCAGATTTTTTAACTGGGGTATAGAGGTGGGTTATAAATAGTTTTACATTTTATTTCTTGATTTTTAATTGTTTTATCCATAGGGAACATGATACTCAGGTTGACTTTCCTTAAAAAACATTTAATATCAAGCAATGTTTTGGTTGTATCTCCTTTTTTATATGGAATAAATTTTAAACCCTTAGAAAGTAGCTTAAAATGTTCTCTCTCTATTTCAATATCACTAAAATTGTAAATAGAAAAAATCATTGTATGTATTTTTAGTGCCATTCACTATAACCTCATTACTATATCTTGTGGTGGGATGGGTATAATTTAAAATCCCCCCTTCACCTCTCTTTCCATTGAAAATTTGACTGCTTATAACCCAGCTTATTCATCAGCCTGTCTGACCTCCGCAAAGATGGAAAGGCTTGATTATACTCTTGTTCCCCTTCTTCCTGATGGTATTCTTTATTTCCACCATTCTCAGGATTAAATCCTTCCAAATTCTGCCTATTCTCATTAGTTTTCTTAAAATATCCATTTGAGGGTTTGGGGTAACTAATGTTACTATCGTATTCATTAATGTCTCTTTCTAATTTTTTCAATTTTCTATCCACCAAATCCTCACATTTGTTATCAATGTATTTTCTTATATTAAAATGCTTGTCTTTTACTTCTTTAATGGCAAAAATCAGATCATTCTTTATACACTGGTCTAATTCCTCTATGTCTTTTTGTATTACTTCCTGCAACCTTATATTTTCTCTGATAATAAGTCTTAACACATCTAGGCCGCACTTATTAAAGACCTCAATAAGTTCATTATGAAATACAGAACCAATTACCACATTATTATGGAACTTACAGACACGTAGTCCCTTTGGGACTATTTCTCTAGATATACATTCTTTTAAATATTAATTTTCAATATCCAATGTCCTGTATTTGAACATTAACTTGGCTAGTTTATCGAGTTTCATACGATATGAATCATTAATGGCCGTTTGTTTAACGCCATTACCATCTAACTTAAAAACATACTTAGTCCGTAGTCATTCTCTTGTGTCTTTAATATTAAAAGGTTGAACAGTACCTGCGACCATTTGATTAGCAAATGGTGATGTTTGACCCGGTTCGATACTCGGGCATTTGTTAGAGCGAGATCCTATTTCAGCTGTTCTAAAAATGTTTGGTGTGGATGCAGGATTAAAAGTTCCTCCATTGACTTCAGTTGGGTCACCGGCACAGTTTAAAACAGCAATGAGCTCCCTTTGCTTTGTATTTCCATGGACTCTCTGTTCTCCAAACCCTTTGGTTCCTGGGGAACGTTGATTGGCCAGGTTGCCGTAAAGCCCCACCAACGATTGGCTAAGCGGGGTTAACAAGTCAATAAATTCTGTGAGTTGACCAATCAACTTGCAAGATTGGCCTACCTCTTCCTGCCCTTTTGAATCAAGGAGGATTTGCTTCTCCATCTCTGTTCCACTAATAAAAAACAATAAATCAAAAAATAGTGGAACTGCACCAAAAAACACTAATAAATCCAGTAAAAATGTGCTGAAACATGGAGCGGAGACTCAGACGAGGTATTTTCCAATGTTTTAATAAATCCACACAAACGAATACAGAAACAATTACCACATGAACGCCTTCACTCCATTTATATGCGTATTCATCTTATTGCTCTAGACTTTATCAGATGACCAGTGAATACATCTGTTACTAGAATTTATATTAAGTTTCATTAACAAAAACCAATGAGTTTAGGTCATTTGTGTTTAAAACCACCAATGAATTTGCGATTAAACCAAATGCAAAATTCAGTGTCACTTTGTCACTTAAAACTTTCATCCTAAAATCCTTAGATGTTAAAAAACATAACATATAAAACCACAATAATAAAAGTCTAAGTAAGTAACCATTGTATTAAGTAGTTAAGAATTGCTATGCCTGTCCATACTATGGATAGGTATGTTTCAATATCACTGCATTTACTTCACAGCTGCAGGTGTCTGGGCTATGAACCAGCAAGCCCATGAAGATAGGCTGCAAAGGCTGCGTCATGAGACAAGTTAGTATTTATTCTGCATGTACTATTATATAAAATAAATGAGAGAGCCTTCAAAAAGTCTTTTAACCCAATAAATAAAGGTGTAATAATCCTTTAATAAATGTATGATTCATGGAATGCGTCTGTGTAATTTTCTTTGATATGTTGTTGTACTGTTGAATTCTACAAATAGTAGTGTTGTATTAAGCAGTGTCAACCCACACTTGGGTAGGCCCATATAACGTGGATGAAGGACGTGCCAGTATCTTGTATGCATATGTACAGCCCTCAAATGTTGGTTCATGGCCAGCATGTACAGGTTAATCTGTCACATGAGTAGCTTGGTATTGTGTTCCCCAGAAATGTCAGTGTGCTGCCAGAAATGTAGTGATCTGTTGACATAGAACTGATACTCTCACCTGAACATATCTAGATAGTTATATGAAAGTAGATCTGTCAGTGTACCATCTTAGCAGTAGTGTGTATGAGCAACTCTCAAAATATGTTGCAGTAACATCTGCATCTTGGACAGTTTGTATGTCAGATACAGCTCATGTATATAATGATAATCATTTAACCCCGGGAAATTTCCTGCCTCAAGGGTCACTTGCCAACATAGCTCCCTGAATTCGATCTTTTCTTCCCATGGGCCTCCCCTAATGTCATTTTTAACTTATTCCAGTACCAGGAAAGAAAATTTCAATTTTGGACATAACTTGGAATGTTTAAACAGGGCATTAGTATCTTTACCCACTGTTATATCATAGATATGTTCGTATATCCTTCTTTTTAAGATTCTCTCAGTCGTCCGTACATAGAAGGAATTACAGACTAAACAGATGGCTAAATAAACTATTCCCTTAGATTCACAATTATAATAATCAGAACTAATAATCAATTTTTCTCTACTTTCTAAATAATATCTATCCGTGTTCATAATATATGTGCATTGTGTACAATGCCCACATTTGTATGTACCTAACTTATTCTTATTAGTATTGCACTTATAATTGTTTTCTAAAATATTTCTAATACTTGGTGAATTTTTATATACCACTTTGTAAGGAATTTTGGATTTATTTTCTAAGTCTGTAAGGGAAACAAATCTCTCCCATTCTTTTAAAAAAGTTTTTTAATATTATTGTTTAAGGCATTATATTCCAAAATCATTGCTTGTTGATAATCTTCTCTAGTGTTTTCTTTGTTTTCATCACCTCCATTGTTCTGCTCCCTATATTTTTGGATAGGTTTAAATCTATTCATTCTCCCTTTTGCAACCTCCTCTCTAATAAACTTCAAGGGGTAGCCTCTTTCTATAAACATTTTTCCAATAGATCACATTCCACTGAAAAATCAATGTTCAAACTGGTCATGTGACACCCCCTCACAAACTGTCCTTTAACAATATTTTTCTTACAGTGTAGGGAGTGTGCACTTTTGTAGTGCAGGAAGGAATTACAAAAGGTGGCTTTTCTGTATATCTTTGTTTCAAACTTTTTATCCACCTTATATATCTCTAAATCCAAATATTGCAAACTTGTGTTTGAAATTTTGTATGTAAACTTTAAAAAATTAGTAGTATTGTTTATATATATATCATAAACTCTTCAAATGTCTCTTTTCCTGCTGTCCATAAAATGACTATATCATCCAGAAATCTATGATATAGTGTCCAGCAGGTTTTCAATTCGGTATTGAGAATATATTTATCCTCCCATTTAGCTAGGACCAGGTTGGCGTAAGTTGGGGCACAAGCTGCTCCCATGGCTATCCCTTGAGTCTACTGGAAAATTTCCCCATTAAAGTATAAAAATTATTTTTCAAGACCATGTCCATTAACCAGACGCTTACTAGTTTTTCGTTCTGTGTTAACCCCTGGTTCTCATAAACTATTTCCTCAAACATCTCCATTCCATTATTATAAGGTATAGAGGAAAATAAGTCTACGATATCTATAGTTATAAATAATAAATTCTCATGATATAAGTCATTGGAAATTTCTCTCAGAAGATCCCAGGAGTCTTTTAATATAGATTTTCTTCCTACCCATAACCCTTTTAATTTTGTATCTACATATTTGGTCAAAGAATGGTTTTTAGACCCATCTGCAGATACAATGGGTCTTAATGGTGGATCAGTTTCATTTTTATGTACCTTAGGAATTCCAAATATTGCAGGAATTCTTGTTTTTTCCATTTTTAGATACATATATGTGTTGTAATTTATGAGGTCATCTTGTAATATATCCCTTAGCCCTATGTCAATTTTATTATAGGCTATGTTTACCTCATTTTTTGACACACTAGAGTATCTCGAGTCATCCTGTAGTATCGTATTCATTTTACTTTCGTACTGTATATTATCCATAATAACCACCCCTCACCCTTTACCTGGCTTCATCACTCTAATATTGGTATTTCCTTTCATTTAATACAATAATTCTCTTTCCTTGCTGCTTAAATTAAACTTATATTTAATATTTGTCTGTTCTTTCCTCACCTCTTTTTCCATAACTTTTTCCAGATTTTTTAACTGGGGTATAGAGGTGGGTTATAAATAGTTTTCCATTTTATTTCTTGATTTTTAATTGTTTTATCCATAGGGAACATGATACTCAGGTTGACTTTCCTTAAAAAAACATTTAATATCAAGCAATGTTTTGGTTGTATCTTCTTTTTTATATGGAATAAATTTTAAACCCTTAGAAAGTAGCTTAAAATGTTCTCTCTCTATTTCAATATCACTAAAATTGTAAATAGAAAAATCATTGTATGTATTTTTAGTGCCATTCACTATAACCTCATTACTATAACTTGTGGTGGGATGGGTATCATTTAAAATCCCCCCTTCACCACTCTCTCCATTGAAAATTTGACTGCTTATAACCCAGCTTATTCATCAGCCTGTCTGACCTCCGCAAAGATGGAAAGGCTTGATCATACTCTTGTTCCCCTTCTTCCTGATGGTATTCTTCATTTCCACCATTCTCAGGATTAAATGCTTCCAAATTCTGCCTATTCTCATTAGTTTTCTTAAAATATCCATTTGAGGGTTTGGGGTAACTAATGTTACTATCGTATTCATTAATGTCTCTTTCTAATTTTTTCAATTTTCTATCCACCAAATCCTCACATTTGTTATCAATGTATTTTCTTATATTAAAATGCTTGTCTTTTACTTCTTTAATGGTAAAAATCAGATCATTCTTTATACACTGGTCTAATTCCTCTATGTCTTTTTGTATTACTTCCTGCAACCTTATATTTTCTCTGATAATAAGTCTTAACACATCTAGGCCACACTTATTAAAGAACTCAATAAGTTCATTATGAAATACAGAACCAATTACCACATTATTAGGGAACTTACAGACACGTAGTCCCTTTGGGACTATTTCCCTAGATATACATTCTTTTAAATATTAATTTTCAATATCCAATGTCCTGTATTTGAACATTAACTTGACTAGTTTATCCAGTTTTATACGATATGAATCATTAATGGCCGTTTGTTTAACGCCATTACCATCTAACTTAAAAACATACTTAGTCCGTAGTCATTCTCTTGTGTCTTTAATATTAAAAGGTTGAACAGTACCTGCGACCATTTGATTAGCAAATGGTGATGTTTGACCCGATTCGATACTCGAGCATTTGTTAAAACGAGATCCTGTTTCAGCTGTTCTAAAAATGTTTGGTGTGGATGCAGGATTAAAAGTTCCTCCATTGACTTCAGTTGGGTCACCGGCACAGTTTAAAACAGCAATGAGCTCCCTTTGCTTTGTATTTCCTTGGACTCTCTGTTCTCCAAACCCTTTGGTTCCTGGGGAACGTTGATTGACCAGGTTGCCGTAAAGCCCCACCAACGATTGGCTAAGCGGGGTTAACAAGTCAATCAATTCTGTGAGTTGACCAATCAACTTGCGAGATTGACCTACCTCTTCCTGCCCTTTTGAATCAAGGAGGATTTGCTTCTCCATCTCTGTTCCACTAATAAAAAACAATAAATCAAAAAATAGTGGAACTGAACAAAAAACACTAATAAATCCAGTAAAAATGTGCTGAAACATGGAGCGGAGACTCAGCCGAGGTATATTCCAATGTTTTAATAAATCCACACAAACGAATACAGAAACAATTACTACATGAATGCCTTCACTCCATTTTTATGCGTATTCGTCTTATTGCTCTAGACTTTATCAGATGACCAGTGAATACATCTGTTACTAGAATTTATATTAATTTTCATTAACAAAAACCAATGAGTTTAGGTCATCTGTGTTTAAAACCACCAATGAATTTGCGATTAAACCAAATGCAAAATTCAGTGTCACTTTGTCACTTAAAACTTTCATCCTAAAATCCTTAGATGTTAAAAAACATAACATATAAAACCACAATAATAAAAGTCTAAGTAAGTAACCATTGTATTAAGTAGTTAAGAATTGCTATGCCTGTCCATACTATGGATAGGTATGTTTCAATATCACTGCATTTACTTCACAGCTGCAGGTGTCTGGGATATGAACCAGCAAGCCCATGAAGATAGGCTGCAAAGGCTGCGTCATGAGACAGGTTAGTATTTATTCTGCATGTACTATTATATAAAATAAATGAGAGAGCCTTCAAAAAGTCTTTTAACCCAATAAAAAAAGGCGTAATAATCCTTTAATAAATGTATGATTCATGGAGTGTGTCTGTGTAATTTTCTTTGATATGTTGCTGTACTGTTGAATTCTACAAATAGTAGTGTTGTATTAAGCAGTGTCAACCCACACTTGGGTAGGCCCATATAACGTGGATGAAGGGCGTGCCAGTATCTTGTATGCATATGTACAACCCTCAAATGTTGGTTCATGGCCAGCATGTACAGGTTAATCTGGCACATGAGTAGCTTGGTATTGTGTTCCCCAGAAATGTTAGTGTGTTGCCAGAAATGTAGTGATCTGTTGACATATAACTGATACTCTCACCTGAACATATCTAGATAGTTATATGAAAGTAGATCTGTCAGTGTACCATCTTAGCAGTAGTGTGTATGAGCAACTCTCAAAATATGTTGCAGTAACATCTGCATCTTGGACAGTTTGTATGTCAGATACAGCTCATGTATATAATGATAATCATTTAACCCCGGGAAATTTCCTGCCTCAAGGGTCACTTGCCACCATAGCTCCCTGAATTCGATCTTTTCTTCCCATGGGCCTCCCCTAATGTCATTTTTAACTTGTTCCAGTACCAGGAAAGAAAATTTCGATTTTGGACATAACTTGGAATGTTTAAACAGGGCATTAGTATCTTTACCCACTGTTATATCATAGATATGTTCGTATATCCTTCTTTTTAACATTCTCTCAGTCGTCCGTACACAGAAGGAATTAAAGACTAAACAGATGGCTAAATAAACTATTCCCTTAGATTCACAATTATAATAATCAGAACTAATAATCAATTTTTCTCTACTTTCTAAATAATATCTATCCGTGTTCATAATATATGTGCATTGTGTACAATGCCCACATTTGTATGTACCTAACTTATTCTTATTAGTATTGCACTTATAATTGTTTTCTAAAATATTTCTAATACTTTGTGAATTTTTATATACCACTTTGTAAGGAATTTTGGATTTATTTTCTAAGTCTGTAAGGGAAACAAATCTCTCCCGTTCTTTTAAAAATGTTTTTTAATATTATTGTTTAAGGCATTATATTCCAAAATCATTGCTTGTTGATAATCTTCTCTAGTGCTTTCTTTGTTTTCATCACCTCCATTGTTCTGCTCCCTATATTTTTTGATAGGTTTAAATCTATTCATTCTCCCTTTTACAACCTCCTCTCTGATATCTCTAATAAACTACAAGTGGTAGTCTCTTTCTATAAACATTTTTCCAATAGATCACATTCCAGTGAAAATCAATGTTCAAACTGGTCATGTGACACCCCCTCACAAACTGTCCTTTAACAATATTTTTCTTACAGTGTAGGGGGTGTGCACTTTTGTAGTGCAGGAAGGAATTACAAAAGGTGGCTTTTCTGTATATCTTTGTTTCAAACTTTTTATCCACCTTATATATCTCTAAATCCAAATATTGCAAACTTGTGTTTGAAATTTTGTATGTAAACTTTAAAAAATTAGTAGTATTGTTTATATATATATCATAAACTCTTCAAATGTCTCTTTTCCTGCTGTTCAAAAAATGACTATATCATCCAGAAATCTATGATATAGTGTCCAGCAGGTTTTGAATTCGGTATTGAGAATATATTTTTCTTCCCATTTAGCCAGGACCAGGTTGGCGTAAGTTGGGGCACAAGCTGCTCCCTTGGCTATCCCTTGAGTCTACTGGAAAAATTCCCCATTAAAGTATAAAAATTATTTTTCAAGACCATGTCCATTAACCAGACGCTTATTAGTTTTTCGTTCTGTGTTAACCCCTGGTCCTCATAGACTATTTCCTCAAACATCTCCATTCCATTATTATAAGGTATAGAGGAAAATAAGTCTATGATATCTATAGTTATAAATAATAAATTCTCATGATATAAGTCATTGGAAATTTCTCTCAGAAGATCCCAGGAGTCTTTTAATATAGATTTTCTTCCTACCCATAACCCTTTTAATTTTGTATCTACATATTTGGTCAAATAATGGGTCTTAGACCCATCTGCAGATACAATGGGTCTTAATGGTGGATCACTTTCATTTTTATGTATCTTAGGAATTCCAAATATTGTAGGAATTCTTTTTTTCCATTTTTAGATACATATATGTGTTGTAATTTATGAGGTCATCTTGTAATATATCCCTTAGCCCTATGTCAATTTTATTATAGGCTATGTTTACCTCATTTTTTGATACACTAGAGTATCTCGAGTCATCCTGTAGTATCGTATTCATTTTACTTTCGTACTGTATATTATCCATAATAACCACCCCTCCCCCTTTACCTGGCTTCATCACTCTAATATTGGTATTTCCTTTCATTTCATACAATAATTCTCTTTCCTTGCTGCTTAAATTAAACTTATATTTAATATTTGTCTGTTCTTTCCTCACCTTTTTTTCTATAACTTTTTCCAGAATTTTTAACTGGGGTATAGAGGTGGGTTATAAATAGTTTTACATTTTATTTCTTGATTTTTAATTGTTTTATCCATAGGGAACATGATACTCAGGTTGACTTTCCTTAAAAAACATTTAATATCAAGCAATGTTTTGGTTGTATCTCCTTTTTTATATGGAATAAATTTTAAACCCTTAGAAAGTAGCTCAAAATGTTCTCTCTCTCTATTTCAATATCACTAAAATTGTAAATAGAAAAATCATTGTATGTATTTTTACTGCCATTCACTATAACCTCATTACTATAACTTTTTTTTAAAATCCCCCCCTTCTCTCCTCCCTCCATTGAAAATTTGACTGCTTATAACCCAGCTTATTCATCAGCCTGTCTGACCTTCGCAAAGATGGAAAGGCTTGATCATACTCTTGTTCCCCTTCTTCCTGATGGTATTCTTTATTTCCACCATTCTCAGGATTAAATGCTTCCAAATTCTGCCTATTCTCATTAGTTTTCTTAAAATATCCATTTGAGGGTTTGGGGTAACTAATGTTACTGTCGTATTCCTTAATGTCTCTTTCTAATTTTTTCAATTTTCTATCCATCAAATCCTCACATTTGTTATCAATGTCTTTTCTTATATTAAAATACTTGTCTTTTACTTCTTTAATGGTAAAAATCAGATCATTCTTTATACACTGGTCTAATTCCTCTATGTCTTTTTGTATTAGTTCCTGCAACCTTATATTTTCTCTGATAATAAGTCTTAACACATCTAGGCCGCACTTATTAAAGACCTCAATAAGTTCATTATGAAATACATAACCAATTACCACATTATTAGGGAACTTACAGACACGTAGTCCCTTTGGGACTATTTCCATAGATATACATTCTTTTAAATATTCATTTTCAATATCCAATGTCCTGTATTTGAACATTAACTTGGCTAGTTTATCCAGTTTTATACAATATGAATCGTTAATGGCCGTTTGTTTAATGCCATTACCATCTAACTTAAAAACATACTTAGTCCGTAGTCATTCTCTTGTGTCTTTAATATTAAAAGGTTGAACAGTACCTGAGACCATTTGATTAGCAAATGGTGATTTTTGACCCGGTTCAATACTCGGGCATTTGTTAGAGCGAGATCCTGTTTCAACTGTTCTAAAAATGTTTGGTGTGGATGCAGGATTAAAAGTTCCTCCACTGACTTCAGTTGGGTCACCGGCGCAGTTTAAAACAGCAATGAGCTCCCTTTGCTTTGTATTTCCATGGACTCTCTGTTCTCTAAACCCTTTGGTTCCTGGGGAACGTTGATTGGCCAGGTTGCCGTAAAGCCCCACCAACGATTGGCTAAGCGGGGTTAACAAGTCAATCAATTCTGTGAGTTGACCAATCAACTTGCGAGATTGGCCTACCTCTTCCTGCCCTTTTGAATCAAGGAGGATTTGCTTCTCCATCTCCGTTCCACTAATAAAAAACAATAAATCACAAAATAGTGGAACTGCACCAAAAAACACTAATAAATCCAGTAAAATTGTGCTGAAACATGGAGCCTAGACTCAGCCGAGGTATATTCCAATGTTTTAATAAACCCACACAAACAAATACAGAAACAATTACTACATGAACGCCTTCACTCCATTTATATGTGTATTCATCTTATTGCTCTAGACTTTATCAGATGACCAGTGAATACATCTGTTACTGGTATTTATATTAAGTTTCATTAACAAAAAACAATGAGTTTAGGTCATCTGTGTTTAAAACCACCAATGAATTTGCGATTAAACCAAATGCAAAATTCAGTGTCACTTTGTCACTTAAAACTTTCATCCTAAAATCCTTAGATGTTAAAAAATATAACATATAAAACCACAATAATAAAAGTCTAAGTAAGTAACCATTGTATTAAGTAGTTAAGAATTGCTATGCCTGTCCATACTATGGATAGGTATGTTTCAATATCACTGCATTTACTTCACAGCTGCAGGTGTCCGGGATATGAACCAGCAAGCCCATGAAGATTGGCTGCAAAGGCTGCGTCATGAGACAGGTTAGTAATTATTCTGCATGTACTGTTATATAAAATAAATGAGAGAGCCTTCAAAAAGTCTTTTAACCCAATAAATAAAGGTGTAATAATCATTTACTAAATGTATGATTCATGGAGTGCGTCTGTGTCATTTTCTTTGATATGTTGTTGTACTGTTGCATTCTACAAATAGTAGTGTTGTATTAAGCAGTGTCAACCCACACTTGGGTAGGCCCATATAACGTGGATGAAGGGAGTGCCAGTTTCTTGTATGCATATGTACAGTCCTCAAATGTTGGTTCATGGCCAGCATGTACAGGTTAATCTGGCACATGAGTAGCTTGGTATTGTGTTCCCCAGAAATATCAGTGTGCTGCCAGAAATATAGTGATCTGTTAACATATAACTGATACTCTCACCTGAACATATCTAGATAATTATATGAAAGTAGATCTGTCAGTGTACCATCTTAGCAATAGTGTGTATGAGTAACTCTCAAAATATGTTGCAGTAACATCTGCATCTTGGACAGTTTGTATGTCAGATACAGCTCATGTATATAATGATCTAGCAAAATCCAATTGCACAATATAAGGACATTGGGTAGTGTAATAATACATGTAAGGGACATATAACTGCAGTTAATAGGAATGTAGTGAAAACTAGAAGGATATATAAGTTCTTAATTGAGCTATCTTTTCCCACCCTGCTGTTTGTGCATAAAAATGCAATTCCACACCTCAGTCGGTATGTCTAATCTCAAAACATTTGTTAGCACATATGTCCTATTGGTTTATAAATATTTGCATTTATTTCTATGCATGTGCCCTGTTAAAATACCACAAAATTGGTGGCCTGTTGCCATCAATTCAACCTGCATGCTGTTGTAATGTCCACTAATGTTCTATATATGCATTTGTTATGCTTGCTTTTCAACTGTTGAAATTCTGTTGTGTTGGTTTAATGGGAATACATCTGCATGCTGTTATAACTAATTGGGAATGCTGTTGACTGTTACTAACCAATATCTTTATTAAACTCTCCATAACATAGTTCGTATGGGAAAGCCAGTCCCAGCGGACCCACCTGTCCCACCTCAGCTGGCCATGGCACCTGACACTAGCAGATCTGATACCCAGCCTGGGACCTCCTCCTCCATTGGGCCTGTGCCACCTTCAGGTGGAAGCGCTGCAGGGGATGGGGCTCAGCCCCCCTGTGCAAGCGTGGGCGGAGGGGCACCTATCACCCTTCGAACGGTCCAGGCTGTGGTGCGTAGAGAGATTGAACGTTCTGTTGCCGAACCTCTATGCCAGCTTGAGGCCCAAGTGGTGCAACTCCCGGGTCAGTCTGCTCCTCCTACACAGCCCCCAGCACAGCCACCCTCTGAACCGTGAAGGTGCAGTGGTGACTGCCCATGGGTGGGGACCTCAGTCCCACTGTTTCCATCTGGGGGCTCATGGGCTTGCGATTTCCAAACATCCCTCCCCGTCAAAGGTGTTCACCCACCACGTGTCATATACTGCCCCTGTATGCATCTTGTTTGTGTTGTCTGTTTATATCCCTAACCTACCTCCCCAAATATACCTACTTCCCCTACCCCACATTCCACTCTCACCTGAAAAAAAAAGGGCAATCTGCTCCCAAAAAAAAAAAATTATGATCCATATATAGCTGCCCATTTTGCACACATGTCCACTGGACAGATGAAATGTTATTTACTTGGCATTACAACATACTTTGTTGTCCTCACCCCTCTCTCAGGGGTTGAAGGGTTCATATCTACCTCCAAATTTATTGTATATGCACAGCTGTCGCTGTTGAAGAAATGGGCAGCTATGGACCTTCCCTACATCTGTCCTGCACATCTTGAGCTATTTTCCCATACTGTCTTCCCCTCTTTGTGCCCCTTTATCACCACTTTCTTATCTCCTCATTTTTCATTTTTTTCAAAGAAATTAGTGTGGGGTGAGTGGGAGTAAGCACTATTAAGCAGTAGTTAGCAGGTTTGAGCAAGTTTGTGCTTGTTTGCGCTTGGCTAAGCAATACACAAACCTGCGCAAACCCACTTACAACTCCTTAAAAGTGCCTTAGTCACTCTGCATGTGAGGGCCCTTGTTCTGCTCATGAGCAAAATAAAACACCTCTGTAAGTCTTGAACCCCGGACCTTGCACACACTACACAACACGAAGTACCACTAAGCCACGGTCGATATACATCAAGTTGGTGCTTAAATAATTATATCATGCATCAGAATGAGTGACTGCAAAGGAAAATTAGGAATACCATACCACACAACTTGTTATGTGGATGTTGACCAACAGTTGTGGGATTACATTACATGACTGTGATAAGAGAGGCAGCTATTCTAGCAGGAAATAATGTTACACCATCACTTTACAACCCCACACAGTATCACAGCAGGACAAACACTGGCATATCTGTTTAGGGCAGAGGCCATACCACCCAACTGTCCCTAATTTTCAGGGATTTCCTTAATTTTGACACAAATTTTAGCTCTATCCCTCTGAATCCCTCCTAAAACTACTGACTTTGGCCAGGAAGGTGGAGAATTACACTTAATGAATAATGACAATAATTAAGAGTTAGACACTTATTTTACTTCAGAAAAAGTGTATTAATTCATATTCTCTGATTCTCTTAATGTTTCAACTTAATGGCACTAATATTTTAAAGGTGTCCTTGATTGTCCCTGACTTTTTTTTTACTTTTCCCTGAGTCTGGTCAAGTATGTACCTGGTTGGTTGAGAGGTCTGGCAGAGGCAGAAACACAGAGGCATATTACCCTTTCTGCTGTTACACACTGCACAAATAGCTTTGGACGGAGTTTTGGAAGCATACCCTTATGTAGGAATACAACACTCAAACACAAATGGATGTAGCCATGTACTGGTAGAAACCAACTGTAAGAATGCCATTGCTCTATTGCTGAAAAGACCTGTGTGGTGCACAGACAAAAATAACAGGCTATTCTCTGGCTATCATGTGGATAGGTCCACAGTTGGGAGTTACGCAGACAGACTACATGCCTTGATAAACTAACATGTACACAGCAACTCTGTAAGTCCAGCAAGATAAAATCCACACAATACTACTTACGCTCTCTGTACTTCTGCAACCCTACCCAAATGTAGAATATACCTGTGTGTGCAGGGTCTACCAAGGATGTAGGTAAGCATACTCACAGTACTGAAATGTGTCCAGTTTTTCTGAGCAGCTTGTGCTAATGTCAGCACTAAAAAAGCACAAACTGTTTACAACTGGGTAAATGAATATTCACAGTATAGCAGTTCACAAACAATTCTTGGGCTAAAGGAATACATCTCTATAACTAGCTTTGTATGGCAGTTAATTGTAACAGTTGAAAAGAAAGTACATCTTTCCATGTATCTTGGGGTAGCATTTTGAGGTGTGAGTACATTTCTACACTGACAAGTGGGTACTGGAAGCAGCAACATTAGGTCTGAGTACAAAATGTAAATCTCTGGCTACACCCCAGGCTTCTGATATAAGAAATATACCAACCTTCTGTCTTAAACAATGATGTCCACACCAAACAAGGATGATCTCCATCTTGGAAAGCTGAAAGGGCCATGCCTACATAAATCAGCAGTTTATAGTACTGGGTTGCTATGACAGTAATTACTGCAATTACTACACAGCAGGCTGCAAGCAATTAGCAAATGGTGGCCACTAATTGGTGCAGAGGCCATCACATGCTCATGCGCAAATTCCTACAAAAGCAGGCTGCAATCTCTGCCAGCAAACTAAATCATTCTATTGCAGAGACTGACAGAGAGAGAGAGAGAGAGAGAGAGAGAGAGAGAGAGAGAGAGACAGAGAAATGGAAAAATAAATATTACCAAATTATACAAAGGAAAGGTATGTGACACTATGTATTTACTGGCATGTAGTAGATGTTATTGAAGAATAGGTAGGTTCATAGGTTCATAGGTAGGTACTAGGCTATTGGCCCTGGGGCCTATACAAGCCCAGCCAAAAAGGTACCCTGGCTTTTGCCACCCAAGAAAATAATTTTCCTGTGCCACTGTCGAGCAGAGCCACAGAGCTGATCCCCGGGGTGAATTTCCTATTTCCCATCCAATCATCAAGATTTTTCTTGAAGAGTGCTAATGAGGAGCTTTGTTTGATATAGATAGGTAGTTTATTCCAGAGTATGGGAAGTCTCTGGGACAGGAATCTATCCCTCTGGCATGTTCTGTTTAATGTGGCGACATCGTTTAGGTCCCTAGAGCATGTAGCTCGGAGGGATTGGGATTTCTTTAAGTGGAGCATGTCCAACAGCTCTGGGTTTGACATAGCTTTGTATGTTAGGCAGAGATAACCTCTGAGTAGGCGATATGCGATGGAGTAAAGCTGGGGTTTTTTGAGACGGTCTGCGTAGGCCATCTGTTTGAGGCCAGTAATCTTCTTTGTGAGGTATTTCTGTGGCTTTTCCAGTTGTTGTAGATGTCTTGTGAGGTACATACCAAAAGGGGCATTGTACTTTATAATGGGTCTAATGAGTGACAAGTAGAGGGAAACAATGACCTCTTTTTTTCTGGATGAGAAACCTTTTGTGATGAGGTGTGCCATGTAGAAGGATTTCCTGACTACTGTGGTGATGTGATTATCAAAGGAGAGACTACTGTCCACCTGTGTCCCAAGGTCTCTTATCACACTTTCAGTGTTAAGTATACTATCGCCTATGTTGTAGTTCATGGGTGCAGAGTTTTTACCAAAGGGGATGACAATGCAATTTTTGGCACTGAGCTTGAGGCCATGGCTTTGACACCAGGCATCTGTCTCAGTGAGGCCCTTTTGTTGGATGTCCACATCAGTAGGAGTTTAGATTATGGCTCCTAGTTTTCGATCATCTGCGAACTTCATTAGCCAAAGACCTTCTGTGTTAGCCTGTACTTCAGAGAAGTAGATAACAAACAGAAGAGGACCCAGGACTGAACCCTGTGGTACTCCATTTGTCACTGGTCTGAAGTTAGATTTGGAGTCAGCTACTTTTACAGTGTGGGTTCTGTCAGTGAGCCAGTTGGCAACTGAACTTGTGACATAGGGATTTATACCTAGTTTAGTGAGTTTATCTATAATTCCAGAGTGGGGGATGGTGTCAAAAGCCTTGGCAAGATCTAGATAGGCTGTGTGAACCACCTTACCCTTGTCTACGGCTTTGGTGACTGCTTCAAAGAAGTCTATCAGGTTTAGGAGACATGATCTGCCTTTTACAAACCCAAACTGGGTGGGATCCAGACTTTGGAGATTACCAATATCTTTGTTTATAAGTTCCATGATGATACAGGCTAATGGGGTGGTAGTTCCCGTGGTCCATGGTGGCTCCCCCCTTGTGGAGTGGGATAACCATTGCTGTGCGCCATTCAGCAGGCACAAAGCCTCAGGTGAGGCTATGATTGAACATGGTACTTAGGTGGAGTGCCAGTTCGTTCTGTAGTACGTGTAGATCGCAGCCTGGGATATTGTCTGGTCCCATGGATGCTGTGTTCTTGACTTTGTAGAGTGTGGTTTTTACCTGTGCAGTCGTGATTATAGGAACTTTGCATTCTTTCGGTATAGAGATGGGCTCTTTATTGGGTGAGAGGGGGGTAAAGTTAGCACTGAACCTATCTGCCAGGATGTTGGCAATATCAGTTGGGTCTGTATATTTAGTGCCATTGTGCTGTAACTCAAAGCAGATCTGAGTGTTGCCATTGAGATCCTTGACATAGCTATAGAATGCTTTGTGGATGTCTTTAGAATCAGTGGCAATTTTTTTTTGTAACTAGCTCTGGAGGATTTTATCAAGGATCGCAGCTTCTTACTGAGGCTGACCAGGGAGCTCCTCTGCTCATTGGATTTTACTCTCTTTTGCAACAGTTTATTCCTTCTGTTGTACAGTTTGTCTATGGCAGGGGACCACCAGATTGGCTTCCTTTTTTGGAGGATAGCGTCTTGGTTCTGTTTGGGATAGCACGATCCATGCACTCATGTAAGTGCTTATAAAGTGCAATTGTGTAGGATTCAGTAGTCGTACCTGTATTACCCATCTGCATGGGTGTCATGAAGTTCACCACTTTTGTCTTAAGAAGCATGAAGTTGGCTTTGGAGAAATGTTTTACCATGGTTTCCTTAATGGTGGGTGGAGGCAGGATGTGGATATCTAGGGTAATTAGCTTATGGTCAGAGCAGACCAATGAGGTGAAGACTTCAGGTGTGAAACACCGGTCACTCATACTGGTAATGACTAGATCCAGGATATTGTTTCCCCTGGTGGGGGTGTGGATAAGTTGATCCAGGGCATTGGAGTTTATGAATTCCAGAAAGCGTTGAGTGAAGGAGTTGGTACATGAGTAGTTTTCCCAGTTAATGGTGGGGTAGTTGAAATCACCCATTATTAGGGTGTTTGGTTGAACCCTAATATTTTCCAGTACATCAAGAAAAGAGGAGTGGGAATCCTGGGGCATGGTGGGTGATCTGTAGCAAGCTACAATTTGGATTGCAGTTTTGCCCAGAGTTAGTTGCACTTGGATAACCTCGGCTGTATTATGCTGAGCAACTAGCCTAGTGGTGTGGATATCCTTAATGAATATGGACACACCTCTGCCTTTTGTGTTCCGGTCCAGGTTACATGGCCGAAAAGTGTGGTACGAGTTATGGCCTGGTAGTGCAAGGGTGCTCTCTGGAGCCTTGAACTAGGTCTCAGTCACTGCACAGCTATTGATGTTCTCCATTTTAAGGAGTGTCTTGAGTGAGTGCATTTTGAGATTTAGACTTCTAGCATTGAGTAGCATCACCCACAGTTTTTGCTTGCCTGTTCCTGTTATGGTGGTGAATTTGTCATTTGAACCTTGTCTAAAAAAGGCACTATAGGGGCAGCAAGAACCTTAGCCAATATCCAGAATCCCAGGCGTGACATGTGCAGGCCATCTCTGGCAAAGCATGGTGGTCTGTCGACTATGTCATCTCAGACAGACAGATACTGGATCCCTTTAGAATGGCACCAAAAGCCTAGCCAATTGTTGAAGTCAATCATTTTGTCCTTGTACTGTGGCAACATTCTGGGTGAAGGCAGAATGCTACTCAGGGCTAGGGTCATACCTGCCTGGGCTACAAGATCGGAGAGCTCTTCCATGTCTCTTTTCATGCAGTCCAGGGAGGTACGTCTCAGGTCGTCACACCAGCATGGACAATGACAGAGTCATATTTGTACTTGTTGTGGAGTGACCTGAATGCGTGGGTTATGTGGCGGATCCTGGCACCCAACAGGCAGCTGATAGTAACCTTCTCCTTGTTTAGCCTGGTGAGTGGGACATCAGTGTATCTGACTATAGAGTTGCCTATGACTAGTGTGTTAGGTATGTTGTTTTGCCTTATTGGCTGTGGTTGAGTTGCATACTGAGTCTGTGGGCTATGTGTCATTTGAGTTGTGTTGGGGGGTGGAGGTTGCTTGCATTTCTGCTTTGGAGGTCTCTGTTGCTTGAGCAGATTATTATTGAGAGCCTCCGTGAATGTTTTTGTGTTTCTATGTGTGGCTTTTGGTGGTGTAGATTTAGTGAGACTATGTGATGAGTGTGGTGTGGTGCAAGTGTTTACCTTCTCCTCTTGACTGTCAAGTTCAGTCTTGATTGGAGTAGTCTACATAATGTGAAACATTCATATGTGGCAGCAGTACTTCTTTATGCACAGATGTTCTGCTTAACTACTGCTATGGACAATACTGTGTGTATCTGTGGGCAGTGGGACATACCTGTGAAATGTGTAGCTCAGCATTAAATGTCAAAGATCTGATCCATGTTATCTGTGTTCTGTACAGTAGTTTGGCCAATGGCTGTTGTGGGGGGGATTAGCACTGACATTATATAAACATGGGTGTGACAGAACAACACATGCATGATAGTCATATTAAAGTGTAGCTTAGCATTGGCAACTGCTGTAGCAGTCTAGTATGCTTATCTAGCATCTGTTGCCATATACACCCCCCCAATGTTAGTCTGTGTTCATATGTGACATCTGTTTGTGTTGCAGCAAGGCCCAACAGTTCAGCTGTGAGGTCCAGGGACTTACAACAGTGTGGACCATGTGTGTGTGTATGTCACACCCATATAGAGAAATATATATGTGTCATATATATTCACATCTGTATATGTGCATAGAGCAGCGGACATATTGCAACTGTTTGCGAAGGGGGAGATATATATGTTGGTGAAGGTTAGTATGCACATATTTGTATGTAGGGTTTAGTGTGTGACAAACAAGACAGCATACAGTTCTGGTATATGACATGTGGTGGTTAAACACTGTGAGTGGTTTGTTCAGTTTGCAGTGTTGAAGCCAGTAAGGCCTGCTAAAGCTATCCGGGCTGTGAACACCATCAATGCATTTATCCCAAGGCTGTGCGATTTTATTACATTACTGTACACCTTACATCCTTTGTATAATTGATATTCTCACTATGAAAGGTGAAAAGTATATGTGCCTACATATATATGTATATGTAGACAAATGGATGTGTATATATATATATATATATATATATATATATATATATATATATATATATATATATATATTTATTTATTTATTTATATATACTCATACACACCTACATCTACTTGTTGCAATAGATTCTCTGTACTGTTGACTGACTGTGATGGTCAATATGTTTGTCAATACGTCAAAGATATGTATCTGAGGGATAGCTTAGTGGGAAACTGTTTATGTTATGGTATTATGGGTCCTTGCTTTGATCCTAGCAAAAGCTGTGTATTCTGTTGCTAGGTAGAACAAGTGCTATTGCATACAGTGTGATTAAGTCCCTTGGTTTTAACTAGGGTGTGTCATTGGAGGGTAAAGCACTACATCTATGATTATTGATTGGAACAGATGTTGAATGCAAATCCTGTGTGTACTGTAGTACTAATTGAAGCTCTGGGTCTCTACAGAAAAGTATGGTGTATGTCACATTGCTTGCATCCACTGTTTTGTGTGGTCCCTGTATTCATCACAGATTACATTTCTCAAGATTTAGGTTGTGTAAGTACTGACACACTGTACTGTATAGTACACACTGAAAGCTTATCTGGTTGTCATACCTTTGTGTCCTGTAATTATGTCTGATGTGTGTGTGAGTATGTCTGTAACATGTCCTTTGACATATGTGTGGTAATACATATAACTGCGTGTCTAGCAACATTGATAGTGTACTACAGCAGTATGTGAACTATATTCCCAATTGTGCACATATTTTGGCCATGGGTTTGGCATTAACAAGTTGTGTGGTATAATAGTAATACATTTAGTGGACCTTACACTGATTGTGATGGATGATATATTTCTTTACACATCAGCTTGATGTATATCTGTTGTAGCTAGATGGTGCATCGTGTTGCATACAGTGTGCCAGGTACTCTTGTATAGTCTTATACAGTGATTTTATTTTGTTGCTGTGCAGAACATGGTTCATTAGATAGAGAGTGATCAAGG
The DNA here is from genome assembly GCF_019279795.1 of Protopterus annectens. NCBI lineage: Eukaryota > Metazoa > Chordata > Ceratodontiformes > Protopteridae > Protopterus > Protopterus annectens. The sequence goes on from NC_056732.1 coordinate 247,423,181, forward strand.
CACTTTCAAGCAGTTGTGAGGTGAGCAGTGATAAGTGGCAGTTGCAGTGTTTCACTCTTGGTTAGCTTATAGGTTGCTATATATGGCAGTTCAGTGATATCTGTACTGTATAATGTTAAATGTGCCATATGACTTGCTCAGACATATTTTTGTATTTATGTCTTCCAGGGATCATGGCCTACCACAGGAACCCAAGTTACAGTAGTGCTGAAGATGATATCATTACTAGCAGTATGATTCAGCACTACCGTCTCATGTTCTCACGAACCAGCCAGGACCAGGAGGAGCGTACTGCAATGTGGCAAGATGTTGTCTGCAGGGTCAATGCGGTAGGCCTGCATAACCAGACATATGAGCAGGTACATCACCACTGCAGTGATCTTCTCAAACATGTCCGTCAGCATGCTGCTGATGTGTATAGACAACAGCTTGCAACAGGAGGTGGTGTTAATATCCATCCCCCCTCACCAGAGTGGAGTAGCTGCTCATGAGCCTGGTGGCACCTGCCCAACAAGAACAGCAGCAGACATACACCATGATGGAGGTTGGTGCCACCCAGCAAGCACACATGGAGCATGCAGGTAACATGGCATATCTGTAGACTACTGTTATCTGTATTGGTAGATCATGCATATGTGAGATGTGGAGTGTGTCATTCAAAGATGTGGAGCCTGTTGTTGTGCAATACTGATCATTTGGAACATAATCTGTAGCCCTGTGAATGTAAACTGTTGTTGTACTCTAAGACTGCAAACACACAGTAGCAATGCCACAGTTGTGGCCACTGACAAACTGTCTCATCTCTATGTAGGTCCCTCTGGGGTGACATCAAGGCAGCGGACAGATGCTGGTGAGTGTGTTCTACATTTATTATTGTAAATAAAAAGTGCATGTCATAGTTAAGGTGTAGGCCATGTACACATGTAACACACCTACCCATAATGCATGCTGTGCATGTTTGGTGCAAGACCACGCATATCTCACTAATGTGATTAGCTGCCTCAAACACATGCAATACCCAGACCATCTCAAACAAATGTGGCTAGACTGTAGTGACCATTGGATAGGCACAGTTGATACTCAACATGAACATAACATACACATCTATGTCATACACAGAGCATTTTAACATGCTACACATAAAGGATTCCCAAACCATCTGTAAAGACACACTCCAGTATCCAAAATCTCATCCACACATTACACATAATATACCTGAGGTGTAGAGGCCGATCCTGGGGCATTTAAACACTCTGCAACACACTACACATTCATGTCAGGGAATGCTGCTTATTGGCCTCCTTACAAACTCACGTAACAACTGGTTGTGAAATGGTGAATTTAGCTAAGGTAGTACAGTTCCAGCACAGCATGATTAGTGCTGGATTGTGAAACATTTGTAGCCTTGAGTGACCACCTGATGCTTCATGATGATGGCCTATGGTACTATACCCCCATCCAGTTATTGTAACCACAGTACTACACATAGCTGTCATTGCTACACACCATAATGATGCATGTGTGCACACATATGCACCTCTAAAATTTATGCATACCAATCATCATTTGCACAACTGAAACATATATGCCTTGTGATGCTATTGAGTGGCTAGGTCATATGGCACATATTGGGTATGTGTAGTGTTTAAATATGCAGTTGTGTTTTAGCATGTCATGTCATGTATGAGACTGGCATGTCCACAATATGATCTACACTCACCATAAGTACCATACATTGAATATGAGGCCGAATGGTATTCCATCAATTATCCATGCACCACTGATGATGTTGTGTGAATACTCATCATGCATGTTCTAAAAATGTTTCCACAATTATTTGGTAAAGATACAGAGGCTGTAATCAGCATTGGATATCTACCTGACACATAGATACACATCCAGAAATGGTATGTACACCTGTGAGTTATGGTGCACAGTACATCACAGGGTTATGAATACCTGCACAGCAATGTTGTGTCCATGTATGCATTGCGTTCCAGGGGAGGGCCATCACCTAATAACAAAACACATGCATCAAAGCCATGTATACTGTTAGTAACAAGGACTAACTACATTTGCACTGCATGTAGTTGAGCAACACATGTCCTGCATGCTGACATGTGTGATATGACTGTTTTGCTTGTGATACTGTACCCCACCATCACCTGCTATTGTGTATATTCTGTGATTGCTGGTGTTGTGTGTGTCTGTTTTCGGGAGGAGTGTAGTTTTGTGTGTGTGTGCGTGTGGGCATATGTGCATGTGTGCATGTGCACATGTGCATATGTGCACATGTGTGCATGTGCGTATGTGCACATGTGTGCATGTGGTCTTAAGTCATGTTCAGGTCTTAAAGTGTGTTTCCTGTTTTCCTCTCACAGGTGGTGAGACGGGGCTGGTTCAGTACAGCAGGGAACCTGATGTCACTGATACAGACAGTGATGATGAGGATAGGTGTGTTGAGGCACAGGCAGGTTTGTCAGGGTCTGTTGTTGGGCAATCAATTGACAGTACACAAGTCTCCACCCCATCCATGCACACAGTCATACTGCCTGTACATCCATCATCACCATTGCCCTTAGCTGAGAGACAGTGTATGGTTGGCACTGGCCAGGACAGTGTGGTGTCTATGGCACATGTATCAGGACACAGCAGCCATAGCCAGATATCTGGAATGGTACCACATAGGCAGATGCCCAGGGGTTCTCGTCAGAGCACTGTTGGTCATCATGCCCTGGCAGACGTGCCACACCTCTTTCTACCACACGCATGTTCCAGGTTGTCATGGAGGCACAGACATGAATGGAGCAGTACATCAGAGGCTAAGGGCACAGAGGGCTCATTACACCTCCATAAATGACAGTATCCATGACCTAGCAGGTGCCATATGTAACTACACTGAGGTCATTGATAGACGTTGGGATGAGACATTGGATGTCCTCCACAATGTCATATCCATATGTCAGGACAGTGCGGGACAGTTGAGACATTGATGTGGATGTATGCCAGCAACATCACCAGCTGGAGGTTGCCATGGATGTCCAGCAAGTCACAGCCTCTCCTGTAGTGCCAGTACCAGCCCCAACAATGTTGTGGGGGGCTGTCCATAGACCGTCCTAGCAGACCACGTGCACATGGCTCTGGCCAGTCCCAGCAGAGACCTGGATCCAGTGGACATATGTCAACCTTTTCAGATAGTACCCAGTCTGGATTAGTACCTGATACTGTCTGTAGCACCTCTGCCAGGCACAGGTTCTGTATCCAGCCAGAGAAGGTGATCTGTAAAGCCTGCCATGTACAGTCTGTAGCTGTTTCACAAATCCCCATATAAGGCAGCCACATGGTGGAACTGTGTGCATGTAGACACACACATAAACCAGAAACCTAGGGCAAACACATACCCACACACATGACATCAACATTGGCCCATAACAGTACTCATGGCCCTCACATACACACACTCACACACACATGTCGATTGTATGGCTCAGTCTAGGCCTCTGGCAAACCAACAACACACCCTGTGCATATGATGAAACCTGTGCCACCTCCTCTCATCTGTAACATTGATGCAGGAACAGGCTAACATGGTGCTGATGCACAGGGTGACTTTAATAAAGTATAGCAATGGTTGGATGTGTAGCATGTTGTCAGCAGTAAAGTGTAATGATATCCATGAAGGTGTAGCTGAGCAGGAATGATGCATTAAAGCTGTAATTAGCAATGTTGTATTGTTTTCACCAGTGTTTATTCCAATTGTGTTTTGTTTGCCCATGTGCCACTTGGATGATGTGTGTAGTTGTGTCAGCATGCGTTATACAGTGGACAGTAAGTGTAGGGTGTGTGCAACACACATTTGCAGGTGTCCATTTGTGAACATGGTGGAGGTGCACTGTCTGTATGTACATGCATATTGGACACATGGGCAGGGTGACATGCCCTGTATTGGCCAGTGTTAACACTCCATAATTTCTATTGGTGGCCAGTATGCATTGTACTACACACATTTTGGAACTTGAGTACGCATGTGTGTGTATGACATGGGTTGACAATGTGCTGTGGGTGATGCTGTTGTTGCTATCTGTCATTGGTTTGCATTACTAAGGTTAACACTGTCCCAGCTGCATAATCCTTTAGTAATGCACACTGTTCACCTACAGGGTTGCATGGACCGTGCTATCACAAACACAAAGAATTCTCACTTATACAGTAAAAGTGCATTAGTCTCATGGACCCCTGCCATAAACTAAATATATAATAGAATGTGTGAAGTTGTACCAAAAAAGAGTTACATACCAAGAAGGGATAACCTCTCTGGTCAGTATCATTGGGAAAATACAAGCCCTCAAACATACAAGGCAAGCTTCAAAATACAAAATGGCAAGGATTCCAAAGACAACACTAAAGCTTTCTTTAGTGTTGTTTATAATCTACAGGGGAAATCTCAGATCGGGTCACAGTTAATGTAAATGGTCACAAAGTACACTTATCTGACTGACATAACCAATTTTTTGTCAGACAGTTTGAATGCGGATTTCACCACCCTGTCATTACACAAGGGCCACATTTCCAGACCTGAAGAATGTAAAACCTGATGATTCACAGAGACTCTAGTTAAAACATCTCTTTACCAAAGTCCAAACCACAGTGGCAATGGTACTGGACAGTGTCCCTGGCTGTGTCATACACAAGCTGACATATGAAGTCACCACTCACCTAAACACTCTGCCCAGATGCAGCCTCTATACAGGTTACATACTTGTGGAATGAAGCATGGTAATGGTGTTCACAGTCCACAAGGGTTGAGCTACAACATCTTCTTCTTCTCCTTTCGGATGCTCCCATTAGGGGTCGCCACAGTAGATCATCTGTTTCCATTTCTTCCTGCCCTCTGCATCTTCCTCTGTCACACCATCCACCTGCATGTCCTCTCTCACAACAGCCATAAACCTCATCTTAGGCATTCCTCTTTTCCTGTTACCTGGCGGCTTCATCCTTAGTATCTATTTCACAATAAACTCTGCATCCCTCCTCAGCACATGTACAAACTGACGTAATCTTGCCTATCTGGCTTTGTCTACTAACCTTCAAACCTGGGCTGATCCTCTAATATACTTATTCCTAATCCTGTCCACCCTCATCACACCCAGTGCAAATGTTAACATAAATTGATTAAGGATCGAACTACAACAGGTCCTGGAAACTCTCACTCTATAAGCCAGACAAATGTTATCTGGAAGGCTATGGAGCACAGCATTATGGAACTCATTAACAGAGACATTATGAACCTGCAAACAGTGCACCATACCCACTTAGGTTCTCTAAAGGCCAAATCATGATCCTACACCTAGTAGACTTCAAGCCAGTTAACAAGGCTATAGGTGAGGGAGGGAACGTCCACACAGCCAAGATATAGCTCACCAGCAATTCATACCCATCCCACATTCAGGTATTATACATAACCTCAACAGACTGACCATAAATGATTGTTAGATGATGGATTGACAACTGACACACAGATGTAGGACACACAGTAACATTTGCAGCCTCCATGCACAATTATATGCCAGTAACAAGTGGTATTCACCTGCACTCAGTCCTGTGACCACTCCTGTTTGGCATATAGCTTTCTTAGGTACAAGAAAACACAGTAGGGATATGTCTGCCCACGTTTGATGAAAATGCATACTGTGGGCTATACTTTATTCTCCAGATGACACACACATCCTCCAAAAGGGTATCATAAAGACAGATACCTGGTGTCAAACTCATGCTGTAAAGTTATAAGCCAAAGAAAGCATAGTTATCCACTTTTAGAAAACAAAGTATCCCCAGAGTACCACATAGGTAGTAGCCTCCAAAATGTGGAGCAGGTACTAATGTATACATAGAGCCATGTGTTTAGTCATCTCTCTTTTGATAATCACATTACCAAAGGGTTTTTGAAATCCCTCTGTGGAGCACATAAGCAATAAAGGGTTTGCATGCAGATCCACAGAGGTTGTTGCACACCTATAATGATTAGTCATCTTTGCCAGACTTTGCTTGCTTTGGAACAGGATTCAAATATACCTCAAGCATAAACCCTCACTCAAACTCTTCAATAGAAACCGTAATAAGTGGATCTGAAACAGAAGATGCAGCCCAGGGATCACTGCAGTAGCTAAGCTTGTCATGAACATACAGAAGTGACCTAAGGTCTGGAAAGCGCCACCATGCTCTGGCAAAGATAACAGATGCTTTCATGGAGAAAGAAGAGTACCCACCTATGAAATAATTTAGGTTGCATGTATGTATATGGCTTTGCCCCACAGCTACCTTACATGTGTAATGCACATACAGTTGTCATTGTGATATGTCATACACTAGAAAAATCAAAACCCACTCCACATCGGCCAATGGTGTCACACACTCTCACATACACACACAGTCAGCAAATGTGAGATTCACACTCCTTCTTAACTACATTATGATACTACAGCAGTACGCATTTCCAAGGTGCGCTATACACATTACTGAGATTTCACCTTTCCACAGGTATATTTGTAGGATGGTGACATCATCAGACTTGACAAAGATGAGTATACCACTTTTAAGGGGTGTGAGTAGTCTCCAAAAATGGTGCTCCTTCCCAGGGGAGACACACACACTTGACAAGGGTGGGAATCAAACACCTACCTAACAACATTATGAGACTACAGCAGTGTGCATTTACACGACACGCTATACACATTACTGGGATTTCACTTTTCCACAGATATATTTGTAGGATGGTGACATCATCAGACTTGACAAAGATGAGTACTTTTAAGGGGTGTGAGTAGTCTCCAAAAAAGTTACTCCTTTTCAGGGAAACACACACACAGTTGGCAAGTACAGGAATAAAACCCCTACCTCACTACATTATGATACTACAGCAGTACACATTTACACAACACGCTGTACACATTACTAGGATTACACCTTTACACAGGTATATTCGTAGGATGGTGATATCATCAGGCTTGACAAAGATGAGTATACCACTTTTAAGGGGTGTGAGTAGTCTCCAAAAAGGTTACTTTTCTCCTGGGAGACACACACACTCACAGCTGGTAAGTGCAGGAATCAAACCCCTACCTAACTACATTATGATATTACCACAGTATGCATTTACACGATGCACTATACACATTACTGGGATTGCAACTTTCCACAGGTATATTTGTAGGATGGTGACATTATCAGACTTGACAAAGATGAGTATACCACTTTTAAGGGGTGTGAGTAGTCTCCAAAAAGGATGCATCCCCCCCAGGGAAACACACAAACAAATGGCAAGTGCAGGAATCAAACCCCTACCTAACTACATTATAATACTACTGCAGTACATATTTATACAATGCACTATACACATTACTGGGATTTTATTTTTCCACAGGTATATTTGTAGGATGGTGATATCATCAGACTTGACAAAGATGAGTATACCACTTTTAAGGGGTGTGAATAGTCTCCAAACATGTTGCTCCTCTCCAGAAAGACATACACACCCACAATTGTCAAGTGTAGGAATCAAACCCCTATCTAATTACATTACAATACTACAGCAGTACACATTTAGATGACACGCTATACACATTACTGCAATTTCACCTTCCCACAGGTATATTTGTAGGATGGTGACATCATCAGACTTGACAAAGATGAGTATATCACTTTTAAGGGGTGAGAGTAGTCTCCAAAAAGGTTGCTCTCTCCCCAGGGAGGGACAGACACACACATACACAGTTGGCAAGTGTGGGGGGTTGTTCATCCAAGCTAAGTACTTTTTTACACTTCAGCAAGCAATATGGAGTTACAAGATGCAATACAGACATTACTCGCTGACAGTTTGCCCAAAGGGGTTTTTCACATTTGCTAACCTCAGCAGGCTTATCATACTAGGTGTATTGTGAGTGTATTGTATGCATAGACCATAACCATATCATATATGGGTTGATGCACCACATGCTGGCACACACAGGGTCAAACTGGTGGCTAAGCTCTGTCAACCCAATACTGGACAATACAGTCAAGATGAGTAGGGTCATACAAGCACAACAGCAACAGTCTCACATAGACCTACAATATAAGCACCAGCAAAACACACAAATAAATACACATTACCATACCTGGAGAATACAAATATTAATCTGAAAAAGAGAAAGTGTCCTCCTAAGCAGACAAGCAAGCAATATGCACCTCCAAGCACAAACCAGAAAACACATAATACACCAAAACAGTGTGCCTCACAACAGGCCCTAAGGCAAAACAACATACCCAACACACTAGTAATAGGTGACTCCATAGTCAGGCACACAGATGTTCCACTCACTAGGCTGGACAAGGGGAAGGTTACTGTCAGCTGTCTGTCAGGTGCTATGATCCGCCACATAACACAAGCACTTACATCACTCCAGAACAGGTACATATATGATGCTGTCTTTGTACATGTCAGTGTAAATGATCTGAGACATACCTCCCAGGACAACTTGACAAGAGATATATAGTAGCTCTATGATCATGTAGCCCAGGCTGATATGACCCTGACCTTGAGTAGCATCTTACCTTCACCTACATGATACTGCAATATAACAGAAAGATGATAAACTTCAACAACTGGCTGAGCTTCTGGTGTCATTCAAAGGGGATCCAGTCTCTGTCTGCCTGTGATGACATGATAGACAAGCCCCGTTGCTTCGCTAGAGATGGTTTGCACCTGTCACCCCTATGCTTCTGAATACTGGCCAAGGCTCTTGCTGTCCCCATATAACCTTTTTTAGGCAAGGCTCAAAGGTTCATAGGTTCATAGGTAGGTACTAGGCTATCAGCCCTGGGGCCTATACAAGCTCAGCCAAAAAGGTACCCTGGCTTTTGCCACCCAAGAAAATTATTTTCTTGTGCCACTGTCGAGCAGAGCCACAGAGGTGATCCCCAGGGTGAATTTCCTATTTCCGATCCAAACATCAAGATTTTTTTTGACGAGTGCTAACGAGGAGCTTTGTTTGATATAGATAGGTAGTTTATTCCTGAGTATGGGAAGTCTCTGGGACAGGAATCTATCCCTCAGGCATGTTCTGTTTATTGTGGTGACAAGGATTACGTCCCTAGAGCGTGTAGCTCGGAGGGATTATGATTTCTTTAAGTGGAGCATGTCCAACAGCTCTGGGTTTGACATAGCTTTGTATGTTAGGCAGAGATCACCTCTGAGTAGGCGATATGTGACAGAGTAAAGCTGGATTTTTTTGAGATAGTCTGTGTAGGGCATCTGTTTGAGGCCGGTAATCCTCTTTGTGAGGTATTTCTGTGGCCTTTCCAGTTGTTGTAGATGTCTTGTGAGGTACATACCAAAAGGAGCATTGTACTCTATAATGGGTCTAATGAGTGATGAGTAGAGGGGAACAATGACCTCTTTTTTTCTGGATGAGAAACCTTTTGTGATGAGGTGTGCCATGTAGAAGGATTTCCTGACTACTGTGGCGATGTGATTATCAAAGGAGAGACTACTGTCCACCTGTGTCCCAAGGTCTCTTATCACACTGTCGGTGTTAAGTATACTACCGCCTATGTTGTAGTTCATGGGTACAGAGATTTTACCAAAGGGGATGACAATGCACTTTTTGGCATTGAGCTTGAGGCCATGGCTTTGACACCAGGCATCTGTCTCAGTGAGGCCCTTTTGTATGATGTCCACATTGTTAGGAGTTTCGATTATGGCTCCTAGTTTGCAGTCATCTGCGAACTTTGTTAGATAAAGACCTTCTGTGTTAGCCTGTACTTCAGAGAAGTATATACCAAACAGGAGAGGACCCAGGACTGAACCCTGTGGTACTCCACTTGTCACTGGTCTGAAGTCGGATTTGGAGTCTGCTACTTTCACAGTGTGGGTTCTGTCAGTGAGCCAGTTGGCAACCCATCTTGTGACATAGGGATTTATACCTAGTTTAGTGAGTTTATCTATAATTCCAGAGTAGGGGATGGTGTCAAAAGCCTTGGCAAGATCTAGATAGGCTGTGTGAACCACCTTACCCTTGTCTACAGCTTTGGTGACTGCTTCAAAGTCTGTCAGGTTTAGGAGACATGATCTGCCTTTTACAAACCCGAATTGGGTGGGGTCCAGAGTTTGGAGATTACCAATGTCTTTGTTTATAAGTTCCATGATGATACGTTCCATGGCCTTGCACACCAGGCTCGTCAGGCTAATTGGGTGGTAGTTCCTGGGGTCCGTGGTGGCTCCCCCCTTGTGGAGGGGGATAACCGTCTCTGTGCAGCATTCAGCAGGCACAAAGCCTGAGGTGAGGCTATGATTGAACATGGTACTTAGGTGGGGTGCCAATTCATTCTGTAGTTCATGTAGAACACAGCCTGGGATGTTGTCTGGTCCCATGGATGCCGTGTTCTTGCCTTTGGAGAGTGTGGTTTTTACCTGTGCAGCCATGATTACAGGAACTTTGCATTCTTCCAGTATAGAGATGGGCTTTTTAATGGGTGAGAGGGGGGTAAAGTTAGCACTGAACCTATCTGCCAAGATGCTGGCAATATCAGTTGGGTCTGTATAATTAGTGCCATTGTGCTGTAACTCAGAGGAGATCTGAGTGTTGCCATTGAGATTCATCTTTAGAATCAGTGGTGATTTTGTTTTCGTAACTAGCTTTGCAAGATTTTATCAGGGATCGTAGCTTCTTACTGAGGCTGACCAGGGAGCTCCTCCACTCATGGGATTTTACTCTCTTTTGCAACAGTTTCTTCCTTCTGTTGTATAGTTTGTTTATGGCAGGGGACCATCACATTGGCTTCCTTTTTTTGGAGGATAGCATCTTGGTTCTGTTTGGGATAGCATGATCCATGCATTCATGTAAGCACTTATAAAGTGCAATTGTGTAGGATTCAGTAGTCGTAACTGTATTGTCCATCTGCATGGGTGTCATGAAGTTCACCACTTCTGTCTTAAGAGGCATGAAGTTGGCTTTGGAAAAATTTTTTATCAATGTTTCCTTAATGCGGAGTGGGGGAAGAATGTGGATATCTAGGGTAATTAGCTTATGATCAGATCAGACCAATGAGGCGTTGACTTCAGGTGTAGAACACCGGTCACTCAGGACAAACCAAACCCCATAACCAACACAAATAACCACAAAGTGAGCTAAATGCTACTCATTGCCAGAGGTCTCAGCCTCCAAATGCACACACTCTAGGCACTTCTCAGTATGGAGAATATTGATAGCTATGCAGTAACAGAAACCTAGTTCAAGGCTCCAGAGAGCACACCGGCACTACCAGGATATTACTCATTCCATACCTTCCAGCATCAGAACCTGGATCATAGTACATAGGGCATGGATTTATCCATATTCATCAAGGATACCTACACCTCTCTCTACATCCTCTCTACAGGATATATACCCATAGAATGTTGCACAGCCACATTCTTCCCACTTTACAGGGGTGGGGCCACAACAGCCCCCTGGCATTCCCGCTCTATGAGCCTGACGACTCTGATCTGCAAGGCAATGGAGCCAATCATAATGTAACTCAACAATAAAGACATTGGGAACCTTCACACAGTTGAGCACACCCAGTTTGGCTTCATCAAAGGCAGATCATGCCTCCTGAACTGGATGGATTTCTTTGAGACAGTTACCCAGGCTACAGATGATTGAAAGGAGCTGCACACAGCCTATCTATACCTCTGACACCATTCCCCAGTCAGATATCATAGATGAACTCACCAACTTGAGCATAAATCCATACATCACAAGATGGATTGCAAACTGGCTCACAGATAAATCCCACACATTAAGAGTTGCTGGCTACATGTCAGACTCTAAACCAGTAACAACTGGTGTCCCCCAGGGTTCAGTCCAGGTGCCCCTCCTCTTTGGTATATACTTCTCAGAAGTACATGCCAACACAGAAGGGTTGTGGTTGACAAAGTTTGCTGGGAACCGCAAAGTGTTTGCCATAATAGATTCCCCGGATGACACAAATACTCTCCAGAAGGGACTCTGTGAGACAGATGGGTGGTGTCAGAATCATGGCCTCAAGCTCAATGCGAAAGAATGCATAGTAATCCCCTTTGGGGAAAACAAAGTACCCACAAACTACCACATAGGTGTTACCCCCTAAAACCTGACGAGGTAATAAGGGATCTGGGGACACAAGTAGATAGTCATCTTTCCTTTGACAACCATGTTGCCAAAGTGGTTAGGAAATCCTATGTGGCCCACCTAATCAACAAAGGGTTTGCATCAAGATCAAAAGAGGTAGTGGTGGCCCTCTACTCTTAAGTCATCAGACCCATCATTGAGTACAATGAACCATTTTGGATGTACTCGACTAGGCATATCCAGCAGCTGGATAGACCACATAAGTACCTCACCAAGAGGATTACTGGCCTCAAACAGTTGTGTTATGCAACACAACTGGAAAAACTAAATCTGTTCTCTGTTGTGTACCGCCTACTCAGAGGCAAACTCTGCCTAACATACAGAGCCATGTCCAACACATAACTGTTGAACATGCTCCACCCAAGGAAAACAAAACTGAGTCGCACTACACACTCCAGGGATATGAACCTCATCACAACAATGAATACAACATGCTGGTGGGATAGAGTACCATCCCAGAGACTTGCCTTACTGTGGATCAGAGTTCCAATGTACATCAGACAGATCCCCTCACTGACACTCTTCAATAGGAACCTTGATGAGTGGATGGGAAACAGACAATTCACGCCAGGGATCACATCAGCAGCCCTACTAGAAAGGGGTTTAGGGTACTAACTATTAGAACTAGGGCTTAGGAGACTAACCAATGGGGTGGTGAAAGCTGCACAACTTCCCCAAGGTACATAAAAATGTTAGCAACCCACCTTTTCGTCCCATAATTTCAGGCAGTAAATCCAAAACTTTTCCACTGGGAGTTGCAGTGGATACTATGTTAAAACACATGTATGTGAAGAATCCTCACCTGTTCAAGGATTCATGGGAGTTTTTAATGAATTTTCCCACAGATATATGGAAAGAAGGACTATTATATGTTACCATTGATGTGGTAGATTTATTCTCCTGCATTCCTAAAGAGGAAGGTATGGAAGCTTTCACTAATAGCATTAGAAAATACACAGATTTAGAATGGGATAGGGTTTGCCTGATTCTCTAATGTATGTCTATAGTATTGGATCACAACTATATATTGTATGAGAATGAACCTTTTAGACAAACTAAGGGAGTAGCTATGGGGGCAGCATGCGCCCCCATATATGCAAATCTGGTCTTGTTAGACTGGGAAGAGTCAGTAGTGTTTAAAAGTGACTACTACAAACATGTCAGATATTACTCTCGATTTCTTGATGACATATATATCTTATGGGATGGACGTCAGGTCGCTTTGAACAACTTCTTGGCTTATTTAAACCAAATTAGTGAATATCTCAGATTTACCTCATCCAGTAGTAGTGAAGGTATAGTGTATTTGGACACATATATCCAATGGTGACAAAGGTTTCAAGTCCCGTATATATATATAGAAAAAGTACATTCTCTAATGGTTATCTGGAATACACTAGCAATCACCCTAGGAAATTGTTATACAATATTTATAAAGGACAGTGTATTAGAGCTATAAGAATGACATCTGAATACACAGAGATGGTAGAAGAAATGGATTTCATCACTGAATTGTTTAAAGAAAGGGGTTATAACATGAATATGATGAAAGATGTGAGGAATTATGTTATTAAGGAATGGGGACACAAATATACCCCATTATTAGGAGCTAACAGTATGGAAGGGACTATCACTACGATGAAACGGGTCAGTTCCACTAACACAGGCACCAACATAGGTTTTAACAGGGCATGTGTATTGGAATATGGGCCACACACGAATAAAGTAATGAACATCATGACCAGCAATTGGAATGTTATGATGGTTGATCAAGACATTGCGAAAATTATAGGTCCCAAACCTTCATTTGTATACAAAATGGGTTGCAACATAAAGATGTATTTGGAAAGAGGGATAATAAGGAATGGAATAGATAGTAGTAAGAAGCACACAAAGAAATGTGGTAGTTGCAATCAATGTCAGGTGATAAATGAAGAAGAAGGGACTATTTTGAATAATGTTAATAGAACTAGGATTAAATTTAAACAAGGCAACTGTAACTAAATTTGTTATATATTTGGCAAAATGTTTGATTTGTCAAGGATACTATATAGGGAAGACTGAAAGAAGTTTTAAAAAATGTATTTATGCTCACCTATATAGTATCAAGAGAAAGGATGTAAACAACGCCCTGTATAGACATATAGAGAAGTGTGGGGTTGGGAACAGTTTTAAATTTGCCATTTTGGAAAACATCATTTCAGACCCTAGAGGGGGCAACATTAAGGCCACCTTGGGTTATAAAGAATTTTGGTGGCAATTATATACTGATGCCTCGACCCCACTGGGGCTTAATGATCATATATCCATTAAACCTTTACTAACTATTAAGTAAGTTATGTATATTACTTAATATATACTGACATAACAATGCCAGTGTCACGTAAAAAGATGTTTTAAGGACAGTTGTTGTATAGATATTTCTGTTGCATAGTCATATATATGAAAATTATTTTAATAAGATGTTTATCTAATTGTACTTTTATTTTCATTCTTAATTTTGAATATTATTTGTGAGTGAAGTACTTTTGTGCATATGGTGAATCTGAAAGAAGATCTGGGTTCAATACAGTGTAATAGTCAGTAGTTGTTTGAGAGTAGTTTTAGGCTACATATGAAGTAATTAATTATTTTTAAATGTGCTTGAACATATTTTAATGTTTAGAGTGGATGTATACATGGAATGATATGCTGTACATATGCATTTGAATTAACTTTTTGAATGAATTTTTTGAATTAATTTTATGTATGTAATTTTGGTGCATGTCACTTTAAAATATCTTGCTTTGGCACCAAAAGCAGTATATAAACTGCAATAGATTTGTATTGAGATGTTCTGATGAAGCCCACTTTCTTGTGGGCACTTAACAAGAAGTATTAAATGAAGATTTTTTAAGCCAACTTGGTTGTTGGTGTGCATTTTTTCAGCCAACCTTATAGCTGGTTTGTTTTTCTTGGTGATTTTGCATCTTAGTGATTCGTGGACATCTCCAGGTATGGTAATGGGCCCTTTTGTCAGTGAGAGGGGGGTAAATATGTATGAACCTGTCTGACAAGATGTTGGCAATGTCAGTCATGTACATGTATTCATTTACCCTTTGCACTAACTCAGAACATATATGAGTTTACATTGATATTTATAACATAGCTAAAGAAAGCTTCATGATTCTCTATGGAATCTTTGGCAATATTTTTGGCAGAGCTTGGCTTGGATAATGTTAGGAGTGCTCATTGTTTCTTGATACTGATCGGAGCTTTATTGATCTTCTTTGGATTTTAACTTTCTTTGAACAACTTAAGTACTTGTATTACATAGTTTGATTATGACAGGGGTCCAATATATTATATGGGTCTGTTTTCATATCACTGTGTGCGCAAGGCAGGATTGGTGAATAGTGACATGTGTCTGGAGTAAGAACTGCAAATGCCAGATATGTGTGGCCCACTACTGTACTCAGACATGGCCTTTGTGTGTGAGCATGCCCAGTATGACCTTTTAGTATGTTGTTGACTGATATTTGCTTCATTTGTTTGTGTGTGAGCATGCCCAGTATGGGCATATATACTATATGTATGTGAAAAATCAAGTTGTTTTTTATTTCAGGGCTCACCTTTGTGTTGTACATCAACAGGAAGCACGCTGTGCCTGCAGGGCTTCTATGAGTCAATTTGCATAGACTTATCAACATTTCTACATACCGGGGGGACAGCTATTATTTGTACATTTCTACCCGGGGGGGCACACCTGATTGTTACTATGGGTGTACATAGGATGAGGGGTACATCTGACACTTATACACATTCGCTAGGCCTGCACTTCTATGTCAGGTACTCCATTTCAGTCTGTACTGTTGCCTATCATACTGGCTTGAGGCATACCAGTGTACTACAGACTTAGCTTCCAATTACACGCATATTAGTTTGTGACTTCATAGCCTACCCAACCCACATCACACTGCCTGGCCTGCTGTTATCTGTCTGCATAGGCCTGGGGGGAGGTTACCCATATGCCTCTTCAGAGGGCATGATACAGCATTTGTTTGTGTTTGCATTTGCCTACAACTGTCCTGCTGGCTGTGACTGTTAGGTATATGATCTCCCCAACTGATATGTGTGAGTGACTTAAGTTGTGTCTGTGCCAGTAAAATGCTGTCATGGCTTAGTGGTTCAGTACTGTGACTATAGTGCACAGTATCCTGAGTTCGAGCCCTGTCACTGCTTTTTATTTTCCTGCTGGGCAGACCTGACTGATTAAGGAACAGTAAAGCAGGTGTGAGCGTGTTTACTCGACTTTGCTTGACTTTGACCAACATTGCCCGACATTGCGCTGGTTAGCATGGTGCGCAGCTATGCACAATTGTATTTAAATATGCTCAATACTGGTAAAATGTGCTTAGCAGTGCTTTATATTGCTTAAATAGGGCACTCATGCCTCAGGTGGTGCTGCAGGGCTGCCTAAGTCGGATGCACATAGTACACTCCCTATATATGTTTGAAAACAGGTAGTGTCAAGTTAGGCATCCCTTTTACTGTATGTGCAAGTCAGAGAGAGGTGTCATTTCCAGGGTTCTTACTGAGTCAGTGTATGTGCTATGCATTGCCTCTTTGCCAAGGCCAGGGCATACTGGGCATGCCTCCTTCTGCCTACTGGGGCAGGCACAGGTTGTTCCTCCTCTGAATCATGCTATGCCTGTGCAGGCCTTGGCAATGGTGGGGGGCTGTTTGGTCCTGCCCCATGCTGTTCCTGCTGCAGCTATTTCCACAGGATCATATTGTGTAGCATCGCTCATGCCATAACAATTTGGGTACATGTAGTTGGTGAGTACTGCAAGGTTCCACCAGACATTTCCAGGCACTGGAACCATGACTTGAGCATCCCAAACACATGCTCAATTATGTTTCTTGTTTGTGCGTGTGCCTCATTATGGAGTTCTTGTTCAGGTGTGTGTGCATTTCTGATGGGTGTCATCAGCCACGGCTCCAGTGCATATCCAGCATCCTCCACTAGGTGACCAACAGGGATGTCCCCATTAGCAAATCTCTGGTACAGCTGCGTCAGATGCCAGATGTGGGAATCGTGAAAGCTTCCAGGGCAGCCGGCACACACATTCATTATTATGCCCTGGGCATCGCACATGACCTAGCAGTTGATGGAGTGTAAGCTCTTGCAGTTGATGTAGACCCTACCCCGCTCACCGGGTGGTGCTTTGATGCGTATGTGCGTGCAGTCTATTGCACCCACTACCTCAGGGTATTCTGCTATTTGGTGGAAAAGACACATATTGCTGGCCAATGTCTCACGGGAATTGGGGAAATATACGTGGTCACCGACATGGGCTGTCATGGCAACCAGGAACTGGTGGAGTACCCTGGATGCTGATGCCTGTGAAATCCCCATCATATCACCAGTTGGTCTTTGGAAGGTACCTGCAGCTAGTATACTTAAGCCAACACATACCTTGGTATCCACTGGGATGGGTTCCCCTCTGTTGGTTCTGTGTGTGAGGCATGGCTGGCACAGCTCAACAATTTGCTGTAGGAGATCTCTGTCAACCCTATAGCACTCCACTATCTCCAGCTCATGTAGCCCCTGGTAGGTTACCCTGGGTCTGTACACACTTCTCCTATTCCTCGCTGTGGGTTGCTCAGCAGCATTCACAACATCACCACCCTCAGCACCTTGCACATGTTGGTTTATGATAGCAAGAGCAGCCCCTAACATTTTGTCTGACTTAAGCTTTTTAAGCTTTCCCTCTTTGTATACTGCAGTGTTGCAGATTTCTTGGGAAAAAAACAGGGGGGAATGGTGTTTGCAGAGTTTAAAGTGCTGGGCTGGGCTGGGCTAGTCTGCTGCCTGTGTAATTGGCTGATTCTGATATATTTCACCTGGCAGCTCCTTGGTTAACTTCCTACTACTTCTTTTCCTTCCTTTTGCCTTTCTGTTTCCGCCCGGGGGAAGCGTCACGCAAACAAGCGCAAACACACACACACGTGCTCACACGCTGTGTGCATGTTTGCAAGGAGTTTCCTATCTTTTAACATTGTGCACCTTTGGTTTGAGATTTTCAAATAGGACTACTGTAGGTACGCCTCTTGCAATCCTGAGTAACTCAAAGCAAACATAAGCCACTGTGCTCCAATTAGCTTACATTCTGTCTGACACACCCCTTCATGATGTCACCTATATTCTACTCTACTACTCACCTACTCCTACTCTTACACTCTTGGGACATGTCTCACATGCTGGGAAAAATTGTGATTCACTATCCTTATCCTCATTTGCATAGGATTGCCTACTAATGCATGGTTACATCTCTCACACTGAGCCCCCCCCTTAGCAACCACTACTCAGTGGCCATGTTGTCTTCAGGCTACCATTCACCTGCATAGCAGAATAAGCTTTTTAGTGAAAATGCCTAATTTTGTTTTTTTTTTAATTATTTTCTTGTTTTTATAAGAGCCGCACGTTTGCACGGTGCTACGCTATGCTTAAACATCGGACATCGGGGAACAAAAAAAGTTCTTTTTTTATTTTTAAACATTTATAAATGCCAATGGCCTTATATTTGGCCATTGGCATGCTTCCTCAACTGTATGTATCCTTTATTTGGAGCTGTAATAGCTCCATTTAGCTATTTGCAGAACAGTACTTCGTTACCAATGGAGTACATTTCTGCAGCTAACACTAATCTTCCACGGACAGGTTAGTGTTTCCTGGATCACAAATATACCTCATTTGCATGGCTTTCACCAACAAATTAGGTCATTTGCATACCATGACGCTGTCCGTGCAAGATTAGCTTTAGCAGCTCTCGTGCAAGCCCCTGCCGGCTGTACCTGGATCGCACAGCAGACATATTGCTGGTGTGAGCTACTACAATCTTCTTGCACTCTGTGCAAGCTTTTGTAAATCTGGCCCACAACCTTATACTGTGAAAATAAAAATTAGGTTGCATATGCTCAGGATGTGTCATAGTATCAACTGACAGGTGCAGCAGAGCCAAGTTCTGAGCTTTGTCATGTGTAATTTGGAGTTAGATGTGTGGATGGCTATGATACTAGCAACAAGAAAGGCAACTCTGTCCTCACACAATGTAAACTGAAAAATTGGAACACTGTACCTCTTTTCTATTCTTTATTTTGTCAACATCATTCCCATATCTATGCTGCTGTAACAAGACTACTATGCCTTGCAGATGATATGTGTTTCATTAATTAATTTACTTCCTTAGAATCACAGATACAGTTATACTCAGAGGCAGAAACTGTTATCATAAAAAATAATATACATTTTAGGATTATTGCTCTAAGTCAGACATGGTCACAAAATGACTTGTAAGTCCCTTCTCCCTGAAACACCCTGGGTAAGTACTCATCAAAGAGGACTGACTATGAAATACTGATTGATATTGTAGGCAGACTAATCATATACACTTGCAATCAAGTAGCAGCTAACCTTTCTTAGTGCTTGTCCTTGCAGAGGTATGATGGGCATGCAGTCATCTAGGTCCTTACACCATGTTTATATTCCCTGCACTTAGTGCAGATTTTGGAATTCTTGAATGCTAAGAAGTTCACAGCTCATTTGCATATTCACAGTGCTGAGAGGGCTGAATCAGCACCATGTAAAGGCAATCATGTAGCTAAGGAACTTCTATCACTGTAGGGGAGAATTTTGGATCCACAGAATTTGATACAGGTCTATATTATATTTGTGAAAGTTTTAATAGTTCAAATGCATAAACATCAAACTGTATGCATCGAACTATTAAATGATCGAACACCTATAAAAACATTTTTAGGACCAAAAAAAACTAACAAGTGTAGGCAGGGGGTCAAGCACCCCTGCACCCCCCACACTCCTGCTACTTAAATATACCAACTCTGATATCATGCTACAGTGTAGGAAAGGGAAATATTCCCTGTCCGCACCATACTCCATTAAAGTGCAATCTCAGAGTTGGTATATTTAAGTGGTGGGGGATGTGGGGGGTTCTGGGGGGCTTGCCCCCTGCCTAAACACCCTTTACTTTTTTACAGGGTCTAACTAGAATTACGATGGTTTAATATTTCAATCACTAAAGTTCGATATTTAGTGATTCGAAGCATTAAACCTTCGAGATTTTAATATAGACCCATTTGATACTACCACTTACTGTTACTTACTGCTACTTTGTTTGAAAACTTTTTTCTACTTTCACACTTAAGTGGCTCCAAAAGTAGGTTGCTGTTATAAACTAAATGATGTGTTTTATCCTTAGTTATGAATTACATTTCACAATACAATTATTGTTTTACTGTCTGCATTATTCTCAGCAGCTGTTGGCATGGGCATGTATACCACATTTATTTTGTGACCATGCAGTTTGTTTCTGCATAATTGATGAGAGTTTAATGGAAAATTTGATCTTGAAATCTGACCACTTTGTTCAGAAGACTGTTACATTAATTATTACCAAGGTCATGGATTCTTGCATTAGCAGCAGTGACATCTACCTCACTGCCCCTTACAGAAGTGCATATCAGACCAAAAGCTGTTTAGCATTTTTCCTTGACAGGTGTACATTATGTTTTATGCTGCAATGTACTACAAAATGCCCAGAAATGTCTGTCCTGCTATGAATTTATTATCAAGTTATTTCTTTGCTTTGCCTTGGGGGAAAGAAAATCTGTATTAAGTTGTATGTACTCATATGAAGATTTCCTTTTACATGTATTTTGTATATGATAGATACATTCATATGTGTTTTTTTAATTTAAAGATACACATTTTTTACTTATGGGATATTTTCTTCCTGTTATATCTTCTCTCATACAGGACTACAGTGCGCAAGACATCTGCACTCTGTAAATAGCCATACAAGGACACTGAGAATGATGTGATCATTCTGGCCCTATGTCACCATGAGTCATTCCTATTACAGAGAGGCAAAGGTTACAATTCCTCCCATGACTGTATCTGTGAGGATGTTAATGCAGTAGGAGACCATAAGCATACATATTCCAAAAATAAGACATAGGGTTAGTGATATGGTTACAGCAGCCAGATGTCAGGCAATTGCAACTGCCGGTGAATTTATGGCTACTGGGGTTAGTCCTCCCACAGAGCCACCACTGACTGGAAGAGAGGAGTTCCTGTCCAGTGTCAAAGATCCAGACAGCTCAGCATAGGGTTCACGCAAAATCCTTGATGCT
Organism: Protopterus annectens; assembly: GCF_019279795.1. NCBI lineage: Eukaryota > Metazoa > Chordata > Ceratodontiformes > Protopteridae > Protopterus > Protopterus annectens. The sequence continues at coordinate 247,444,564 of NC_056732.1, forward strand.
GGGTTGACATGAAAGAGAACCTATGTGTTTACTGCAGAACTTTCATGTATGCTATTTAAATAAATAATTGTCATTCCATACATATAATTATATATATATATATATATATATATATATATATATATATATATATATATATATATATGTATATATATATAGATATATAAAAAAAATATATATATATATAGAGAGAGAGACACACACACACACACACACACACACACACACACACACACACACACACACACACACACACACACACACACACACACACACACACACACACAAAGCCACAGACATGGGGAGATAGAAGAGATATAGCTGGAGAGGCAGAAGGAGGAAGAACTTGGGGGGGATAGTCCAATAAACAGTAATTTCTATGAGACGTGTCTTATTTTGCAGCTGTAAAGGCAATTGTCTTCTGTTTTTTGTGTCATTTCTTGGTCATGCTTATCATCCATATTTCATCTCTCTCTTTTTTATATCTAGACACATTTTGGCCTGTCATTGCATGACCACCTGCACATGATAAGCATACCTTCTGTATTCGTATTAATATCCAAAATGCAGATGTATGTGTACCTGAAATGTATTTGGTTTCATTACATTTAAATCTTTTAAGTTGTAATGTACTTTTTCTTTTCTTCTTTTTTTTTTTTTGCTTACTTATCATAGGTGATCCTGCCAGTGGCACTGTGGAACGTCTGCCAATAGAAGTCAGAAAGTAAGTAGCCTTTGATAATGATGTTGGTAATGAAGAGGGAAAGTCTGTAAGTGCAAAGAGTCAGTCTGACATTAAGGCTGTACCTTCAACATCTCCTCCCCCTATTTCAGACACAGTCAGTGTGCCTATGCTTGAGTCAACTTTATTCTTTCGAAAGCTTAAAAGGGTGAATACAAATAGCAGGACACATAAAGAGTGAACCGTGAATATGTCAAATGTACTAAACTGCAAAATATAAAACCTCGAACCATCATAGTTGGCCAACCCACCGCCCGCAACACACTACTTACCCACACACAATAAAAAAAACACATACATACAGTAAGCAAAACCCTACTTCTAACCCTAAATTAAACCACCAAATCCCTACTGCTAACCTTAAACTAAACCCCACATACACAACTATCTATGCACTATCCTTAACCCCTCCCTAACCCTAAGGTCCGTAACTAATGCACACTTCCCCTATGGAGCTATACCAAAACAAACTAAACATTCCACACACATACACTTAACAAAACCCTACACTAAACCTTACATACATTACCTACCTATTCACTTACCTTAACCTGCACCCTAACCCTCTAACCCTAAGGTGCGTAACTATCGCACACTTAACTTATGGAGCTATACCGCAGACGGGCCAACTATGACGATTCGACACTTCTCTTTTCATGGCTTCATTCATTTGATGTATTCGCGGTTCGATCTTTATCTGTCTCACTATTTGTATTCACCCTTTTCAGCTATTGAGAGAACAAAGGAGACCCCCTATGCATACCCATGACACAGAGACCTCAGAAATTAAACAGGATGAAGGTGGCCCAGTTGATAAGGGTACTATGGTTACTCCAGTTGCAGAACTGTTTCATTCTTTGCCTAGCCATTGTGGGTTGGTGGAGGTGCTGAGAGGAGACCTGCTGTTCACCCTGCTCCTGATGTTGGTGTGTCAGTCATTGCCACATGATGTATGTGTAGGGCTACCACAGATGCACAAGTAAATTCCATAAGAGCCTCAGAAGAGATAGTGCAAATACTATGTATTGTGTATTCTGACATGCTAGACTGCCTGAACCATGTGGGTAACTCCTTAGACAGAATGAATAACACACTGGATCAGGCAGTAAATATAATGGTATGTCTGCCTGAGGGGCATCAATGTACACACAGCTGGAAAGCTTCTATTTCATCCAGTGTTAGCCAATGTGGCCATGCAAGAACCTGCTCCCATAGTGGCACTACAGCCACCACTCCATCAGTGATTGAGGTGTGCACAGCCAGATGTGGTAGGCCATGTTGTCATGATCCTGGAAACACTTGCAATGATAGCTTATTCAGCTGTCATCAGTCAGGTCAAGTAGCACACCGTATTCTAGCCAGGGCAATGGATATAGCAGTGCAACTCCTGGCAGAGGTAGCTTTCATGGCTCAGGGTGACAATGCAGAACTGACTAGTCTACTATGCATGGCTAACACCTGTCCAAGATGCCAGGGCAATGTGCTAGCACAGTGCTTGATTGTGTTCATGTAGACACACACACATTCAACAAATACTTGCCCATACCACCACATACACACACACACACACACACACACACACACACACACACACACACACATGCACACACGCACACACACATTCACAATCTCCAAACTTATCTAAGCAATACTGTTGCTGGTAAACATAGCTTGTTACTGACTCTGCAAATTGGATACTTAAGCAATACATTTTTGTTTTACTCACATACACTCATGTTTTTGGTGTCAGCCTTTCCCCCCTGCCCTCCTCCACACTGTGCAAGTGATGACAACTGTGTCCTTCCCTTTGCACATTTGTTTGTGACTTCAGGTTGCAGATATGTCTGATGCACAGAGTAGCTAGTTAAGCAAGCATTAGCTATCCACTTTGATGCATAGAGTGGATAAGTAATGCTTGCTTACTTAGAACCATCCTTTGATGTAAATGTATTGCGGAATAAATATTTTTAGTCATAGTTCACATTCATTTCTGCATGATTGCTTCTGTGATTGTTGACCCTCACTGTATTTGTGTTACTGTTCATGCAAAGTAGATATTTAAGTCTTGCTTACTGTTATAATTGTGCAAATGATGGTACCCTTGACCTGCTCACTAGTTTATATACAGTGACCAACTGAAGGACTTGATGCAAATTACTGGGCAGAATCCATAACTGTGTATTGCAAACATCAGTCATAAAGTATTACTGATATTACTGTACTCCTGAGACATGTATCACTTTTTTTCCTGCATGGGTTACAGACTTACCTTGGTAATAATAATGCATATTTTGCACACCTACATCTGTTGGCAGCATCTGTGGCTGGTGGTTCTCCCTCTGACTCTTTATCTGTATCTGCTGGGGCTGTTGGCCTTGCCTTTGGTACTGAGAACTGTAGTCCTGCCCATAATTGCCCTTGTTGAAGTTTTCTCATGAGAATGATATTGTGCAACATGGAACAGACTGTAAGTATTTCTGCAAAAGTGGCTGGATTGTATTGCAGGGTACTTCCTGAGGTGGGTAGACACTGGAACACTGTAATCATATCTATAATCCAAAGAATTTGGGATTTCATGATAAATTGCTGCACTAATAGTACACAATTGCTTTATACCTTCCCGATTAGCTCTACTATGTTGGATTGGTTAATTAGCATATTATTCAGGTTTGTATGCTGCCATTAGCATAGTCTGACATTTATCTTTGTTTTGTGGCTCTACAATAAATGTAGAGCCAGTTAATGAATAAGGAATAGTGTGCTATAATGTGTAGCCATTAAGGAATCTGGCCCAAATATTATTCAATTTAAACTGTGCTACATATGGATGGGTCTCATAGTATGATACTTGTGATCTTTATACAGCTTCATGCAATTCACCCAAAGCTATCAATAAAGTACATGTAATTTATTTCTTCATAACAACAAGGTATGTACACAGACAACAGAGTGTCGATAAATGCTAGTGGAGTTGGAGGGCTATCTTTAGATGAAAGTACCTTATGTTGTTATCATCTGGCTTTGCAGAACTACTATGCATGTCTGTGAATTAAGTTGAAATACGTTACTATAGTGAATGCTTGTTTTGTGTGAAACAAATCTGAAATGTTTCTGTGGTCATTTTTATTGTTATTCATTTTTTGACTCAAGCATTGGAGAAGGCTACAGTAAACTATTTAGTACAATTGCTCAGTTTATAGGATGTGTATGGATAAAATTGACTCACCCTGCTGAGCTGATAAAGTTAAATAGGTATTAGTCTGTCTTTGCAGAACTATTCTGTATTTGTGTAAAGCAGATACTTTACTGCGTCATTTTTATCACACTCAGATAAGTGATAAAAATGTGGCCATTAATGATAAGTATGGATATTGCTGGATTATAATGACAGCAGTTAGTGCAGCCTTTTATGGTGGAAATGTTCTCAAATGGATATTTTTTGTCAGCATTGGATGATAAATTTTATTTCACTACTTACTGCAAAAATCTCTAATAAGTGCTGCTGAATTAAATAAGAAATAAATATAATAAACAATCAGGAAGGTGAATAAAAAATATGCATTCATTTATGCATGGTTCTAAAAATATGTGTGGGGTGGGAGGTGGGTTATGGTTTGAAAACAGCCTTGGGCCCAAAGTAGACTTAATCCACCAGAGAAGCTGAAGGAATTTTAGACAAAGCACTAATCAACAGCATGACTGACTGTATTAAATGTGAGAATATTCTGATGGGCAGGAGGACTATTGTTATGTTTTCCTGTAGTAACAGCCCCAGATTAAGTTAAGGAGGACATTGCCTGCATTTTAATTTGATTAAGTTTTGGATATTTTCTAGTTGTTTTCCATGCTTGCTCTCTCCCATACTCCATGTATGTCTCTGGCTGTTTCATGGTTGCCATGCCAGTACAGCATTCAGTCCCATATTACTGCTATTAGACTGTCTCTAACATAACCCTAGATCCATGTGGGCCCCTAATTTTTTGAGCTATCATAGTGTTGTTCTCTTTCACTGGGAATGAGGGATAGCATAGTGGTGTATGTGGCATGGCAGTAGGAATCATCATGCATGCAGTGACGCTTCACCTGTCACTAGCCCTATGACACCTTGAAGCATGATGCTGACCATTGATCAGCTGGATGGGTAATGATAAATAGCCTGAGAATGCACACACACTGGACCCTTACACCACCTTTCATAGCCTTCTTAAATGCCTAGTCTGATGATCTGTCTTGGACTGTGACTTGACCTCTTTAGAAACTCAGCAAGATCTCTGCCTAGAAATCACTCTCATCCTCACCAGGAGAAACACATTCACTATCCCTCCCTGCCTGTGCCAAAATGTTCTGATTAATGTGATTAGCTCATTCTAGAATCTGCTTAACTAAACACAGCAAGGGTACTCTCCACAATGGATGGCAGACTTGAGGACTTAGTAGCTTTGATCAGGCATTAAGAATCTAGACTAAAACTATAGATGAAATGTTATGGTAAATAATGGACAATAGATCCAGACAAGTTTTTGGGGGGGTTGTTCAAAATGAGAGTGATCATTTTTAACTGTGAAGAGGTAAGAAGGGGAAAACATAGCCAGCTATCTTTACTAAGAAGGGGTACTGAGGGATTTGTTTATGAAATCTGCAACACTGTAAATTTGCTTGACGTGTTTGAGCTTAATCATTTTTGGAGAAGATTACTAAATACAGATCTTGTATATTACAGGTATTCTAACCACAGCAAAAATATATTAAGGAATGACAACCACAGACAAAAGATAAACAGCAAAATACTTTTAGTATATAAAAATTGTGTTTATAGGCACTGAAGCAGAAAAAAAACAAGCTTTGATGCTACAGACCTTAAGTGAGGTTTTATTTTGCATGGCAACCACATTTTGGTTGGTCATTTTTATTACTTTGCTAGCCTGAAGATCAAATCTTATGTTCTAATCAATTTCTATACTAAATAATTTTGTGCTGCTGACTACCACAGCACAGGTTTCAAGGTACCAGAAACAGAAATGATTCTGAGGTCAGAAATCATTTTGTTATGTGATATATTGCTAACAATCAGCAGAGCTTTAGTTTTATTTGTGTTGGACATACCTGATGATGTTTCCTATTTCTGTATATACATAAATCATGTTTGTAAATCATGAATTAAAATTATTATGGGTTGCTGGAATAAAATAAGCTGAACTTATCAGAGTATTGAACAAATCAGGCTGGGTGGTAAACAGGAACCATAATTTTGACAAAGATATTGAAATGTAATGGTCTTAGAATTGATCCTTGGGGTACCCCACTGTTAACTGCTAGAATTATAGGTAGGACGTCTGAGTAGTGGACTGATTGTGCATGATTGAAAAGGTAGCATTTGACATATTTAAAGGGTCAAACTTGAAAAAGAACACTAAGAACATAACATCTAACTGTCAAAAATGTATTACACCAGTAAAAAACTAAAAGGAAAAGCTTTTGAGATATACTCCTTTTCAGTGCTTCATAAATATTGACTGCAAACTGAATGCATAAATACACACAAGAATTAATTAGCTAGCCTACTACAATTTAATTAAAAGTCAACTGACCATAAATAATTAACATTTCAAGGACCATTTCATAAAATATATAAAATACATATATACTTGGACGCTGACATATATAAACAGACAAAAAATACATAAGTAAATAAATACACAAATAAAGACACTGCCCAAACTTACAATAAAACAAATCATGAATTATTATAATAGAATTTAACTTTCATTTATAATTAGACAACAAATAGCCTCTAAGAGCTTACATAAACTTAATCTGTAAGTATTGCTTATATACCTTGTACAATTAGATTTCGTTTAGGTAAGTTCTTAGAGGCTATTTGTTTTCTAATGATAAATGAAAGTAAAATTCTATTATAATAATTCATTATTTGTTTTATTGCAGGTCCGGGCTATGTCTTTAATTGTGTATTTATATATTTATTTGTCGATTTATATATGTCAACATCCAAGTATATGTGTATTTTGTATATTTTATGAAATGGTCATTTAAATTTTAATTATTTATGTATACTCAGCTGTCTTTTAATTAAATTATAGTAAGTTAGCTAATTAATTAGTGTATATATTTATTCATTCAGTTTACAATCGGTATTTAAGAAGCACTGAAAAAGAGTATATCTCAAAAGCGTTGCCTTTTATTTTTTTGTACAGCTCTAATAAATATTTGATCGTTAGATATTGCATTTTTAGTGTTCTTTTTCGTGGTGGGTGCTTTTTGCATTGGAACTCTTTGGCATACAAGAGAATTTGTTCTGTTCAAATACTTAAAGGACTCATATCCTACATCTTGCTGTCTTAAACAGGTAATGAGGAATAGATGTCTACCATTGTGCAATTACAGAAGAAGATAGCAATAAATGCATTATTAAGACTAACTGATACTGTGCTAACCAAAGTAAATGAGAGATACTAGGTGAAAGCAATAAGACAGTTTCCAAGCTATAGCTGACTTGTAGAAAGGAAGTTAGGATCTGACAGACAGTCAAGACTGTAAGATGCATATGTTCTCTTCTTTCAAATACTTCTGAAAAAGGGTAGAGTGGAACAATTACTTTGCAATTAGCTCTGTGAATAGTTATTCTTTAGAAATGGCATAATAATGGATGACTTCCTGTATATGGAAATGCAATTTTTAGACAAGGGGTACACTTTACAGTGAACTTGTCACAGGCAATGAACGTGGCTTTCAGTTTGGCAAGTTGATTCAGCACAGTGATGCGATGACTGGAGAGAATCTGAAGAAGGAACATGTTTGATTACTAATTGTGGTGCTCTGAGGTAAGCAGGTGTGGACAGAAGAGACAAGGCAGTTTTTAGGTAATCTTCATTAAAACGGGTAGTGATTTCTAGAGCATTCATGGTTAGTGTTCCTAATGTGACAAGTCTAGCTGTCTGACTTTGACAAAAGACAAACTTCCCAATCTGGCCCCTTCAATATCTGTCCTGCTAGTTGAACATTGGTCATTTGAGTCATATCATAATCATAGCCTTCTGACTCTACTCCATGGGGCTGCACATATTAATTTTAGCAACCTTTTTTCATTTTTTATGTAATGCAGTGTTTACTGTAGCTCACTCCATTGCAGTCAATTACTTCCACAGATCCAATTTGTTTCTGTTTGGGACAACAGTCACTTTCTAATCTCAGAAGTATAAACATGAAGCTTAATATAGCAATGCAAGTAAGACTATTTATTGTATTCAGTCAACAGTTTCTATATGTCATACCAAAGGAACAGAAAATGAAAAGTAACACTGGTGACAGAGAGGGGCTTCTGTAACATGCCACATTCCTGCAATCTGTCACTCGCATAGGTCTAATTACCCATTGTCATGTACTGAGGGGTTACTCTTACAAATCAGCTCCACAGAAAGGTGAAAAGCAAATATATTAATCTTGAATCTGCTTTTCATCTGCCAATGTTGCTTTTCAGATGCGTCTTATGCACACATAAAATGGCAGCCCTGCCTAAGTCTCCTCCTAACTTTTTGTAGACTTAATAAATCTTGAACATAAAGGAATGCACATATTATAATGTCATACTGGGATGGAAATTACTGTTCATTTTGTTTTACCGTATGTTCAAAGTGAAACTAAATTGAGCACTTTTATAAAAGATTAGTATGCATACAGTAACATGCGAACTTAGACACTTTGAAATCAAACTCAGCATTAAACGTTTCATCTTTGTCTATTCTCACCACTTGCAATACAGATGCATATTTTTAATACTGTGCTAACCAAAGTAAATGAATGACCTGGGTTGCCTTTTTTACCATTATAGCTTACCACAATATTTGTTATCACATAACACTGCACCAAGTTCATGAAAATGACATTAATCATGATAAATATGAGGAATCAACCCACATTTATTAGAGAGGTGTTGACAAAATAACAGTAGAGAATGCCAACCAAACTTGACCTGTTATGTTGAGCAGGGGCTTAATCTGAAGCAGGATGATTAATTGAACACTTTATATGTAAATTGATGACACGGTGATAAATCACTTGACTGAATAAAAGTGATGCTAACTAAATAATAATGTTAACCCATTGTCATAAATCTATCTTGTGTTTAACAAATACAGTGCAGAATGTTGATATTGTCTTTGTTATCCATAGGCACACTAGTAGCAGAAAGCATTTCAATCATATATGAAATAATTCTGTGATGCTACTGAAACTTCCTTGGAAATGACAGCTTTAAAAGAATGTCTATTATATCTGAAATTGCTTGTATATTTAGAGCTATGCACATTAACACCTAACTATCAAAATGCAGCTAAATGCCATCATCTTGTCCTGTCAGCACATATTCATAGCATGTATTTGGTTGATATAATGTTACTTTATGTATTGTTGGACCAATGAAGGAATTCAAAGATCCCTTTAACCTTTTTTTCTTAATAGTCTTGAATTATTGACTTTCTATATTATTTTAAAAATAAATAAAATTCCAGCAAAACGTGTATAATGCCACATAACTTATATTAATAAGGTCATTTTTTTCTAAGAAAAACATATTAATGGCAAGGTACAACATGTGTATACCATAAGATTTTATTTCTCTTTCCGTGGGGTATAGAGGGATAAAGCACTGATGTGACACATATGACATGAGTTTGAGTAGCAGCTCATGTGCTGGAAGCCCTGGGTGCAGGGTAGGTATGATTGGGCTGGTATTGCTTGTTCACCCATTTTTGTTTGGGGGGGGGGTAGAGATGGTTTCAGCTAGCAAATCTCTATGATGTAAATGCTTGCAAAACAGTTCAGACATTAGGTTAATGTTGCAAAGCTAAGGACGGTGGTTTCATTACCACATGTGTGGAAGCACCTATGCACATGGGGTAGATGTATCTTGCCATTTGGTTATGACAACGTTTACATCAACCATCTGAGAGTAGGGTTAGGCATGTAATAGAAACACCATACCACAATTTGCACCTGGCATGAGCTAGGCTGTTAATAGGGAAGGAGTTTTTTTTTTTTTTTAGTTTGCTGATATGATAATGATTAAAATTCACTGTGAAACATGAATGTCCACAGTCTTGAGTAGTGAAGCCATACCCTTGTATGGTCAGGATGAAGACACCTTCCCCAAGTAACAAGTAGATGACAATGTAGGCTGAGTCAGAAGCCCCTCCATGGGTGCCTAGATGACAGCCCCTTCTTGTCATCTCTTGCTTGATGTAGACAGGGGCTCTTGCATCAAAAATGGATGGACTCAAGGTCTGTGGGAGGAGGGGTGATGATTATAAGACCAAAACAGAATGAAGCATATATAAAAAAAACATACAGCTTTTGATGGGAGTCCCCTAATTCCTTTGTATATCCACAAAGAACAAAATATTGGTTATTACAAGTAGCTCTAAATGTAGTAGTGCTTAACCCCTGCCTGTTTAAATTTCTATTGTGGCAAATATCACCATATGTTTTAGAGAGAGTAGCAGCATTTTGTTTAAGAATAATTAATTGAAACTTCAGATGCAAATCTTTTTCCCTGTCAAAAAATGTACACTGATCAATGGAAATGAAACCTTTAAACTTAGCTTAACAAAACCTCTAAATATAGTGATGAATGAACTTTTCAGCTTCACCTCCGAGTGCATAAACCTAAGCAATTAAAATGACAGTAAGATATTATTAATAATACAGTAGCAATACATGCATGTATATAATGTAAATATAAATGGTTATTTGAGGCAAAAACACTCAAGAAATTAAAGAAAGCATGCATGACATTAAAACTCAAACAAATGTTTGCTGGCAACCAATGATGTTTAGAAAATAATCAAGAAAATATATTTCAGGATTCAAATTTAAATTTAAAATTTAACTTCACTGAAAAGCAAGAGGTCTAAGAGCCAGTTCATAGCTATAATGTACCAAGAATGTCAAAAACATCCTAAAATAGTGATTTCCCCACAGTTGTATTTAAGGGCAAGAAGACTGCATGCAGTCTGAATGTCAAAGAGTTTGTGATGCTGTAATAAGTGTGAGTGCTGCTTTAATAGACCCATTAACAAAGTAAAATTCAGTAGGAGATATAGAAAATAAAACAAACAAAAAAGATGTTATAATATAAAAGAAACCAAAAAAAGAAATACCAGAAAGCACAACCATATCATGCCAGTCCCAAAAGACAATAAAGGCAATTCTTAATGTTTTTGTATTATTCTGCAGCCTTCATTGTACAAAATATGAATCGCCTTAAGTGATAAAAGTACAAAAGGTAAATGGTAAATAAAACAATTCTTCAATCCAATAAATGAAATAGCCATTATTATAATTAAAAACCTGACTGATGTTTAATTCAATGAGGTAGCATATTCCATGTACAATAAAACAGTAGGTGTTTTCCAACATATGTTCATCTTCTCACAATTGAGGTCTAGTGCTGCAATACCACATTGGCATTTTAAGTGTGTTTTCTATTTCAACCTTTGTTCATTTATTTCATGAGTTATGTCTTTCTAGCATACTTCTCATCTGTCTCTGATTTTGCAGAATGTTCTTAATTTTTCCTCATATGTTTGCCCTGGTCCTTGCAAAATTTTTGATTTTCTGCTGAATCAGTGTGGATTATAGTCAATTATACAACGACCCTCCATTAATATTCCAAAACTTGCACACTGATTGGTCAGCATGCACATTATAAATCAGACATATTAACGGAAAAAGGTACGGTCGCCTGGACTTTTTCCATTACTATAAGTCTTTCTTTTTTTTTGGACAGCAACAGAGAATGGAAGAGCTCCGTTGCTGTTATCTCGCTACGTTAAACAAGTTTAACGTAGCGAGATATCTTAAAAAAAGCAACAGAGATCTTCCTTTCTCTGTTGCTTTTTTTTAAAGTTGTCTCACTATGTTAAACTCATTTAACATAGCGAAACAGGTTTAAAAAAAAGCAACGGAGAAAAGAAAATCTCCGTTGCTTTTTTTAAAGTTATCTCACTATGTTAAACTCTTTTAACATAGCGAGACAAGTTTTTAAAAACAACGGAGATCTTCCTTTCTTTGTTGCTTCCACACACACAGTTCTGATGTACTGCGTAACCCTACGCATGCACAGTACATCAGAACTGCCGCAGAATACTGGGACAGCTGGGGAAGGGCAGCAAGGAGGCATTATACAATGCCATTATTTAAGAAAAGTAAGTATTTTTTTTCTTAAGTAATGTCATTGTATAATAGCAATAACCCACTTCTGGGTGTGGGTAATGCTGGATTTACCTACGGTTGTCTTTGTTTGACCTGACCAAACCACACCAACCGTGGGTAAATCCAGCATTACCCACACCCAGGCATGGGTTATTGCTTAATTAATAATGCCAAATATTAGACTATCATAATTTCAGACTTCTTTTTTTTAATGTGTGGGGGGGGGCTTTTTCCCATTCTTCAGCAAGGAAGGTATTAGGCTTCTAGATATGTTTATAAAACCTTCTATCTGATTTGAAATGCTTAGAATAAAATAAGTGATCACCCATAGTGGTATGTATTACTGTGCAAAATATCTTCTACATTGCAGATTGGTAATTTTATCCTTTTAATATTATGTTATACTCCATAAAGCCAAACAGTAAAATGAGGCTAAGTGTAAAACTCAGTGAAATTAGTACAGTATCAATTTTATTGCATTACCTTTTCTTACATCTAGAGGCAAACAACTTTTAGATAAACTGATGAAGTCCATCTTCAATAAATTTGGATTATTTTCAGCCCTGCTTTCCCCCGCTCATATTTGATTACAACTTTTAGATAAAGTTATTAGTGTTACTTTCATGGCAGCTAGAAGTCAGAATGTGGCACTTAGAAGTCCTTAAAACCATGCATGCTCTCCCCTTCGCACAATACTGATAAAACTGAACAAATCATGCATGCTTACCACGGTCTTCTATCACCTTCTTCTGAGGTCATTTTTAAATGTAATTGTGCATGTATTCAAGTATTTCTTCTTAGTGAGAGCCATATGTGATATATTTATCTTTGATCTGGCAATCTGCTTTCCTATGGCACTGCTCTAAATGTGATAGCTGAGACTAAGCATGCAATATGAATTAAATATGCATTTTACTTTGGCCTAGTGGGACTAACCTAGTCAACAAGGTATAAATAAATAGGATAAAATTAATTTAGCCTAGTCATTTGTTTAGTTGGGAAGTGATATAACCGCTTGCAGAACATTTTCATTCAGAATGGTAAGTGCTCATTGCATTGTTCGTTTTGAGTAGCTTATCAACCAGCATATCCTTGGAAGGTAGGAAGTAATTAGTGCACTCACAAAAGCCAGTGAGGTCACAGGAAGGATGTACATCTCTACAGTAACTACTTCCTGAGGACAGAATTGAACCCTGGAACCTGAACCTGTGAGAAACAACACTAATCCATATAGCATAGTGCCACCAGTCAACTATATTTCTAAGCTGGACAAGGCTACCTTATGCATAATTAATAAAGGTTCCTAGCAGAATAGGTCTAAGCAGATGTGGTTACATCCTGAGATGAATAAGGGAATTTATATTACAGTTCTTATACCAAAGTATAACACACCCTGTATTTGATAGCAATATCCTTGAGGAAGACTGCTGTTCTATAGTGCAGTGTGATATAGGAAACAAATGCTGCTGCTGCTGTTATATTGTCAGCCTGGCCATTCTGGGTACAGGATTCTGATAATGTACTTGAGAACAGTTTGAATAATGAGTATAATACAAAAAGCACAATTCTTCAATTAATTATGTCAACAGATGACAGAGTGTCAGCTCTTCAGTTATTTAGTAATGACTGTCTTGTCAAAGTATGTCATTCATGTGACAGTGACATGTTTAACACAGAAGATTATTCAGATTTATCATTGTCTAATAACATCTCAGAATAACTGCATTGTTATTCTTTGTCATCCACCATTACAACACGTCCAAAGAAAAGGTTAATTATGTTGTTCATGTTTTCTCTGTAAATGCCCTTAGTACTTTAGAAAGATGGTCTGTTGGTATAGCCACACCAAGTGCAGTAAATAAAAAGATATTCTGCATGACAGTAGTGGTTATGGTGGAAACCTATTGTGCAGGTCTGTGATGGAGTCTGCTCAAAGAATAATTCATAGCAAAAACCACCATGTCAGAAAACTAACTCTATGTTACAGACCCACTGATGCTTGTGTGTGTGTGTGTGTGTGTGTGTGTGTGTGTGTGTGTGTGTGTGTGTGTTTTCTTCAGTTCTTCAGTGGAAGTAATGAATCAGTTGTACTCTTCCAGATTTTCCTTACCTGCATGCAGTGTAGAAAAAAGTAAAATAAAGCACCTCAGAGGAATAGTGTGACAGCATTATCATATGCAGAACAGGCCACAATATGTAGGAAGTCAACAAAGGAAAATTTGCTACAAGAAATGTAGGCACTGCAGTGTAAAAAGACAAGAAATCCTGGACAAAAGCATGCTTAAGATAATAGACTGTAATCTTACGCTGTTGAGGTGAGAGACATGTTGCAAAAATATGCAAAGCATGCTATAAGTAAAAGTGATATGCTTTTTCTTACTTTTGCATAGGGGAAATGATTGGATTAAGGCCCTTCACTTGATCTAAAAGCAAATTTTAAGTGAAAGCAAGTAAATAAAAGAACATTGCATGTGTTGAAAAGTTTTCCTTTAGCAAATAAATGTTCCTAGTACAACATGAGAAGCTTGTAGCTGTAGGCAACTGAATATCTGGGTCTTATGTTTCTGTGGATACAATCTGATATGAGGGCAATATAAGCAGAATATTTTTTTTCTTCCATGGCTAAAAGATAATGTTTTAGTTGTTTTTTACATCTGAGAGAGGAATGAAGACAAGTTAAAAACAGCACACAGTGTAAGTAGAAATGCGGTCTGTACCATGCATCTTAGCATGGATAGCCTTCATTATAGGTCAATTAAAGCCTATGAGAGTAATTGCCAATCTGGGACAATTGTTCCTGTTAAGAGGGTGAAACATTATTATTTGAAGATGTACATTGTTTTTATGCCGTATAAAGTTAATAGAGTGTGGGAGTGTTCTAGAGGGTGTTTTTTTTTTTGTGGATTTTCTTTAAAACAAAAAGTCTTGTAATATGTGACATAGGTTAAAATGGATATCACAAGAAACAACCATATAAAAGATCAACCTGACAAATATTACTGTTTGCATGTAGCACAAAAGTTGAAAAAAGACATTTAAAAAATGTTATACATAATAGGTGGGAATAATAACTTCTTATCATAATTGCAAAACTTTCTATATTATCTTTGAACATAAATGGTCTGACAGGTATATAGAAAAATGAAAGAGCAGTAAACTATATTAAGAAATGCAGAGTGCAAATCATTATACAGGAGACACATTTGTAAAGAACTAAGCATGTGAATTTGATAAAGTATTTTAGGATGATTATTCAGCTGAATATCTGGGACAAAGGAAAATGTGAGTACTTAATATTAATTGCTAGAAGATTTCCAATAGTGACAGACTAGAAGCCTTCCAATAGTGATAGTAGAGGGAAAAAAAAGATAATGGTAGATATGTAGTAGTAAGCAACTATTGGCAAGGGAGGAGGATTACACTGGCATGTATTTATTCAACCTAAAACTGCTACAGTGGAGCATAAGAAAATTCTGGAAGGATAAAAATCAGCTTTCAGCAGGGAGCATTACTTATAAGTGGGGATGGGAATTTGGTTTGCAACAATGACGATGTTTGTAACAGCTTGGTCCACAACAAGTACACACTACTGAAATACCAGGTAAAACCAACAAGGCATTCAAAAACAGCTTTATTAAACAATAACATTTATTCCTTATTTATTTATTTACATTTGTTTACCAGGAAAATCCAACTGGACACATGTCCAATTTCAGCAGAGGCCCGAATAGAAAAGCTCCACACCAAGATACATTAAGTACAGAGTTGTAAGGAAAAATACTAATATAAATTCAAGTGAACAATGTCAGCAAAAAGCCAGAACATAAAATATGAATAACATAGTTACATGAGGGACATTGGGTATACATGGAGTATACATTCATACATACATAGGAGCATTGGATAAATCTTGTATGTCATTTATTAAAAATTAGTACAATTAGTAACAAACACAGCAATGATATTGTAATAAGCTTGTTAGACATACAAAAATGGCTGCATAGAGAGAGAGATAAAAAGCAATGTTTTGTGAGATGTGGATTAGGTGGGTGGAGAGTCTAGGAAGAAATAGTAGGGGAAGATTAAGGAGTGTGAGAGGAAACAGAGAAGTAGTATAGGTGGAATAGATGGTAGGTAGATGCCTTAGTATTGAGGTGAAGTGAGGTATTAAATGACGTTAAAAAAGGATTGCCAGTACCAACTGATGAGGATAAACATGAACCATGCAGGGTGGCTGAGGGGCTAGGAAAGGGGGGAAGGAGAAGTAGAGAAGGGGATATCTAGTCTGGATTGGTACATGGGCATAACCAGTGTTTTTTAGGTGAGAGTTTAGTATGGTTTTGAAGTGATTGCGTGATGGTATAGAGGTTATTGAGGGGGGGAGATTGTTCCATAACTTGGCTATTATGCAAGAGAAAAGTGCATCTCCAGCTGAGTCCTTAGCTTTGGTTACTTGGAGTTAATTTTTACTACTTGAGTGAAGTGGTCTGGAGGTACAGTAGGGCTGGAGTAGATCTTGGAGGGATGGAACTTTGAGAGGATTGTTTACTAACTTGTGAGCAAGAGAGAGTTGATTCAGGTGAAGAAATTTTGGGAGTTCAAGCCATTCAAGTTCAGTAAATGAGATACAGTGGTGACTACGATAGGAAGCCCCCATTGCAAATGCAGCAATTTTGTTGTAACAAGACTTGAGCTTATTTAGGGCAGTTTGTCTTAGGTTGGTAAATATAGGAGATGCATAGAGTAGGGTGGAGATAAGGTGGGAATTGGCAAGTGAAATTCTAGCTGTTTTGGTGAGAAAATGCTTGTTTCTGTACAAAGCCCCTAGATTTTTTGTGAACTTCTTTTATGGTTAGAGAAATGTGAATGTCGAATTTGAGACAGTTGTCAATCTCAGCACCCAGTAGTTTGGTATGTTCTGTTGGGGAAATGATGGTGTTGTCATTGGCTGTAATATTAAAGTGAGAGTTGGTTGGGTTAGATTTTGCTGGTTGGAAGATGAGGAGTTTAGTTTTATTTGGGTTGAGTATTAACTGGGGATTAGATAGCCAGGTATCTACAGAGGTAAAGGCATCCTATGTGATCTTATGATGTTTGTGTAGGGTTTGGGCTGAGCAGATGATGGTGGAGTCATCTGCATACTGTATGAGAGAGGCATGTTTGGGGGCAATGAATAGATTGTTGGTGAAGAGCGAGAAAAGTAGGGGTCCAAGGATGGATCCTTGTGGAACACCGAGTGAGACGGGGAGTTGAGGAGATATGTCATTATGCCAAACAGATTGAAGGCCACCAGTGAGGTAGCTGTGAAATCAGTCAGTAGCTGATTGGGAGAAGGATAGGTTAGTGAGAACAGAGATAAGGTGTTTGTGTGAGATCATGTCGAAGGCATTATATAGGTGTAAGAAAGTTGCAGAGGAGAACAAGCCACTGTTTTTATGTTGAAGGATAATGTTAGTGAAGGAGAGTAAAGTGGTTTTAGTGCCATTTATTTATTTATTTATTTATTTTACATTTGTTAACCAGGGGTGTCTGACTGAGCCGAAAAGACTCTTTTTCAGCAGAGGCCCAGGGAGAAAAGCTCCACACAGAAAAATAATTACAGATACATTCAGATATTTAGACATGATCAGTATACACACAAATTACAATAGACATGTTACAGTGGTATGAAGCACATCAACAGTTACAGTGGAGAGAAGAAACAAGAAAACATTAATTTAAAAATAAAGGTAATTAATAGATTTGTGGTGTACAGCTGAAATTTGGAACATAGGTAGAATACATACATAGTACCTAGGTACAGTACATACATTGTACATTAGCCAGTGTTTGTAAGAGTGAAAACCATTATCAAGTACTGTAGGCTTAGTATGTGTACCTTATCTGCTTTCACTAGTCCGGGGAGCAGTCAGGGCACTGCCAGCTTTTCTTGATATGTTGCCTAATGAGGTTTTTAAAGGAGTCTTTGGACTATGTGTTTTGTATGCTAGTGGGGAGAGAGTTCAATTTTTTAGCCACTGAACTATTATATAGTGTGTCTCCAAAGCTACTATAGCTGTTGGTGACTTCTAGTAGTAGTTTGCTTGATGATCTAAGAGGCCTTTTGGCTAAGTGATGTTGTACTAGGTTTTTAAGGACAGGACACTTATTGTGGAGGTAATAGACTGACAGAGGCAGAGCTGATTGTAGGTTAGGAGGTTGGGCAGTTCAAGCCAGTGGAGCTGGCTCAAAGCAGTGCAGTGGTGAGTTCTATATAAGCAATTTGCAGCAAAGTGGGCAATTCTGTTATAGGAGGCTTCCATTTTGCTTAGTTCACTTTTGTTGAGATTAGTCAGAAAGGGAGATGCATAGAGGTGGATAAAAGCTGGGAGCGATCAATGGCTGATCTTGTGTTGTTGGTAAGAAACGATTTGAAACATTAGAGTAATCCCAGTTTGGCATGTACTTTTTAATTGTTAAGTTGAGATGACTATCAAATTTTAGGTGGAGGTCTATGATTATTTCCAATAGGTTAGCCTGTGCCACTGGAGTGACTGGAGTAGCATTTCTGGAGTAGATAGTGAATTGACTGTTATCAGTGTTTTTGCTAGAACTGGTTATAATCATAAGATGAGTTTTCTTTGGATTGAGCATAAATTGGCTTTGGTAAGATAGTTTTTAACACCAGAGAATGCTAGTTGATTTGTTTGCAGGAGGGTGGGCATATTTTGTACAGCACAGATTAAGGTAGTATTGTCTGCATACTGAATGATAGACGCATGCTGTGTAGATGTCATTTGTGAAGATTGTGAACAGTAGTGGTCTTAAGATAAAACCCTGTGGTACTCCTATAGTTACAGGCAGCTGAGGAGAGAGAGAATTGTCCCATTTCACAGCCTGGTACCTGTCAGTTAAGTAGCTTTGGAACCAGGAAAGAGTGGAATTTGATAGGTGATATTGGTTTAGTTTGTTTAGCAGGATTTGGTGTGAGACTGTGTCAAATGCTTTGGACATACCCAAGAAAAGAGTTGACACCTGCAGACCTTCATTTTTGAGACAGTTTATTGTGTCTGTGATGCAGAAGAGGGCTGTAATGGTACTATGGGCAGGTCTAAAAGCATGTTGAGTAGGTGATAGGATGTTGTTGTCTAGGAGATATTTTAGGAACTGGGTATGGATGCATTTTTCTAGGATTTTGGCCAGGGGGGAGAGTATAGCAATGGTTCTATAGTTATTAAGTTCAGTGGAGATCCCACCTTTATGTATGGGTGTAACATAGGATATATTCTAAAGTTTGGGAAGTTAGTTTTCAACAATATATCTGTTTATGAGAGTGGAGATTGGGATAGCAATAGTATCTGCTGTGAGTTTCAAGAAATAGCTGGGGAGTAGGTTGGCTGCTGTTGATGAGGTTTTTAGTTTGGAGAGTATGCTTTTGATTGAGGTGTGGAAACGGTTTTGAGGGTAAAGCTTGTATTAGTATTATTTGTGTTAGAGGGGATAGTGATGTTGGAATTGTCCTGTGATACTAAGGAAAGAATTGAGTACACAAAGTGGGAGTTGTATTTGGATGGGAACTTTAGTGTCAGGAGTGGTTGGTTTGGGGGTAGCCTTTTGGGAGAGTTTTAGTAGCTGGTTTAAATTTTTCCAAATTATTTGGGTGTTGTGTTGGTATTTAGTTTGTAATGTCATGTAGTAGCATTTTTTGTCCAGCCTAATGCATTTTTTTGCATGGTTGCACAGTTCTTGGTACTTAGGTTTTGTGTTTCTTTGTTTTTTGATAGTAAATCCAGGCAGTGTCTCTGGACTTCATAGATTCATAGGTTCATAGGTTGGTACTAGGCTATCGGCCCTAGGGCCTATACAAGCCTAGCCATAAGAATTCCCTGGATATTTCTTCCCACAATATTTACTTCTCTGGACCCCTGTCTAGCAGGGTGACTGACATGATCCCCAATCTCCCATCCAATCATCAAGGTTCCTTTTGAAGAGGAACAATAAGGCACTCTGCTTGACATGTATGGGCAGTCTATTCCAGAGTATGGGGAGTGTCTGGGTCAGGAACCTATCCCTCCAGCATGTTTTATTCATTTTGATGACAAGGTTTAGATCTCTGGAGCATGTGGCTCTGAGGGATAGGGATTTCTTTAAGTGGAGCATATCCAACAGCTCAGGCTTTGACATGGCCTTGTATGTTAAACAGACATCACCTCTGAGTAGACGATATGCCACAGAGTATAGCTGGAGTTGTTTTAGATGGTCAGCATATGGCATCTGCTTTAGGCCTGTGATTCTTTTAGTGAGGTATTTCTGTGGCCTTTCTAGCTGTTGCGGATGTCTTGTGAGGTACATACCAAACGGGGCATTATACTCTATAATGGGTATAATGAGGGATGAGTACAGTGGGGCAATGACCTCCTTTTTTCTGGATGAAAAGCCCTTAGTGATGAGGTGTGCCACATAGAAGGATTTCCTGACTGTTGTGGCGATGTGGTTACCGAAAGTGAGACCACTGTCCACCTGTGTCCCTAAGTCTCTCATCACACTTTCAGTGTTTAGTGTACTGCCACCTATGTGGTAATTCATGGGTACATGTTTTTTTCCAAAGGGGATAACTATACATTTCTTGGCATTAAGCTTGAGCCCATGGCTCTGGCACCAGGCATCTGTTTCTGTAAGGCCCTTTTGTAGAATATCCACATCATTTGGGGATTCAGTAATGGCTCCCAGTTTGCAGTCATCTGCGAACTTTGTTAGCCAGAATCCCTTAGTGTTGGCCTGTACTTCAGAGAAGTAAATGCCAAACAAGAGTGGTCCCAGGACTGAACCCTGAGGTGCACTATTTGTCACTTGTCTGCAGCTGGATTTGGAATCGGCTATTTTTACAGTCTGGGTTCTGTCAGTAAGCCAGTTGGCAACCCATCGAGTGACGTAGGGATTTATGCCCAGCTTAGTAAGTTTATCTATGATTCCAGAGTGGGGGATGGTGTTGAAGGCCTTGGCGAGGTCCAGATAGGCTGTGTGGACTGCCTTACCCTCGTCAACAGCTCTGGAGACTGATTCGAAGAAGTCAATCAAATTCAGGAGACAAGATCGGCCCTTCACAAACCCAAACTGGGTGGGGTCCAGTGTTTGAAGTTTGCCAATGTCTTTGTTTATAAGTTCCATGATAATGCGTTCCATACCTTTGCAGATCAGACTTGTCAGACTGATGGGACAGTAGTTCCCGGGATCCAAGGTGGATCCCCCCTTATGGAATGGGATAACTGTAGCTGTGCGCCACTCAGTGGGCCCGAAGCCTTTGGTGAGGCTATGATTAAACATGACACTTAGGTGAGGTGCCAGTTCATTTTGTAGTTCATGTAGTACACAGCCTGGGATGTCATCTGGTCCCATGGATGCTGTATTCTTAGCAGTGGATAGTGCGGTTTCTACCTGTGTGGCCATGATTACCAGAATTTGGCAATCTTTTGGTATTGAGATGGGCTCTTTAGGGAGTGAGAGGGGGGTGAAGTTGGCACTAAATCAGTCTGCCAGGATATTGGCAATATCCTTGGGATCAGTATATTTAATGCCATTCTGTTGGAGCTCAGAGCAGATCTGAGCATTGCCATTTAGATTCTTGACATAACTATAGAATGCCTTGTGGTTATTTTTGGAATCTTTGGCAATTTTATTTTCGTAACTAGCTTTTGAGGATTTTATGAGGGATCTCAGCTTCTTACTGAGGCTGGTAAGGGAGTTTTTTGCATCCTGGGATTTTCCTCTTTTCTGCAACAGTTTCTTCCTTCTGTTGTATAGTTTGTTTATAGCAGGGGACCACCAGATTGGCTTCCTTTTTTTGGAGAAGAGCATCTTGGTTCTATTTGGGATGGCGCAATTCATGCACAAGTGGATGTGCTCGTACAGTGTTTTAGTGTAGGATTCTGCAGTCGAACTTTCAGATCCTGTTTGCATGGGTGTCATGAAGTTTGTCACTTCTGACCTCAGTAGCATGAAGTTGGCTTTGGAGAAGTTTTTTAAGGAGGTTTCCTTACTGGGGGTGGGGGTGGGATGTGGATGTCAAGGGTGATTTGCTTATGGTCATACCTGACCTATGAGGGGGTGACCACTGGTGTGGAGCATCTATCTCCCATGTTGGTAATGACCAGATCTAGGATATTGGAGCCCCTGGTGGGACAATGGATTTGTTGATCCAGGGCGTTGCAATTTATGAATTCCAAGAACCATTGGGAAAAGGAGTTGGTACCCAAGTAGTTTTCCCAGTTAATGGCAGAGTAGTTGAAATCACCCAGTATTAGGGTGTTTGGTTGTATCTTAATATTTTCCAGTATGTTTAGAAAGGTGCAGTGAGAATCTTGGGGCATGGTGGGGGATCTGTAGCAAGCTACAATTTGGATTGCAGTCTTACCTAGTGTTAGTTGCACCTGGAGAATTTCAAATGCATTGTGTTGGGCAACTTGCCTGGAGGTGTGACTATCCTTGGTGAATATGGACACTCCTCCAGCTTTAGTGTTTTCGTCTTGGTTTTGTGGCCAAAAAGTGTGGTAAGAGTTGTAGCCTGGTATTGCAGGGGTGCTCTCTGGAGCCTTGAACCAGGTCTCAGTTACTGCACAGATATCAATGTTCTCCATTTTTAGGAGTGCCTCGAGAGAGAGCATTTTGAGGTTTAGACTTCTAGGATTGAGCAGCATTACCTTCAGATTTTGCATGCTTGTATCTGTTACAGTGGTGTTTTTTTCCTTTGAACCTTGCCTGAAAAAGTGGCAAGAGCTTTAGCCAGTAACATGAATCCCAGGGGTGACAGGTGCAGACCATCTCTGCAAAGCATCATGGTTTGTCAGTCATGCCTTCCCAGGCAGACAGATACTGGATCCCCTTTGAATGACACCAGAAGCTTAGCCAATTGTTGAAGTCAATGACAACTTGTTGGGCTTCTTTAATGAGTCAGGGGTTTGTAGAGGTTAGAACTTTGATTTTGTACAATGGAGTGACAGTGTCTAGGTGTTATAGAAATGTTTTATTGACATATGCTACAGCCTGGTCAAGTGGGAGGGTTTTACGGGGGTCCAGTCACAGTTATAGAGTAGAGTAGAGTAC
The DNA here is from genome assembly GCF_019279795.1 of Protopterus annectens. Lineage (NCBI taxonomy): Eukaryota > Metazoa > Chordata > Ceratodontiformes > Protopteridae > Protopterus > Protopterus annectens. The sequence goes on from NC_056732.1 coordinate 247,467,611, forward strand.
TGGGGACCTCAGGAGAGAATTTTTTTATGTTTCTAGTGAATTTATAGTTAGTGTTTTTTGCATAGGCTTGTTCTACTACATATAAGATATATTATGTTGTGGTTACTTAAGGTATCTGGGAGACTGCCTGTGTGGGGGTACAATGCAGAGTTGTTAGTTAGGACCCAGTCAAGAATGGATTCCCTTTTAGACTTTTTATCACATCTAGTTGGAATTTGGACTAGCTGCTAGTAGCCATGGAGATTTATAAGATTACTTGGTGGTTCTGATATACAGGTAAACTAATCTTAGTTGAAATCCCCCAGAATAAGGGTTTCTTGTGAGTATGTGGAAGAACACCAGGATAAGAAGTCTTCAAGGCTAGCAGGTATATTACCAGGTGGAATATAGATCACAATCATGGTGATGATCTTTTTAGGGTGAAGTTGAAGTTGTGAGATAAGTATGTCCCAATTATTGGGGGAGGGGTAGGAGTTTGGTATTTGACATAAAGTTAAGTTGGACTTATATAGTAAGGCAGTTCCACCCCCTTTACAATGTGGTCTGTCTTGTCTAATGATATTCTAGCCAATAGGTGGAATTTCTGAGTTAGTTATGTTTTTATTTAGCCAGGTTTCTGTTAAAGCAATTATGTCTGGGGAGTAGTGTGCTATTGTGGCCTGAAGTTCAGGTATTTTATTTTTGATACTTCTAATATTAATATTTAACATTAAGAGATGGTTGGTTTTGCTGCTGTTGTTGATTTGCCCAGGGATGAAGCTAGTGGGGTTATTGTGTTCTGATAAGTGGGTTGGAGTAGTTTGCGTTAGACAGGATGGATTTGGGTCTGGGTTGGGGTGGATGTCCCCACTTATGGTGAACCTGGTGTTGAAATGGTAATACAGATGTTTAAGTTTGGTGTTGAGTGTAAAAAAGTATTGTGTCATTTTGGAGAAGGAATGAGAGCATATGTGTTTAGTTTTGAATTGGTCAGTTATGTGGTTCTTGAACAATTGTGGGCATATATTATTATAATGTGTGGTCTCTGTATATTACAGTGCATAATATAGCGTTGTGCTACTAAGTTTAGGGATATTGCTAGAGAGATAACTTGTGGTGTTATAAAGAATTATGAGAAGACAGAATAGACTTAGTTGTGTGATAGTTATGGTTATAAAGTTTAAGTTGGTTCTAGGTAGAGGTGTGGATAGGAATTATAGAGTTGTACTATATGTGGATGGGTAAGTAGTGTGGAGTGATGTAATAATGCCTAAATGGAATATGAGTGTTTGGGAGTATTGTGTGGTGGAGCAAGTGGGTGTAATGTGATTTGAATTGAGGAGATGTTATTAGTGGAGGTGATGTGAGGTTGAGGTGTGGGTGTGGTTGGGATTACTATAAATGTAGAGGTAGTGGGGCGGGTGAGAATTGGGGGCAGGCCAGGGTAGCAGAGAGAGCCCAAGCATTAGCAAGGGTGAACAGATCGGGGCTGAGCCCAGCAGGACAAAAATGCTGGGCAGCAAAAAGTAAGTGTTACTTTACAAATCTGAACACTTTAACAAATTTCTGATGTTTAATGGCTTACCAGCAAGCAGAATTCAATTGCTGAAGAGCACTTGTGTCCTGATGGGAGACTAGTAATTTAAAGATGGCTCCATGCACAGCAGGAATCTAATATAGACTTAGTATTGGAGAGGGGGGAATAGCACAAGGAGTGTAAACCAGGTGCAATGCAAAGTAACGAGCAAAACCAGAGAAGCAAGCAGTGGAAATCTATCAGTGAAAGCCTCAGAGGGGCGTGAGTAATAATTCAAACTCTACATGTAAAGTGAAGGAGGGAAGAGACAGCAATATTTATTAAGGTTGGGAGTGTGTCTTCACATCAACTTGCTTATTAGTAGCCAGTTTGTGCACAGATTAAAGTAGGGAGATACATTAGCAATGTAGGGGAATGTACAGAGATGCAAATAAAAGGTGGGACTCAATTAATACAAAGTAAGGCAGACAGCACAAGGCTACAACAGTCAGTTTTATTAGCAAGCTGAGAACTACTAAGTAACACTGCTAATGTTAAAGCTTCACTATCATAACACATACAAGTAGAATGCCTGGGTGGACTAACCCTGCTCTTCAGGCTCAAAATGTATACCTTTGTTTAGTTTTGCAGTACTGATTCCTTCTTAGACTGTATGGGTGGGGTGGTAACTGCTGACTGCAGACTTGCTTGATTGTGCTCTGAAGAGAGAGAAAAAGAGAGGATGAAGCTAGTAGAATGTGACAAAGACAGGTTGAAGGAAGTATTGAGGAGATGAGAGTGTTAAAAGATGCAAGTCTGGGGACAGTGTGAAGAAAGCAGGAGAATAAATGCTACTGCTATAGTTTGAGAGTACTTCAACATTTACCACATCACAATGCCATAACTCAGTTTGGAAACAGGTTAATAAATCATGCACAATACGTTTATCAACCAATTATCCTTTGCATACAAGAAAAAGTAAAATGAACACTTAACAGCACAGTTGAATCAGTAGCAGAGACACAACTGCAGTGCTAAATCAGTAAATGTTGTTTCTAACTCCAACACTAAGTCAATTACATAACAGCAGTTTTAGTACATCATAGTTGCATAGAGACAACATAGCTGCAGTGGTTGTGTCAGCAAAACACTGTTGCTGGATGTCAGAATCAACCAGTGAAATAAACAAATAAGCAGAGCAGTATTCAAGAATTAGAAAAATGAATACTAGTTGAATAGATCCAAATAATTAGTTAAAAACAACACTTTAACAAATTCCTGAGGTGTAATGGCTTACCAGTAAGCAGAATTCAATTGCTGAAGAGCACTTGTGTCCTGGTGGGAGACTACTAATTTAAAAATGGCTCCATGCACAGCAGGAATCTAATATAGACTTAGTTTTTTTTTTTTTTGGGGGGGGGGGCACAAAGGGTGTAAACCAGGTGGAATGCAAAGAAACCAGAGAGGCAATCAGTGGAAATCTATCAGTGAAGGCCTCAGAGGGGGTGAGTATTAATTCAAACTCTACCTGTAAAGTGAAAGAGAAGAGACAGCAAAAGTTTATTAAGGTTGGGAGTGTGTCTTCACATTGACTTGCTTATTAGTAACCAGTTTGTGCACAGATTAGAGTAGGGAGATACATTAGCAATGAAACTATGATGTGGCCTAAAACCATGTTGGGTGTAGATAGAAGGTTTTTAGTTAGCAGGTAATCTAGGACTTGAGAATGAAAGCATCTCTCGAGTATCTTGGACATTGGCAAGAGAATGTCTATGGGTTGGTAATTGGATAGTTCTGTGGAAGGGTGACATTTGTGGAGGGGAATGATGTGGGATATTTTCCACAGTGTGGGGACATAACATTCAGATAGGGACTGGTTAATCAGGATAGAGAATGGATAGGCTAGGGTGTTGGCTGCTATTTTTAGGTATTCACAGAGGATATTGTCGGCTGCTAATTTAGTGGGTTTTGGTTTAGACAGACTTTTTTATGTAGAAGGTAGGAACTGGAGTAAATGTAAAGGCGGTGGGCAGATTATTGGGTGTAGATGTGGGGAGGGAGGGGAGGTGGTTGTGATGTTTTACTTTCAAAGGAGGGCGGAGTTTTAGGTGAAGGGGTGCCAACTTTACCTGGGTGGAGAATGGTGCTCATGGAGGACCAGAACTGCTTGGGGTTGTGTTGGGAGGAGTTAAGAGTAGACTGATAGCATTGGATTTTGTCTTGTTTTATTAGCTTTTTGACTCTATTGCGCAATTCTATTAATTTTTGTCTAGCTGAGGGGGTTTTTGTTACACGCCAGTGATCATTAATGACCTGGTGGCTTTCTGTAGCCATGGTGAGTGTTGGGCTTTGAATCTGGTATTACGTATGGGGGCATGGGTTTTTAGGTTATTTAGGAAGGTGGTATTGAAAAACTGGACAGTGTCATCTAGAGTGAGGTACTTTAGAGGACTCCAGTTACAACTTTTTAAGGGATGAGTTAAATGTGAGTGGGTTAAAGTTTACCTTATTATGTATTTGTTGTTAGATGATGGGTTTAGCACAGTATTGGTAGTATTTCAGTAGGAATGTTGGGGTATGGTCACTGTGACTGTCAGGTAGGCAGCTAACTAAGTAAGACTGAGGGGGTTTATTGACTAGTATCCAATCAAGGGAAGAATGCTTATTAGAATTGTTATTTAATTTAGTGGGTGACTGGATAAGTTGGGAGAAACCATGAAGGTTTAGGTGGTGGGCAGGATGATTGCTGCTGCAGGATAGCCAATCAGCATTAAAATCACCTAGTATTATGGTTTCATGAGGAAGGTGATGGTTAGCTCAACTAAGGAGGTTTTCTGGTGATGGGATGTTATGACCTGGAGGGAAATAGCATCCAATGATGTTAATGGTTTTGTTTTGGTTTAGTTTGAGGCTGGCAAATAGGATTTCTTCGTTACTAATTTGGGGGACTGATATGTTTAGTATCTGAATGTTTAGGTGGTGTTTAAACATTAGCGCTACACCACCCCTTTCTTTGATAGCTTATCCACTCAAAATATATTGTAACCTGTTGGGAGTACTTCCTTACTGCTAATGTGAGGTTTGAGCCAGTTTTCCATCAAGATGAGTATAATTGGGGAGTATAAGGCTATGCTGGTGTGGAGTCCGTGGGTTTTATTGGGTATACTTTTGATATTTAGATTTAGGAGAAGAAGGTCAGTTGGTTTTCTATTGGCTGTTAGTTGTGAGATGGTGCATTTATTAGTTTGGTTGTTAGGTGTGGAGCTGGAGTTGCTGGGACCTGGGTTTGGGAAAATATCTCAACTGAGGGTAAGTTTAGATAGTGCAGTAGACATAAGTTTTATAAAATGGAGGATTAGACAATTGTAGTTTCAGCAGACCTTTTCTTTGGGTGTTGCAGGTGATAGATGAGGAGTGTGCATTGGGAAGGTTAGTGTGTTGGTATGATAGGAATAGTAGGAGGGACTGTGATGGTTAGTGGTGTGTGTATTTGTGCAGTGAAAGTGGTGGAGTGGGTGTAGTATGGTGTCATGGTAAGATGTAAGGTATGCTAGAAGAGTGCATGTAAAAATTGAAAGCATGGTTTGTAGAAGCATAGTTGAAGTAGTTAATGTGTAATAGTTAGGTAGTGGGTGAGCCCTGTGGGTGGAGGTAATTGGTGTGTTTGGATTACTAGGTTGGTGAGAGAGATTAGTGGCTAGAATTAATGTGGGAGTAGTGAGGGTGAGTGAAATTGTGGGTAGGGTAGGGGAGCGAAGTGAGCCCATAGGGCAAATGGAGTGGGTAGAGCTGAGGAGGAGGGAAAGATCTCAAAAGAACCAATCAGCAACTTGGAGTCTAATGATGCACCAGAGCTACTGAGAGCTTTTAGGTAAGAGAGGGCTCCAGATATCTTTATGGTGACTATTTTAAGCTTAGTTTGTTATACAGTTACCCGAAAATAGTAAGGAAGGCACTGAATTAGTCGAGCACTGGGGTGTAGTGAATAGAGGGGAAATTATACTGAAAAGAGATGCTCGGGCATAGGAAAATGCAGAGAAATTAAGTTGGAATACCCAAACTAAATCAGGACTGGAGATGGTAATTATTATAACTATTAGATAGGGCTAGAAGTATAGGAGTGGATATAATCTGTGGGTAAATGATGCTACCTAGTGGTGAAAAAATAATAACTCTATCAAAAGGAGGGCAGGGGGGAAATATTATACAGACGAGGAGGGGGGAAGGAAACTAAATAAGCATGCATTATTAAATATAATCACATACACACTAGTAGTCTTTGATGGGGAAAGAACAGGCTGCTGACTGTGCTGACAGAGCCTAAGGTTTAGGCAGTCCTGGGGCGTCTTCCTTAGGAGAGAGGTTTCTTGGTGATAAATGTAGCAGAATGGGGGGAACCAGAGAAGGGAGACATAGAGCAGGGAAATCTGTAAAGAGAGGGAGACTGAGGATGAGCCGAGTAAAACAAACAAAAGTAAATAAGGGGACTAGAGCAGAAATAGATGGTGCAAGAAAGTATTTTGATAGAGCAGGCAGTTGAAATAATAAGGATATTATAGTGAAAATAAGTAAGGGGAAGGAGAGCAATACAGAATATAGGGTAGAGAGTGCACAGGATAGAGCAGGATAGAATCTGTTGCAGGTGAACAGAACATGAGGAAACGAAACTGCAATTTAATACATTTGTTAGCAAACCATACTTATATTGGTCTAGGGCACCTCGGTCAGAGAGCATCTTTCAACTGGGTAGAAGGAAGTTTAATTTTCCATTCTTTTAAAACAAGTGATAGGTAAGTGCTTCAGTCAATGGTAATAAGATTGCATCAGTGGTGTAGTGGTTAGCGTTGAGAACTCCAACCCCCACCCTCGTACGGAACGGTGAAATGCCAAACTTCAGAAAAGTACAAGGAAAATCAAAAAAAGGGCCATCACTCAAAATCAGTAGTGTTTTGTATTGTTACCTCACAGCAAGAGGCTCTCTGTTTCAATTCTCGGACGGAATGTCCCTGCATTTGCATGGGTTTCCATTCCAAATGCATGCAGTAGGTGGATTGGACACTCTAAACTGGCCCCAGGTGTTAGTGTGTGCATGCAAGTGTGAGTGGTGCACCCTCCAATGATGGTTGGGCATTGGGCTAACAACCTCAGCCCATTAAATCTATAACTGTTACAGAAACAATGAGTACTGAAAGGTGCACGAGAGAGAGAGAGAGAGAGAGAGAGAGAGAGAGAGAGACTTCATCTGACAATTTAAAACAGCCATATGACCCATAGATATACACACCAATTTATCAATGTAACAATCCCAAGAATGCACACCAATCTATCAATGTAATAATCCCAAGAATGCAAAGAAGCAATAATCCACATGTTGCACTATGGCTGAAGCCTTGACATAGTTACTACTGCCATTACGAACAATTTAGGGATAATGTAGATATTAGAAATATCTTCAGATGTCACAATTATTATACTAGGTCATCACTTCCTGATAGATTTATAATGTTGGATATACATGTTGACCTTTATTTTTCATAAACTTTCATTTTTAATAGACTATTTATTGTTATAATATCATTTAGAACAAGGAGGGGTACTGTGTCATTTAAATATATTTGCCACCACTACTCACGTTGTTCAAGAATAATCCCCCATGGGCCAAATGTAGGACTATGTTCAACTTTTTCCAAGATTATGAAAAAAAGCTGTGATCAATGTGGTCATAATGTGTTTATATAATGCAGTAGTGGTTGTCGCCTCATAGTAAGATGCTGTCCGGTTCAATTCTCAGCTAGAGCGTCTTATGCATGGAGACATGCGTGAATGGGCATACCTTCATTGAAGGTTGTGTGTCAGGGGCTGGCAACTCGGTACGTAAAAATCAACTGCCAGTCATTAGCGGACCGGAGTTCCGTTGTGGCGACCCCTAACCGGGAAAAGCTGAAAGACACAACAACAACTAGTGGTTTACTTCATTTTTATACCATAAATATGCTCATATATGCCCTCCTTTAATTTGGGCTCTGTATTACCAATGTAAAATGCACAACGCAATTTATATAGAGCAATATTAGCCACCCCATAAGTATTGCAATTGAAGTGGCCAGCAAGCTTTAAACTTTTGCTGCCTACCTTAATTGCATCCCCAGTCTGGATATACTGACACTTACAGAGGTTTAGGGCTGCTTAAGTATGTAATTATATAATTTTTAATTGGGTCATGGGACCATGATGAAAAGCTGGCTATTTGTATATAAAAGATGAACTTGAGTTACTCTGTGTAAACTCTGAGAACGAGATATTGTCTTCAAAGGTTTGTGTTGTGTGTGTGCTTATATTAAACGTGGTTTCAATTTTGAACTCCTGGTTTGTTTCTATCTGCTAAATAGATAGGAATTTAAGGATTGGGTAGTGGAAATTATTCAGAAGTTAGACATTTCTTCAATAATGTAGCAAGAGAGTAGGATAAAATGAAACTGTTTAAATATGGTAGAAATAAAGGAATTGAGATATGGGGGGATTCAGTAAAGCCTACATGGACTGATTTTCCATGTAGGCATAGTGGCATGGAGCTTACTCTGAAGTAAGCAGCCGTGCAAACCAGTAAACAGAGCTGAGGGGCATGCACGAGTGTCCATGACATGCAACTCACCTCAGGGTGAATTGCATGCAAATGAGGGTGCTGGAGTGATCCAGCAAGAAGATAGGTAGTCCTGCAGACCCCATGTTGGTGTCCAAAGTGTACACAGAAAATTTCCATGTACAAAAAAAATAAAAATTTAGCAGGGGCTGTTAAAGCCCATTTTGAATGTCAGAAATTGCATAGTAGGCGCAGATATATGCAAAACAATGTCCTTTGTGTCCAAAAAGTGATTTAATATAATTTAAGTTTTTTTAATACCCATATGGCATTTGCGTGGCATGCAGCAGTGTGCAAACATGCCATTATGCAAAAAAAAAATATTAAGAAGTGTAAAAATGGAAAATAATAAATATGTGACAATAATGCATTATAGGGCCTTGCATGGAGTATGTACATTGGCAGATATCCGTCGTTGCTAAGGAGGTAGGCCCTGGAGTAGTGTAGCATCCAGGTTGCACTGATGTATGCAAATGAGATGGGGTTACTGAATAGCAAAGATGGTTTACCATGTCTGCAGATAACCCCAGAACCCTGTTGGTGCCACAGGAGAGCTAGCTGACATCAAAAGGGGGTGTGTCAATCTCTGTTTAAGTACATTGGGGCTCAGTGGTGCCTGTTTGCGATGCGCACCTCTCAGCTAAGTAGGGGGGAGGGTCCACTGCTACTAAGGTTTTCTTAGTTTCAGGGCACATGTTTTAGCTGGTTTGAGCATGTTTGAACATGTTTATTTGGCGCACTGGTGTGCTAAGCATGCCCGTCAATGGGGTTGTGTCCACAGAGTGCTTAGCATTGTTTACATCTGTGGCAATGGGTTGCATACTGCGCCACAGTGCTTAGCAGGGAAAGCAGTTAAAATAAATAAATAAAATTGCTTAGGAAAGCCAATCATGTATAAATTACTGGTGACCCCTGTTCCCGTTAAACTGGGACATGCAAACCCCTCAGTGATTTACTTGGCAGGTTGAATATATCATAGTTAGCCAATCACACAGGCTGCATCTGCAGCAGAGCACTATAAAATATGCATACACCCTACAATCTGATTTCACCCCCCCATACTCTGCACCACTGGAGTACAGACTTGAGAATTTTAACTGAGAGAATGCTAGGGGCTGCTGCAGCTCTGCTACATCTGTATGTGCTAGATGCTGAGGTCAGTGCTGATGCTGATGCTGGCAATAGGCCTAGACTGAGAAGGAGATGAGTGTTCAAGCCCAGGGTAACCTTCCAGGAGCTACATGAGCTAGAGATTGTAGAGTACTACAAGGTGGACAGGCACAGTGAGCTCTGACACCCTCAACTTAGACCCAGAGCCAACAGAGGGGAACCCATCCCAGTGGAAACAAAGGTATGTGTAGCCCTTAGCATACTAGCTACAGGTACTTTTCAAAGGCCAACTGGGGATATGATGGGGTGTCACAGGCATCAGCATCCAGGGTACTCCACCAGTTCCTGGCTGCCATGCAAACACATGTCTGTGAGCACATTTATTTACCCCGCACCACCAACAGTATGCAGCTCTTCTACCATGTAGCACACAACCCTAAGGTACTGGGTGCCATAGAGTGCACTCATGTACACAAGAAAGCACTGTTCAGTGAGGAGGGTAGAGTCTACATCAACCACAAAGGGTATCACTCTATCAACTGCCAGGTCATGTGCATATCATGAATGTGTGTGCTGGCCGCCCTGGCAGCTATCATGACTCACACATCGCAGCTGTACCAGATGTTTGCCAGGGGGCACATCCCGTATGGCCATCTAGTGGGGGATGCTGGCTATGCACGGGAACCGTGGATGATGGCACCCATCAGAAATGCACAGATACCTACTTAAGAATGCCATAATGAGGCACACACACAAATTAGGAACCTCATAGAGCATGAGATTAGGCTGCTCAAGTCATGGTTCTGGTGCCTCTATATATCTGGTGGAGTCCTGCAGTACTCTCCAGCCACATGTGCACAGATGTTCACAGTATGTGCCATGCTACACAATATGATCCTGTGGAAACAGCTACAGCAGGATTATCACAAGGAAGAGACACACAGCCCCCCAACACTGCCTAGGTCCCCACAGCCACACCACCAGGGGGATTTGGAGGAGGAGCCCCTGAGGCTGTCCCTGTAGGCAGACATAGACATGACCTGTATGCCCTGACCATGGCAAAGAAACAATGTATAGCACATGCACTGAGAACCTATGTTCCTAGGGACTGATACCTTCCTCTGACTCACATACATAGTAAAAAGGATGTCAGCCTCACCACACAAACTGTACCTTACAATGTATTGGCTGTGTAGAGTGTGCATCAGACAGAGCCAGTCCGGAAACACAGGTATCTTAACTGGTGCATTCACAAAGTAAGTCACTGTCGTTTACAACAAATGTACAGGGTACTAGGCTATGATAGCATATGTATGGACCTGCTGCATGTATGCAAGGGAATAAAGAGGGCTAGTGGGCTACTTGCAGAGAACTAACACCTTCATGGGGCAACAGGTACTCTGTCCACTACTGAGTGCCCCATAATATGCATTAGGCCACATGGCTGAAAATCCCACTACAGTATGCAAGGGAAATGCCAAACAGCAGGGTCATAGGACAGATGCCTGATTGTCCATACCAGAGTCCTCTACCCCCAACACATCAGTATTCCCATACAACTGCAGTAAGAGTATGTTTGCAAACATATAACAGCAGACCACACAATCCCAGGGCTGTCACAAAGAACCTGGCTACAAGTTCTATTTTCCACAATTTTCCACAATACACAGGGGCCAAAGTGTATGTCTGTCTGCTGCTGATTCTGTGAGGAATTGAACCTCACTTTCTGGTGGCTGTTCTGGCTCACTGAGTTAAGTGCAGTAGTATGGTTGAGGGTTCCAAGCTGGCTGCACCTACCTTTTGCATGTGAAGTACTCATATGGTAGGACTCCCACAGACTGTCAATATGCCATAATCTGTTACTGCAAGAAAGCTGGAAAAAGCCAGAGACAATGGAGGGACAGAGGGCCAAACATACAGACATTAGACATATTCTGACTAACCTAGAAGGTGGCTAGTATAACAGCAGGTTGCAACAGTTCAGAGTAGCAGCAGGACATAAAGGCCATCACTTAACTGTGTCATTACATACAACAATTCAGTGTGATCCACTTAGTAGTATATTGCTGGAAAAATACAGGTGTATGAGGAACAGAACAGACATATGGGGTGGAATGCTGGACAGCCTGCAAAAACATGTACAGTGAAAGGTGTGAAGACTGTCACCCTGTGTGTGATGTTACATCATATACCCCATTCACATCATACCTACAACCACTTAGAGCAGGAAATCTGGACAAAGCCATAAACAGTAGTTGGACAAAGGCCCAAATATAAGGAGAAGGTGTAACTACTGGCCAGGAAAATGTAGAAAGTTCAGAGAATAACAGGTCATGCATTAGTATGTTTTTCCTGATGTATATGGAGTCAGTAACTGTAATGTCTTTCATAATTTCCTAATGTCAATCTTTAATGATTTGCCACTAATGTACCAGAAAATCACAGTGCTATGTACCATACATATGATGCACAACTCTGTACAGTCTATTACAATCTCTACAGTGATATGTCTGAGTCATATATTATGGTCATCACACCGCCAGGGAATCCCTTGGAGAAAATATCATGGAGGTGCTGGACTGTTGAAACAGGTGGAGCAGCCAATTGGCTGCAGAACACAAACTCCCGGACTGGATTACAAGTAGGTCTGGCCGGGAGACACCTTGTATGTACTGACAGTCACACTGGGCATGCTCCCTAAGCCCATGTCTGATGCCTCATCTGCCTAAAGAACTGAAGATGTGAAAATATGTTTGTGCATACAGACAGCTATGTAAACATATCTGTCTCTCCCTATCCCCCTCACACATAGAGAGAGACACACAAATGTGTATAGTGAGTTGGACCCTTCACATATATCCACAGTTACATAATGTACACACACAATAACACACACACACACACACACACACACACACACACACACACACACACACACACACACACACACACACACACACACACACGTGTATATGTGTGTGGGGATGTACGAATGTCCACACTTACATACAGACCACTGGGGTTATCTGCTCCTATACACACAACAGTTGTCTGATGATAACAGATCAAGCCAGCATAATGACACTATCCACCCAACCACAGAATCCTGTGCCTGTGGAATGTCATCCTGTAGACAGGCAATGGTGAGCAGGTGGTGTAATGTGCAATGGCTGCAACGCAGGACTTGGACAGGCCATATTGTTGATGACCAATTGTCCACCTATCAAACTACAACCAGCCACACATGGTGATACTGGTAACTGTACACACATAGCAGGGGTATTAACAGGTACCCCAGTGCTAGGACAATAGATACAATAACAGCATAAAGCAGGTTCACTCTGCAAGCCACACATGCTGTGTAATATGAGGCCACTTTGAGTAGTCCTCAAGTACTGTGGCTGCAGCCACATGTACAACAGCTGTAACTGGTGGCATGTGGTCCAATAACTACTGCGAGCTATAGTGTGCAATAGTAGGTAGGGATTCTAATCTCACAATAGCTACCGTGTGTGTGTGTGTGTGTGTGTGTGTGTGTGTGTGTGTGTGTGTGTGTGTGTGTGTGTGTAGATATTTCCCTTGCAGCAATACAGACATGCCCATCTGGGCTATGTCTGTGCAATGGAAAATAATTTTATGGGCCTGTGACTAGCGTCCTCCTCAACACTGGCCTACCTTTCAACTCCTGCTGATGTCATCCACCTTAACAGCACTGGCTGACAATGTTAACACAGATAAGCTCCATGGTGCATGTGATATGTACATAGTGATATAGTGTATACTAATGGATATGAACGGGTTCTAATCTCAGAAAGGCAACTGTGTGTAAGTGTACAAAAGTATTCCCATGCAGCAGTACAAATATGGGTGTGTGATTGTTGTGCACTTTACTGCCCTGTAATTAGCTGCTGCCCCTAAAAAGCCCACATTTACCTAGGCATAAATACTATCTACAACCACCTACATTTGTATATACAGAAAACCCAGGTGACACATATCAAAGGTAGCAGGCCTTATCACAAGTTATGCCTGCATTATTATGTTGACTGCCCCCCGTTGTCCCTGACACACTGTTTTACCCATATGCACCTAGATAACCACACATGTATACAGTCATACCTTGCTGAGGTCATAGGTCTGCTGTGCTGCCTTGCCATTCTATGTTGCTGTATTGCCACCAAGTCTCCATAGCTTAGCCACGCAGACCCCTGGAACAGAAACATACACAGTCCTGTGAGACACCTGTCATTCTGCAACACTACTGCCAATCTAACATCATGAAACAAAAGTACAGAAACTGTGACGTGTACTTATGACACCTGCCAGCATACAGCACCTGTCATGGCATAACACTACTGCACTACAACACTACATGCAATGTAATATAGTCACCCTGTGCATCAGACACATATGTTCATGTCTCTGTATGGATGGCAGGAATATGACACATGTATCATCACATGCACAGGGTGTTGTGTGGGGGTGCCTGAGGCCTAGGCTGTGCCAAACAGCTGACAGCATGTGTGTGAGTCAGGAAGGGGTGCTGATTAACTGGGCCATGGAGAGGTGCCATGTGTGTCTGTTGGCGACCTGCATGTGACAGTGATGTCTGAGTGTGTGCATGTACACAGTCAAGCCCAGTGCTAACCCTACATGTGTGTATGTTGGACAGCTGTGGACCGTATATGACAGAGTGGATAGTTCACTGTCTCTGGCCATGAACATGGGAACTGGCTCTGCCAGGAGTTTTCAGTGGAGGAAGAAGTATTGTCAGCAGTAACAAATTTGGCATTGTCGCAGGGTACCATGTGCATATATCAACATGTACAGCGGCTAATAAGATACTGCTTACATTGCTGATATTCTCAGTATGTATGCACCACTGTGCATTAAAATCAAACTCCACCCAGTGCAGATAGACCTGACACCCCTGTACTGGTATGCAGAGGCTGCCTCAATGACTGATACAGTATTACAGTGATGAGCACAGGAAGCTTACCTGGATGCTCCTCTGATGTGAATGCTGTGGCACTCACCTCCAGGATGTATGGGGTGATGGATGGTTAGGGGCTGGTGGTTGATCCCAGGTTCACCAGGAATTCCTCTGTGGCTGAGAGTGTCGGTTCTGCTGGAGGAGCTCCATCAGTGACAGCACTGTCCCTGGCCACAGTGGCAGTCCTTTGCCATGCAGCATTAACCATATCTGTTGACTTGTGTCAGACTTGCTCGCAGGTTCTGTCCTGTAGCCCTATTTGGTTGACTGCCATGGCAAGGGCAGCCCACAGTGCTGCACGTTGTTCACAATGCTAGCGACTCCTGGACAGCAGCATGTTATGATACAGTCTGTGGCCATCCAGGATAACATTATTTTCACCTTCTGAAAATGATGGTTGCCTCCTTCAATACATCCTTCCTGAAAGACAAGAGGGAAACACATCACAGGACCAGATATATGGACATCCACTATGTACAGACCCTGCACAACCTAAATGGCCTGTACTATCCACTGCTACCTCCCACGTCATACTCCACAGTTTATCAACACACTATGTATGTGGCAATCACTAACATATAGCAATACTGTTTATGTCCCTGTGTGCCGTGACAGAGTGTGCTGTTTGTCTCCACACCCTTCAATGGCCTCTACTGTGGTGTGTCCCCTATGGGCAATGTCCCACTAGTTTGTTATACAGCCACTGTCAGACAAATAGGTGCATGTTATTACAAGTATATGGGGACAGTCCAGCAACACCACTATATCACAGTGACAGACAGCAATGCAAATCTGCTGTAGTATATGTTCCCTGTAGGTGTCATACCTCTCCAGTACACAGATGATTGCATAATGTGTACTTATATCTGATATATGTGGTCCTTTTGGCATAAACATGTGGATGTCTGGCAAACTGTTGGCCAATAATTGATGGTTGTGGTCAGAATATAGAAAATCTGCCTGTCACACGCCAGACCCCTCAGAATACACTTATCCCCTTTGGGAAAAAACTCAGTTCCCACTAATTGCCACATCAATGGGAGCCCACTGAACACTGATGGCTATTAGAGATCTGGGGACACAGATTGACAGCAACTTCTCCATCAACCACCAAATTGTCACTATGGTCAGAAAGTCCTTCTTTGTGGCACATCTCATTACCAAGGGTTTTGCATCCAGGAAGAAAGAGGTCATTGACTCCCTCTACTCTTCCCTCATTAGGCCAGTCATTGAGTATAATGCCCCATTTGAGATGTACCTCACTAGACACATGCAGCAGCTGGAAATGCCACAAAATTACCTCACAAAGAGATCCTAGGCCTTAAACACGTCCCACATGGACAGACTAAAAAAACTCCAGCTATTCTCTGTCTCATATTGTCTACTAAGAAGCAATCTCTGCTTGACTTAAAAGCCATATCTGCTGTAGCTCTGTTAGAAATGCTACATCTAAAGAAATCCCAGTCCCTCCACACCACACACTCCAGAGATCTCAAAATCATTACCATAATCAACAGAACATGCTGGAGGGACAGGCTCTTAACCCAGAGACTGCCCATTCTCTGGAACAGACTTCCCATACATGTCAAGTAGAGCACCTTATCAAGAGAAATCTTGATGAGTGGATGGGAAATAGTTCACCCCGGGGATCACTCCAGTGGCTCTACTTGATAGAGACACTGGGAACTAACTTTGGGCAGTGCAATGTCAGGGCACTTCTATGGGCTAGGCTTGTAAAGGCTCCAGGGCCATTAGCCTAGCACACACCTTTGAACCTATGAACCTATGTTACAGCAATATCTGTTAGTCTATTCATACTCTCACTTTGTATGACCAATATGCACACTCTGTCACTGTGTTTGGGCTTGTGTCCACCCACTAATAATGGCTATGACCTGAATTGCTGCTGTAGGGGATTGTCAGGTATGTTAGCAATAGCTCTCAGGTGATGAGATACAAGTGTTGACAAAACAGTGACCTAACCAGAGTACATCAGGGACAGTCAGGGGCACTTTTTCAATATCTGAACTATTCCTGTGTGACATTCAGACTGAGAGGAGCTGAATGACAGTACATCATGTGATATTACAGCTGTGTCCACCCTTACTTCCTGTCCATATGTCTAACTCATAATAGACTACCTTCTGTACAGGAGTCAACCATTGTAGGAGGGAGGGAGAGGGCCGCAGCTGTGAATTCAGTCACAGCAGGCACAGTTGAGAGGCATGCCTGCAGCTGTTGTACAGCAGAGTATTACCACCATGTCATTCCCATAGATGTAATACAGGCATACTGTTGTAATCCCTATTCCCCATACCTACATCCTCTCATTATATGGGGCCTTGTATTACATACCTGGTAGAGTGATGTAATCATTTTGTGAACAAATCTTCAAGAAAATAGCTTGCTAAATTATAGTCTGTCTTGGTAAACATCTTACAGACCTGTTTACCATAGGCAGATGCTTGCCTTTTGTAGGTAATACTCATTAACAGGTACTTGCCTGTGCACCAATCCATGGCTCAGACTTACTAGCTGCATCCAAAATAGCTGGGTCGCACTTTCTTTGGCCAATGACATGTCACCACAGTGCAATATTTAAGGCCTTCTTGTAGGCCTTGGCCCCTTTCTTACTCTTTGAGATGGGCATTAGTTAGGTATGGGGACTACAGCATCACAGAGGGTAGGTGCAAATACTGTCCACTGTTGAGATTTATGAGGTATGTCCACAGTTTTGCATGCTATGTTTGGTCATTGTCAAATGACATTCTGATTATCTGGCAGTTCAGTGTTAAACATTGTGGGTTGAGGTCAGTAAGGGGGAAG
Organism: Protopterus annectens; assembly: GCF_019279795.1. Classification (NCBI taxonomy): domain Eukaryota; kingdom Metazoa; phylum Chordata; order Ceratodontiformes; family Protopteridae; genus Protopterus; species Protopterus annectens. The sequence goes on from NC_056732.1 coordinate 247,484,675, forward strand.
AGATGTGAGTGTCAGACATCATACCTATCAGACTATGCATGATGCTGCAGTAGCTGCTATTCTATCAGCTCACTATCTTTTTAGGGGCAAACTGTGAAACATGTCCCTGTTGCTGGATCTTTGTGCCCCCCACTTATTTATGCTTTTTGTCTGGATCCCTTGTTCTAGGGGGTTGTGATGTATGGTAGGTCTGTAGCAAGTAGCTTAACATACAGCTGCATATGTTGCAGGCTGCAGCCACTGCTGCAGCCTAGGACAAATAGGGGGGAGTGAGAACTCTTTGGGGGACATGAAACTGTATGTGTAACTGAGGCAGCAGTGTCAGCTCTGTTGTTACAGCTGAGCCAGGGTGAGGGTTCCCTTTACAGTCCACTCGAGGCATGTGCTTAAGGTACATCTGTTATGTAACAGTACAAGTCAGAGTAGTAGGTGACATATAGTTAGGTATATGAATATGTGCAGTGTGTCCCTACCTACAGGCCTTTGACTTGCAAAAATGGGCAGCAGTTAATTCAGTAGCAGCAACCTTTGAGGGTTAAATTTGTATGACTCAGTCATTATTTGCTGTATTCCCAAGAATGTAATTGAAGTGCAACACACAGGATTTGAACCCAGGACTGTGGGTGGCAAAATGGACTGCATGCAAGGCATTTAACAGACTGAGTGTCTGAGTCAGTGCTGCAGTAGGTGTATCTGCAAGATACATGTGTATGCATAAGTCTGTGACATGTTTTCTGCATCCGTCAGTATGTGAATGGTTTTCAAAGGCAGTTGTTGTGCAGCAGAGTCCCAGCTGGTGTTGCATGGTGCACCACTTAGCTCTGTGCAAACCCATGCTAAAAATAAAAAAAAGAAAAGAAGAAGGAGGTGATAGGAAACTGGTGAAATGGGAGCAAGCAGGGGGAAAACATACTGAAAAGCAGGTAGGGATGTGCAGGACAGGTGAAGGAAAGGAGCATAGCTCTCCATTTCATGTATAGCAACAGCTGTAAATTTTTACAGATTTTGTACATAAATATGGACCCTTAAACCCCAGAGAGAGGGGTAAGGACAACAGAAATGTGTTGTCAAGTGAATCAGACTCAATTTGTTGTGTCCAGTGGACACGTGGGAAATGGAGAGGTATGTATTGGGTGATATTATTTTTTGTTGGACAGGTGCTCCCATTTTTTTAAGGATAGAGTGGAAATTTGGGGAAGAGATGTAAGTACCATGTGGTGAGGTAATTTGGGAGAAGTGGCATTTGCAGAAAGACAAGATAGCATACAGGGGCAGTGTGTGACACATGAAGGGGTAAACAACGTGGATGGGGAGAGTGTTGTAGAATCAGAGGTGCATGGCCTCCAGGCAGCAGCAGCATGACTGAGACCCCCACCCATGGGCAGTCAACACTTGTCCTTCACTGCCCTGAAGGTGGCTGTGCTGGAAGCTGGATGCTGGTGCCCACAGGCCCCACCAGGGTGTCCAGTCTACCCTCAATCTGGCACAGGCAACATTCAGAGCTCCTATGACAGAATAGTCAGTATATTAACAGCATGCCAGTAACAGTTATATGGCAGGTAATTCAACAAGATATGTTAATGCACAACCATAGTAATACATAATATTAATAAAACACATGCCTAAATTAAAGTTTATGGAACAACATATGTTAATAGTAAACCATAGCAAATATATAACAATAATAAATATATGAAGATAAAGGGTGGGAAGAGAGAGAAATACAGTCCATTAATACCATCATAGGCTATACAGTTGACAACAGTAATGCTATCCACTCTACAGGTCTGTCCTTTCTTTATGTGTAAATGTGCCCTATAGCTGCTGTAATACTTACATACCTCTCAAGCTATCCACATGGGGCACTATGGGCCAAGCAGTAACACCTGCAGGTACAGAACTACAAAGAACACTTGCACATCAAGTGGACCTATATAACTACCAAGGAGTACTGTGGGCTGACGTACTGTTACTTTGATATTGATACATAATCATGTCGATGATACGGCTGTGACAGAGGGATTATGCAACACTAATTACATTCCGTGACAGCGTGACATCTGAGAGACATGCATGTGTGCAGTACAGAGAGTACACATCTATCATGCCTTGCTTAGCAGGCATGGGGATTGTACTGAACAGCAAATACTGCAGGGGATATGTGCATCACATGTAGGAATTGAGTACATCAGCCTTTACAAGACACTCCAGGAATACAGGCATACCTAGATTACACATTTTGTTTCTTTTATTTTATTATATTTTCTTATTATTGCACCTGTTTCCTTTATTGTTTATATAAATAGCACATTCGTGATACTGATTTTAACAGTATGTGATATTTTAACAAACAATTATTTACACATACTATGCGCTATATCACCCATTTACCTGTGTCCCTGTGGAGAGAATATCTGTGATTACACATTTTATTTCTTTTGTTTTATAATAACTTCTTGTTTTTGCACCTGTTTCCTTTATTGCTTGTATAAGTAGCACATTCGTGATACTGATTTCAGCAGTCTGTGACATCTTAACAAGCAATTATTTACACATACTGTGAGCTATCTCACCCATTTGCCTGTGTCCCTGTAGAAAGAATATCTGTCAGTAACATATCTGATTCAGTAATGGTAATACATGGGACTGGATTCAAACCCTGGTCTGTGTGTAGCAAAATGTACTTCATACACAGCATTTAACAAACTGAACTGCTGAGTCACTGCCAATATCTGATTGATGGATTTCTTCCTAGAGCTCACCTGGAAACAAAATATGACCTGGTACTACTACTACAATGTTATAATACACTGCATTGATAGTTAAACACACCTGTATGAAATGCAATTATGGCACAAATACTAGGTAACATGCATTACTAAATAAAATGCAGGTGTACACAATAAACTGTTACTGGGTTGAAATATCAGCTCTCCTTCCAGAAGTATTGCACAGCAGTTTATTACAGATACCATCATGCATTTAGTGGTATACTTTCGAGTTTTTATTAAACAACAGTTAATGTAATGCCAGGTGTTGCAATACAACTATAATTCAACAGTTATTGTGATAGAACCTTTATTTCATTTAATTTATCAAGGTTAATGCTTTACTCTTTCCTGCTTATTGCAGTACATTTGGCAGTAGTCACTTATTGCAGTCCAGGTCTACAATCACATTCATTGCATTACACTCAAAACTGTATATACCTGATGGCAATTAATGCTTTACTCTTTCTCGCTTATATGACTATAGATTGGAAAATACATCTGTACTCACCAGACTCATGGTGCAACCTGGCCATGCACCCTGCATGTGCCTCAATGTTGCAAGCTCATACCTCTGCAGTGGTTTAGAAAGAAGCACACCACTATGCATACCAGTTTAGCAGATGTTCAATGCTAACTATTGATGAAACATAGGTAAGCATATTTGCACACTTGTAGAACATTGCCCGCCTGGAATTTTTGGAGCAAAGCATCCAAGAGAGTCTCCTTTCACCTTCTTAGGTCATCATGGTGGTGGCAGCACTACTCAACTGTGAGGGCATACCAGTTGCACTGGTGAGGTCCCTTGCCAGCCAGTCCCAGACCTCTGCTCTGCACTGGGAGGCATGGTAGCCGCCCCGAATGAGCCAGTCTTCATGATTTTTCACTAGGAGTTTGACCCTGACCCTGGACTCATCAATGCCCCACCATTGCACCCGAAAGTGCGTACCCTCTCCAACACCTGCCATAGTATCCTCACAGGCTGAACTCCAACAGATTCTGCAGTATTCCTGCCTATTGAACTTAATATAGCCTATTTTCCCTCCCTCACTTTTTAAAAATACAATGCATCACTTGGCATCTCACATACCAGTGCAGCTGAGCTGCGCAGTGCTTAAACTGGCAAATGTTTAGCAATGCTTTGTAATGCTTAGCAGTGTGCAAACCAGGTAAGTGGAGCTGCACAGAGCCAAGCAGTGCTGAGCAGTGCTAAAATGAATCTTGTTTAACCAGTGCTGGCATGGTTTGGCAGGGCTTAGTGGAGCTTAGCTGAGTTCAGCACTTCAAGATTTAAAAATAATTGGAATAATTAGTATTTGCGAAATAAATACTTAATAAGCCTCCCATGCATTCAAACCCTGCACCTACTGCACATAAGGCTGTCACTCTACCATTTGGTGATGTGGCTGTGTGGAATGCTGCTATATTTCTACATATATCTCTCAGCTACATTGAAGCAGAGCTGAGCACTGCACTGCATCGCACAAACCCACTCAGTTCTGCTTAAACTGGACCTTTGCATTAATAATGAAATCCATCCCATTTCTATTTTTAGTCATCTGGCATATGTCAATTGCAGAGTCCCAGTTGGTTTTGCATGGTGCACCACTTAGCTCTGTGCAAACCCATGCTAAAAACAAAAAAAAAAGAAAAGAAAAAGGAGGTGATAGGAAAGTGGCGAAATGGGAGTAAGCAGGGGGAAAACATACTGAAAAGCAGGTAGGGATGTGCAGGACAGGTGAAGGAAAGGAGCATAGCTCTCCATTTCTTGTATAGCAACAGCTGTAAATTTTTACAGATTTTGTACATAAATATGGACCCTCAAGCCCCAGAGAGAGGGGTGAGGACAACAGAAATGTGTTGTCAAGTGAATCAGACTCAATTTGTTGTGTCCAGTGAACACGTGGGAAATGGAGAGGTATGTATTGGGTGATATTATTTTTTGTTGGACAGGTGCCCCCATTTCTTTAAGGATAGAGTGGAAATTTGGGGAAGAGATGTAAGTACATGTGGTGAGGTAATTTAGGAAGAGAAGTGGCATTTGCAGGAAGACAAGATAGCATACAGGGGCAGTGTGTGACACATGAAGGGGTAAACACCATGGACGGGGAGAGTGTTGTAGAATCAGAGGTGCATGGCCTCCAGGCAGCAGCAGCATGACTGAGACCCCCACCCATGGGCAGTCAACACTTGTCCTTCACTGCCCCGAAGGTGGCTGTGCTGAAAGCTGGATGCTGGTGCCCACAGGCCCCACCAGGGTGTCCAGTCTACCCTCAATCTGGCACAGGCAACATTCAGAGCTCCTATGACCGAATAGTCAGTATATTAAGAGCATGCCAGTAACAGTTATATGGCAGGTAATTCAACAAGATATGTTAATGCACAACCATAGTAATACATAATATTAATAAAACACATGCCTAAATTAAAGTTTATGGAACAACATATGTTAATAGTAAACCATAGCCAATATATAACAGTAATAAATATATGAAGATAAAGGGTGGGAAGAGAGAGAAATACAATCCAATAATACCATCATAGGCTATACAGTTGACAACAGTAATGCTATCCACTCTACAGGTCTGTCCTTTCTTTATGTGTAAATGTGCCCTATAGCTGCTGTAATACTTACATACCTCTCAAGCTATCCACATGGGACACTATGGGCCAAGCAATAACACCTGCAGGTACAGAACTACAAAGAACACTTGCACATCAAGTGGACCTATATAACTACCAAGGAGTACTGTGGGCTGATGTACTGTTACTTTGATATTGATATATAATCATGTCAATGATACATCTGTGACAGATGGATTATGCAACAGTAATTACATTCCGTGACAGCGTGACATTTGAGAGACATGCATGTGTGCAGTACAGAGAGTACACAGCTATCATGCCTTGCTTAGCAGGCATGGGGATTGTACCGAACAGCAAAGACTGCAGGGGATACGTGCATCACATGTAGGAATTGAGTACATCAGCCTTTTCAAGACACTCCAGGAATACAGGCATACCTAGATTACACATTTTGTTTCTTTTATTTTATTATATTTTCTTATTATTGCACCTGTTTCCTTTATTGTTTATATAAATAGCACATTCGTGATACTGATTTTAACAGTATGTGACATCTTAACAAACAATTATTTACACATACTATGCGCTATATCACCCATTTACCTGTGTCCCTGTGGAGAGAATATCTGTGATTACACATTTTATTTCTTTTGTTTTATAACTTCTTGTTATTGCACCTGTTTCCTTTATTGCTTGTATAAATAGCACATTTGTGATACTGATTTCAGCAGTCTGTGACATCTTAGCAAGCAATTATTTACACATACTGTGAGCTATCTCACTCATTTACCTGTGTCCCTGTAGAAAGAATATTTGTCAGTAACATATCTGATTCAGTAATAGTAATACATGGGACTGGATTCAAACCCTGGTCTGTGTGTAGCAAAATGTACTTCATACACAGCATTTAACAAACTGAACTGCTGAGTCACTGCCAATAGCTGATTGATGGATTTCTTCCTAGAGCTCACATGGAAACAAAATATGACCTGGTACTACTACTACAGTGTTATAATACACTGCATTGATAGTTAAACACACCTGTATGAAATGCAATTATGGTAGAAATACTAGGTAACATATACATTACTAAATAAAATGCAGGTGTACACAATAAAATGTTACTGGGTATAAATATCAGCTCTCATTCCAGAAGTATTGCACAGCAGTTTATTACAGATACCATCATGCATTTAGTGGTATACTTTCGAGTTTTTTTGAACAACAGTTAATGTAATGCCAGGTGTTGCAATACAACTATAATTCCACAGTTATTGCGATAGAACCTTTATTTCATTTAATTTATCAAGGTTAATGCTTTACTCTTTCCTGCTTATTGCAGTACATTTGGCAGTAGCCACTTATTGCAGGCCAGGTCTACAATCACATTCATTGCATTACACTCAAAACTGTATATACCTGATGGCAATTAATGCTTTACTCTTTCTCGCTTATATGACTATAGATTGGAAAATACATCTGTACTCACCAGACTCACGGTGCAACCTGGCCATGCACCCTGCATGTGCCTCAATGTTGCAAGCTCATACCTCTGCAGTTGTTTAGAAAGAAGCACACCATTATGCATACCAGTTTAGCAGATGTTCAATGCTAACTATTGATGAAACATAGGTAAGCATATTTGCACACTTGTAGAACATTGCCCGCCTGGAATTTTTGGAGCAAAGCATCCAAGAGAGTCTCCTTTCACCTTCTCAGGTCATCATGGTGGTGACAACACTACTCATCTGTGAGGGGCATACCAGTTGCACTGGTGAGGTCCCTTGCCAGCCAGTCCCAGACCTCTGCTCTGCACTGGGAGGCATGGTAGCCACCCCGAATGAGCCAGTCTTCATGATTTTTCACTAGGAGTTTGACCCTGACCCTGGACTCGTCAATGCCCCACCATTGCACCCAAAAGTGCGTACCCTCTCCAACACCTGCCATAGTATCCTCACAGGCTGAACTCCAACAGATTCTGCAGTATTCCTGCCTATTGAACTTAATATAGCCTATTTTCCCTCCCTCACTTTTTAAAAATACAATGCATCACTTGGCATCTCACATACCAGTGCAGCTGAGCTGAGCATTGCTTAAACTGGCAAATGTTTAGCAATGCTTTGCAATGCTTAGCAGTGTGCAAACCAGGTAAGTGGAGCTGCATAGAGACAAGCAGTGCTGAGCAGTGCTAAAATAAATCTTGTTTAACCAGTGCTGGCATGGCTTGGCAGGGCTTAGTGGAGCTTAGCTGAGTTCAGCACTTCAAGATTTAAAAATAATTGGAATAATTTGTATTTGCGAAATAAATACTTAATAAGCCTCCCATGCATTCAAACCCTGCACCTACTGCACATAAGGCTGTCACTCTACTATTTGGTGATGTGGCTGTGTGGAATGCTGCTATATTTTTACATATATCTCTCAGCTACATTGGAGCACAGCTGAGCACTGCACTGCATCACGCAAACCCACTCAGTTCTGCTTAAACTGGACCTTTGCATTAATAATGAAATCCATCCCATTTCTATTTTTAGTCATCTGGCATATGTCAATTGCTGCTCAATTAATACAGTTTACTACATTGATATAATGCATTTTGGCAGTGCAGGGGGTGTTACTCATCTGTGTACACCGTTAGTAGTACACTCCCTAGACTGATTCACTGACCATGTTCCACAGCACTCCCTCAGTAATGCACCATCATTAATATGCATGGCATGCTACGGAGGGGGAACCGCGTACATGACCAGGTATCTTCCATGTTGGCTCTACAATATGCCTGCATGCATTTTAGTAAATCTGGGGGATTGTTAAAAAGTAAAAAAAAATTATTTAGAGGGATTGACAAAGGGTAAAGTATTGCAGTATAGTGGGAATCTTACAAAACATGAAGCGGCACAACTGCAGGGAGCTAGAGAGAAAATAAGAGAGTACCTAGATAATATGCATGTGCTTAGAAAGATTGCAGGTAAGCAACTGTTTTTGATAATAATTCCTGAGCAGAAAAGCTTTTAGCACAACAGCTTAAGAAACAGAAAATAGAAAGGGTTATTGTCAAGCTTAGGGAGCCTATGACAAGGAAAATAGCCAGAGATTTGGTAGATATACTAGAAATGTTTCGGAAATTTTAAGAACATTCGTATAAAGCAAATAAATGTGTAAATCAATAAAAATTACAAATGGGAATGACTATGGAAAAATTAAATATGTCAAGGTTAGAGGTAAATGAGGCTCAATTATTAGCAATTAGCATAAGAGGAGATGAGATAAAAACGGTGGTGTATAACCAATCTACAGGAATGTCTCCAGGAAAAATGGTATTCCTGTGAAAGTGTGGAAGTTGGGAGAAGAGTAGTAAAGATCTGGAAGGTTTTATTTAACAGTATTTTAAAAGGAGGAGAAGCACAGACATCCAGGAAGAAAGCTGTAGTGTCTGTAATTCCTAAAGATGGTACAGACCCATCATATCCAGCTTCATATAGACCCATTAAAATTCTATACCATGATTATGAAGTGTTTATGTTCATAATAGCTAAAAGAATGGCAAAGATGATGCTAAAACTGATAGATATGCATCAATGTGGTTTTGAGGTAAGGAGGGAAACATTTAACAACATTAACAGTACAATGATGATGGAGATGGAAGCAGAATGTAAGAAAATAGCACTGTTGCTGGTGGGCCTTGATGTGGACAAAAAAATGGAAGCATTTGCATTCCCTGACACAATAATATCATTAATTAGGAGACTACATGAGGCATCAGAGGTGAAAATTCAATTGTTTTTTTTTTCTGACATGTTCTGTTTGAACAGAGGAATCAGGTCAGGGTGTCCTTTTCCCGCTTATTTATTTGTAGTATATTTAGAACCACTTATGTAGAAAGTATTGGACTCAAAAATTCAAGGATATAATTGATATTGTAATCAGAAAAGCTGGCTTTATTTTTAGCTGATATTATTTTGTACCTGATAAAACCAGAAAAGGGCAATTCAGTGTTATTGAGCATTTTGAGAGAGTTTCATGTCTTTTTGAGATACAGAATTAATGAAGATAAAGCAATAACTGCAAAATATTTACCCAGACACAAATTGGTTCAGCAGTATCCATATTTATAGGTTCATGATAAAATGAAGTACTTAGGAATATGAGCCATAAAGGATTCTGTTATTGCAGCTAAGGATAACACAAAAACTGAGAAACTGGAAGCTCTGTTTTATGCATAGCATAGCAAGATACAAGCACTGAAAATGTTTTAGTCCCTTTTGCTTTATACATAGGTCAGATATATGTTTATTAACCAGAGGAGAATTTGTGGATAGCAATTAATAAAGAGTGGTGCAGTGGTGTAGCGGTTAGTGTTGTCACCTCACAGCAAGAGGTTTGGTTTGATTCTGGGCTGACTTGTCTTCTGTGCGGAGTGTGCATGTCCTCCCTGCATTTGCATGGCTTTCCTCTGGGTGCTCCCATTTCCTCGCACATTCTAAAGACATGTGCCTGGTGCATTTCTCCCCGGGTCTCCATTGAAAATGGGCTCTGTCCCATTAGGACTTTTCCTGTAAACAAATGTTAAATAAATAAGTAAATAAAGAGTTGAAGGATTTTATCTGATAGCAGAAGCAGGAAAGATTCAAATGGGATAATATAATCCTTCTAATATAACAAGGAGGTTTGAGATTACCTGATTTGAAGGGGCATTTCAGAGCTACACAGTTAAGGCTCCTATACATAGCACAAGCAGAAAGCTATAATTCAAAGTTGAAAGAGATGATGATGATGAAATGGGGGGATGAGGAAAGACTGTGATTTTGGATGCAGATCCTTAAGGGGAATAACAATAACCACACAGCATATTACATTCATAAAGTGGCAGAAAGTATTCTAAGAACTAAGCTAACATGGGAATGGAAAAAGAAGATTCTTTCAATAGGGTTAACTGCAATTAGGGGCATAGAGAATAGACAAGAGGGAGCTGGAATTTACTGAAGAAAACTGACAAAGGAACCAAGGTATTGAGAGCAAATAATTAGAGAGGGAAAAGTAATAGAATGGGAAGAGGCCAAGAATACATGTGAACTGCAGGCTAGAGATTGTCTTCCCTTTCAAGGATTGATATCAGAGTATAGGCAAAGAAATGAATAAGGGGATACTAAGTGAAAGACCAGCACTGGTAGAGTTTTTAGTAGAATCTGGAACACAAGCTGCTGTTAAAAAAAAGATAACTAATAGATCATATAAAATATTGCATGATAACTTTAGGAATCAATCAGAGGAGGTTAGGAAGGATCATGAAGAGAGACTGGATAAGCAATTCACAGAGAAACAGTATGAGGATATATGTATGGCTCCTAAATATTCGTATAGGCATTTTTATACACCAGACAGATTCCAAAGATTTTTTTATCGCAGGTAGATTGCAAATGTTGGTAGTGTGATGGCAAAGAAATAGATAACTGAGAACATATATTTTTTGGAATTTAATGAGTTGGCAGACTTTTAAAATTCCTTGAGACTACTCTGTCAGAAATATTGGGTGAGCAAATTGGTGTCCCTAAGAAAATGATTTTTTGAGCTGTGATACAGAATCAGAATTGTCTAGACCTAGTAAGGCCTTGCTGACTTTAATTCTGGTGACCTCCAAAAAAAAAAAAAAAAACAAACAAATGGAATTCAAAGTCTAGATCAACCATACTAAAAGTAGTGAATATATTAACAGAGATAAAAGAACTAGACGTGTGATCTTTAGAAAAGGGTAGGAGCAAATTACATAGAAAAATGGGAATTGTGGGAACAATACATGCAGAATAATGTTTTGGAGGAACAGTGAAGTTTAAGGGATGGCAAGAATTGAATGAGCTGTGTAATGTTCAATTGAAATGGACTGTAGAGAAGATTATATGTGATGTATAATGTTTGCAACTGAAATATGTTAATATGGTTTGTTTTAATTTATATAAATGCATGATTGTCTGTGTCATACCTGGCAATTCAATAAAGATGTTTCTCATTAAAAAGAAACATTCCTAGAAGAAATGTATTAATATTAGATGAATGTTTCATTACAGTTTAAACATTCATTTGAAACAGTTACTTTACAAAACTTAGTTCTCCAATTCAGTCTGTGCCCAGGGTGCCTTCTGTATGAAGTTTGCATGTGTTTTCCACTGAAAGCTTTAGTTTGCTCCAAAATCCCAAAACTATAGCACATATGAATTGATGATCCTTCAGACTGCTCATACGTGTGTGTACATCATGTGATAATGTTTTTTAGTTACTTACTTGATTATAAGCTATGCCTTTCTACAGACTGGTACCGGACAAAGGGGACATTGGCAAATTAATGTGGCTTAAATAGATCTTTATTAGCAGTTGCATTCAATGGCACATGGGAGTGTGGCATTTAAGCTATTATCTTCAAAAGCAGACATAGTATTTTGTAAATAAGCACTTTACTTTTTTAAATATGTGGGATAGCCTTCTATCTCACTAACAGTTCCATCAAAATCTCTCCTATGCATGAAACCTTAGTAAAAGTGCTACTATTAAGCTTGCAGAAATAAAAGCAATGCACTGGAATACTAAAATGATTTTCTAAAAGCAGTTGTCATTGGTCTGTTAATGTCAGTGATTAGGCATATTTCAATGGAAAGACAAGAATTTTTATCTCATGGCATCCTCCTTTGAAAATTATGCTGAATGCAATGTTTAATATGTCTGCAATTCATTTTCTCTCATTTTGTTTCTACAGCAAGGACATCACAAAATCTTTTAAATGGATGAAAAAATGTTTTCTTTTATATTTAGTTTTTAAAAGTGTCTGTAGGTGAATTTTTTATACTAGTCTGTGGTAAAAAATCTATGAAGAAAATCCAGATATACGGTTTCTTTGGCATTCTTTTTGTTAAATGCTGTTCTCCTTGCTGGGATAGCCCAATTACTTGTGATCAAAGAAATGTAACTCTTTTACATGTAAAGCACATGTATTTTGTCAAATCTGTGAACAGCTGTGCACTAAATGGTGCACCATTGTTAGTCCTTGCAAACTCAAATATAGAAAATAAGAGAATGTTTGTCCATGATTTGAATCGCATCATTTGTAGATGCAGAAGGGAATTACTTTGTGACTTGACAAGCACAGTAATAGCAGTCATGCTAAAAGAAATTCTGCTAGGCGTAATACATAAAAATTAATAGTTATTCCTGTAAATAGTTGTTTAAACAACTTTGACATTTAAATAGACGTAACTGTTTTGTTATGCTCCTTCGTGAAAAGGTATGCATTCTTGAATTATAATCTCTGTGCTCCCACTGATCTTAAGAAAGCAGGTCTTCTCTCTTGCTAAAGCGTTTGCATTTGAACTTGATGATCTCACCGGTTTCTAGATATCTTTGGTATTAAGATCAAGAATTTACTAATGTGATTCTTTACATAGTGGACTTTCCACCTCAGTACACTGAGCTACTAGTGCAGCAGAGATCCTTGCACTATAAACATTCTAGGTGTCATCTCTCAGTTTACACCATTAAGTAATTGGACACAGCCTAACAATCTTATACTGGCTAACTGTTTATTTTTTTTAAAAGTTAAACCTTTGGGAAATGGAGTGTCTGCAACAAAATGACATGTTCTTCAGCTACCTATATTCCCTACTTTGTAGTTGTTCTTACAGTATTAGCTAGCACGGCAACATTTTTTCTTTTATATATTCATCTTAAATTCATGTCAGTATTCATCATCAGTTATTAATTTTAATTATTTTGATGTGAATAATTTTCCTCTTGTGGTTCAAATATAGGACTAACTGACATGATTATTGCTCTTGCAAACATTATTTTTCATCTGAATTTACTATCCTGATTAATCTGCATTCTCTGTGTGGTAGAACATAACATTGATCTAGCACTTCATTGCCCATAAAAATTATTTGGATTGATTTATTTTCCTTAGCTGGAAAGGTTTTCAAATAATCCCTCATCTGTATAGAGAATGCTTGGTTCACTTCACTGGGAAAGCATTTCGGAAGTCTGTGCTTTCAATTTAACAGTGTTTTGGAGAAGTGGAGTCGGTCAACTTGGATTCATTGAAATGTACTTTCGGTGAGTCAACGTAGACCCATATATATAGGTCAGCATGCATTAGTAAGATGGTGAAGGACAACACCACAGCACTGTTTATTAAAATTTAAGTAAGGGGGTTTATTTTGGTAGGACTCTGTGAACTCTGTACCTGTTACAGAACCCTGAAAATTCTTGTGCAGCTAGACAACATAAAATATCAGCTGCTGCAAAACAGTTTAAACCATTTGTCAAGCAATTAAGATTAAGGGACAAGGGCTGGAGAAACATTCGCTATTACTCAATTATACTCACTATTCTGCACCACATGGTGCTTATGGCCGTGTTGTGACAAAACGTTTATATTCAGGAAGATGTAACAATATATAAAGCATAGTGGCATAGTATGGGTGTCACTGCTGCTCATGTAAATTGCATTCCTTTTGAATGAGATCATCGGAACTAGAATCATTGTTCAAAGCTAAAAATAACACCTAGATGGATCCTAAACTGGGATTGGCAACATAGTCTGGTGCATCCTCATTAGTGCTAAATACACTCTTTAAGAATCCTTTCTCAATCTTGTCAACCTTATATTATCCACTGGATTTAGTCCAGAAACCGGTCAGGATATGACATTGGTTCCCCCTACATTAATATGATTCTTTTTCTGCCCCTGGTAATTATAGACCCATCAGTCTCACTAACCTTTTATGCAAGGCCATGGAATAAATACTACTTGAACTCATAATTAGACATTACTGATCTTGTTACAAACCAGTTTGGTTTTATGAAATGCACATCTTGCCTCCTGAACTTGTAAACTTATATGAACAAATCACAAAGGCAATGGACAATGGTGTTTCAGTACATGACACCTATATAGTGCTGGCCAAAGCTTTTGATACCATTCAGTGTTATGGACATATTAATAAATCTCAATGTAACCTACATTGTTCATTGTATTCCAAATTGACCATCTGAGAAAAGTCAAACTGTAGGTTGCAGGAACCTCTATAAACATAAATTGTAACTAGTGGTATCTCAAATGGTTTAGTCCTGAGGCTTCTCCTATTTGGCATCTATTTTGCTGACATCTAGGTCAAATACCATACAAGTTTGTCTAACCAAGTCTGCTGAAAACTATGCAGGGGTTACTGTTATTCAGTCTCCTACTGATATCCAACTGCTCTAGCAAGGGTTGAACTTTACTCGCATCTAGTGTTCAGAAAAGTGTACTGAGATACGGGTCAATGTGGATGCCATACTTACTTCCCATCATATTAATGATACTCCTATACAGACTGACACCGTCATAAGAGACCTTTACATATATGTGAATAACTCACTCTCATCCACCCACCACCCATTCACAATAGTTAGGAAAAACTTCTATTTGTCCCAACTGATATCCAAGGCAAGTTCTTCCAGATCTGTAAACATCATTATCCAACTGCACTCCTCCTCCATTAGATGTATTACTATTATTAATATTATTAGCTGTAGTACCTCATTTGGCACGTACAAAACAAATCGCATTGCATAACTACACAGCCATTGGATGTATTATTATTATTAATATTATTAGCTGTAGTACCTCATTTGGCACGTACAAAACAAATCGCATTGCATAACTACACAGATGACAGAGATTTCTAATGAAGAGCATCAAGGACATAAATCCCACAGCCCCACTGAGAAATTAACTCACCAATCCTTGTGACTATCATCCTGCATCCCCCCTTGTCATGACCTATATATCTTTCAATGTGTTTAGAAGGGAGCCATCTCTATCTGAACTTCTGTACTCTAGTGAGATCAGCTGCACATCCAACAGTGCTATGGAAGTCCTTAGTCTACACCAACAAATTAACAAAACTCACCAAAGATACAGGTTTATAAACCAATACATTCCCCATCTAGGGAACACATTTTCACTACATATTAAGGAAAATATGATTTGTTCACCTTCAAAGCAAGTTTGGATGAATAGAAGGGAAGCCACAAATTCACACAGGGATTACTTGTATACCTGTCTTTGATATTGGGTTCAAACTTTAGCATTAGCATTAGTGTTTTGCTTTTCTTAAGGACTTTTATAGGCATTTAAGGATCAGCTTCTTAATATCCCCATCATTTCTTGTCTATAACTTTCTATGTTCCTGTGTTCTTATACTTTCCTGTGGGGGAATTCCCCTTTTTTTCAATGTGCTGATGTACTATCACGTCAGAGATAATTATATTAAGCAGAGCTGAATTGAAAAAGCACCCTTCCTATTTAAGCTCTCCCCACATAAAAAACTGAGGTTGAATTCTGCTTCATCTTTATTTATTTATTTATTTATTTAAATTCAGACGAAAATCAATCTAATGCCATTTGCACATGCAACACAAAGCCAAGGCTTTTAATACAAACATGCAGGAAATGATTTGCAAACAGATTGCAAGACCATCTAGAAAAAGATCCATTTCTATTTCTAATACTTGTCACCCATAACATGCTAAGAATTCACCTGTAGGATCAACAGATGGGAAAATAGTTACCAAAACAAAACTATACTACAAAGAAAAGCAAAAGTTTAACACAACCAGTAGTATAAACAAGCATCCAGCATTACTTCTCAAATCTCTAGTTAAACAGATAATGGTTACTTATATTTTTCTTATAATAATAATTGCATATTATTATTGTAACTACCTTAAAACATCCGAGCAGTCCATTTACTACTGATGAGTGAAAAGATTCAATCGAGTCATTTAAAATATAAACTTCACTAGATGCAGATGATCTCACTGAAGCATTATACATGCTTTTGCCCCCCCCAAACCAGCTACATTATTACTGACAGTATGCTGTTCAGCTTAGAAACGACTTGCACTGTCCTCCATTGCAAGTTAGTCAGAGGATCCTTCATCAGTTCATAGGTTCATGTTTGATAGACATGCTTACAACTCACTGGGCTTCAGCATGCTTGACTGTCTTAATTTATTATTGATATTTTCTAGTTCCCATATAGGTATCAAAATTTGTTTTGAGAGAAATGAAAACCAAGTTCTTCTGACTGCAAGGGAAAGCATATGCCATAATATTACATCTGTCATTTTATAGTTGCTATTTATTTTTAGTTTTAGTTTCCCTGAACTGGTATTAACTCTCCCAGCAGTGGATTTTAGACATTGACATTCAAGCAGAATGGAATCAGAGACTGACATACTGCAAGGCAAAATATAACTCTAATTAAACTATTAGCACTGGAACGTAATGACAATTTTTGAAGCCTTTTCTAAGTGTTTCACATTTTCCAAGTGTATGATTTTTTTTGTTCAAAGAAGGAAGTACAGCACCTTTCTACTTTGTCAACTAGACATGCCATTTAGAATTGGATGGACTACAGAATATGTTTTTCTGACTTTAGTAGAGACATATTCATCAACGTTTAGGGTGCTATCTATATTACCTATTACTAAGTTTAAGAGAATAATTATTTTTCAGTAGTTCCTATATGCCATTTACTGATATAGATAAGTAAACAATGGCTAATCGACTCAAATAATTATTGCCAGTTTGGTATAGCACAATAAAACAATTATTTATTCCAACAGGCAAATTCAAAATAAAAAGTAAGTGACATTGTTTGCCCTCAACATGTCTCCACAAGAAAATTATGAGCAACAATGCTTAATCTACATTTGAGAAAATGTGATAATATCACACTGATGCTTTTATTTCAAGTATTACAGAAATTTACATTATTTAAATGTTTGGCCTGATTTGAAATGTATAAAACTAAACAGTAATCATGAATGTTTTTTAACTAATTCGCCAAAGATGGTTGAAGTTTTTCCATCTCCGTTATTTCTATCAAGAAATCTAAACGAGTTTTTACACTAAAAGGGCCTTTTTAGATGAAACAAATAATTAATGGATTTATTTTTATGTTATATTATTCTGATTAAATGCTTTTATGATAACATATTCTGTCTAATTCATCACATTTCCAGAATCTAAAGTATCCTATTCCATGGTTGTACTTCTGTTTGTTTTATTGTGATTCATACATAATTACACAAGATAAAAATTAAACAATGAAGGTCCAAAAATTGCAGTTATAAGAAAAAATGCATTATACTGCAAGTGTTAGCATATCATAAATTCCTTGAGATGCAGATACATGGCAGAACATGATCCTGCACTATGAAATAACAGATATGTGTGTCTGCCTGTATTGCAAGGAAAGGCAGCTGTCAGAAGATCATGCGAGGTGAACTGAATGGATGCATAATCCCAGCCATTGCCATCATTTTTTATATGACATGAATGTATGCATCATAGCGTGAAAAGAAATACACTGTCACAATCCCAACAGCTGTTCAGCTACTAATATTTAATAATCGGCATTTGGCCTTAACTGTGTACAGTGAATGTGGTGTGGTACCTCAGGTAATAGGCAACACCTGCTGCATCCAAATAAGCTTTACATCATGTAGCTGCAGATTTGTATTGCTTGGCTCCTCAGGATTTTAGACACTTCAGTGTACACCAAGTAACTTCCTGTGCAATCTTTCCAACAGTAATTGAATGAACTTGTCCAAGATTATTTTTCACACAAACATACACACAATACTATCTGTAAAGAGTTAGGGATATCTATCAAGCACATCTCTCAACCTCTTTGCTCAAAAATTATGTATAAAGCTAAAAATTATGGTGGAGGTGAGACAAAGCCTGAAATCAACTATTTTTTTATATCACTGTAAATCGCTTAAAAAGTAAATCAAACAACAAGTTTTGCATCAACATATATCATCTGAAAAGTTAGAAATATGAAACATTAATGTCTGGAATTACTTGACAGATTGTAATCCTCTGTGCTTTACCAGAAAATCAAATATTTTACAAAAAAAGAGGATAAAAATATGAGGCAAAATTAGGGGCATTCTTCCAAATTCTGGACAGCTGAGAGGTATGTTACCCAGTAACAACTCAACATGCCTGTATTTAAGTTAATACTTAATGCATCTAGGCTACGCTATCACACCAAAAACACAAATACTATTTACCTTTAAAGGAAACATCACCTTAGAACTAAAAAAAAATATTTTTTCAATCTATCTTTGTTTTCTGAGTTATTTTATCTCCTCAAAATCACTTGGGTGTGTCTTATCAAATTTTAATATGCACTCTGCAAAATGGCTGCTATTGAGGCTTTACATATCAACACAGTCTTGCTTTTCTTCAAGCCTTTCTCTTTCCCATAACCCATTTCAAGTTCTGCTTTATATGAGTCATGCTAGACATAAGGAAGTAGTGGTAACTTCCACATGCCATTGACATATAATGTAATTAGTGTCAGTCACTAAAATTAGCATACACAACAGATGTTTAATGTGTAAAGCCTAGCATTTCAATACTATGATGCTGCTTTTGTAAATTTGTTAAAAGAGGTGACAACTGTCTTTGAACCATTGCCTGATCTGATTGCTTTGTTTTGTTATGAAAGGCATAACTATATTGGAAACAGCTGTGAATCAGATTGTTTTCTTTCTCCATGCAATCAAGACAGAGGAAAACAGTTTCACACCTCTCTGTCTTTTTTACAGCAGCTGCTGATCTCCTAACTTCAGCAGGATCAGTTATTGAATAAGACTAACGTGAAAGAAAACAAAAGCTGGATAAACACCTGGTATACACCTCAAGCGAAAAAATTGAAAAGACCAATGGTTAGACCACAGCTGAAGATAAAAATGGAATAATCCACGTCAGGAAATAAATCACTTGCAGCTTCACAGTAGTGCCCTTTATAAAACCAAAAGTTGTAACTGAGATGTAGTAGTCAAGGTAGGAAACGGTTCACTTGCAGTTTCACACCACTTTATTAAACAAGAGTAAGCGCTTTCGCGATCTAAGTCAACTGATCGCTTCTTCAGACTCATAAAAACAGTTAAAACATTGGTATTTAAAATATGGTTCAACCAATGAAAACACATATAGAACTATGACATAGACTAATTAAAATTGCATACATCAGTATATTAATTTGCCTTATATTCTGCATAAGATGAAATAAAATATACATATAACAGACACATTTTATGTAATAATCCACATAACTTAATGTTTTAATGGTCTGGATTTTAAAAAAGGTTTCAAGGAAACAGCATTGTTCAATCCAGGAGACCTATCTGCCTGATGTAGTAAAATCCATCTTTGTTAGGCTTCCTCTACCTTATTCCTTATATCACCTCCCCTCTTACTTTTATTTATTATTTCTAAAACCATGAAATTAAAAATATGTTTCCTATCTTCTTCTTCCACATGTTTTGCTAAAGCACTTGTGTCTTTTTTATTTCTTATATCTCTAAGGTGTTCAAGGATATGTTCCTTTAGACACCTATTGGTTTTGCCTATATAAAAAGCATGACAGACAGTGCAGAAGCTGAATTGTGTTCTGCAGTCAGAATAAAAATCTATATCAATTATAAATCCTAGTGTAGGATGTTTATATGTAGATTTATTATATAAATAGTCACATGCTGTACAATTTTTGCAAGGAAAAGTCCCCTGCCTATCAGATAGGATAGGACTAAGACTGTCAGCAGTACTACAAATTTCTGTGTGACTGTGATATGTCATGCAAGCATAGATAAATTCCTCTGCAAATTGTGTGAGATGTTAAGCTTAAAAAAGTGGGTGATATTTACTTTTCTTTGATTCCAAGGCAAGGAACTGAAAGTTTTATAACAGTGTTCTGGTACCAACACAATACTAGAACCATATTATAGGGACAAAACCAACCTAAGACATGAGTTAAACTGTAGGAGAATGTGGAGTTTCCTTTAAAATAAGTTGTGTTAAATATTTCCATGGTAACAATAACTTGAGTAACACATCTTTAAAAGTTGAAAGCCATAAGGTGAGTTCAAACCACTTCTCTATATATACCATTCAGCCAGCAATAAACCACCAGACATAAGCATTTACAATTAAATTCTAAAATTATATGACATAGATAAAAATAATCAATTGAATGCATAAACAGCATCTACATACTTAGTCTAAGAAAATGCAAAATAAATGTGTTTAGGAAGGGAGAAAACATTCCAAAGAACTAAAACAGTTTATCTGTGCCTATGACTACCAGTTAGTAAAAATACTGATTTCCTGTCTTCCTCTGATTTGTAAGTCCAAATGGCAGAGGCACAATTTTTCAAACATCTTGCATGGAATGCAATCCACTTTTGATCACTTCAGAAGAAAAGCAAAGTTATCTAACAAGCTAATTCGCCCTTCTTTCTACTTAAATGAATGTTAAAATGCTATAGTTCCTATTTGATTTACGTTTTGTTTATGCTTTTCTTGTTTGCATGGCCACCAGGTCAGGTATTGGGGATGAAGATGAGTCCAAAGATACTGCAAATGTGTACACATTTAAGAAGCCAGATTTGGTTTCAGTTTATAACAAGTTTGCTGCATTTACACTGAAAGCTATTGCATATGCAGTGCTGTTTACTGTTTTGCTT
Source organism: Protopterus annectens (assembly GCF_019279795.1). Lineage (NCBI taxonomy): Eukaryota > Metazoa > Chordata > Ceratodontiformes > Protopteridae > Protopterus > Protopterus annectens. The sequence continues at coordinate 247,505,602 of NC_056732.1, forward strand.
TCTCTGCGTTTTGTTTATTTTGTATGTTGCAAGATTTACAACAACCATAGTTTTTATAAGAAATATAATTACATTTACTTCAGCTTAATACAGTTTCTTCAAAGTTGGATTGTGTGGACATGCAAGAGATGACTTTTTCTTTCACTTATACAAATAAGGAAAACACTTTTTTAATTAAATATTAATAGATTAGTTATAGGCCAATAGCTCGATTTCGGCAAACTGGCACATAAGGACTGAGCTGCATGGAGGCAAACATATTAAATTGTCTTTTTCAGATAAACATATTGATCATCTGAGCTGATTCATATTAAGGTACTGTGTACAGCCAACTTGTAGCTGCGGTGGTGGTGCTGCGGTAGCGTTGTCGCCTCACAGTAAGACACTGTCCTGTTTGATTCTCAGCTAAAGCATCTTCTGTGTGGAGACATGCGTGAATGAGCGTACCTTTGTTGAAGGTTGCAGGCCTGGCAAGTCGGTACATAAAAATCTACTGCCAATCATTAGCGGACTGGAGTTCCACTGTGGCGACCCCTAACCAGGAAAAGCCGAAAGATACAACATTACATCTGTCCAAACTGTTTTATCACTTCATTGCCTTGAAAAAATGCTTGAGTAATTGATTATGTCGCAATGTGAAAGAATTTTTTTCAACAGTTCATCCGCATAGATTTAAACAGAAATAAGCACAATTGATGTCTTCAGTCCATTTTCAGACCCTATACTCATCAATATTGCAATGATTTCCTACAAAAACTCCCTTTGCTGATGTAGAAAAAAGGCCTTTAATCATACCAATTACACAATGATAAGTGGTTGCATAATAAATGATGAAAATAGAGATGGTGAACTGGTAAAATTCAGACTTTTTTATAAAAACTCTAAATTCAAGATGAGAACCATCTGGTATCATCTTGTCAGGGTTGCAGCAGGTTTTCCACAAGTGCAAACAATGCTTTTTCTCTGTTCATAATCACATCTGATGTTGACATACTGCATCTCTTCATGCTACTTCTTGTAAAAGCCTATTTACTGGTAAAGTCACAGACTCCACTACATTCTAAAGGCCAGTATGAAGATGGAGCCTGGGATTTCAGTAACATGGTTTGTGATCAGGTGAAAGACTGGAATATTTAGAAAACTAAATGAATGACTTCTGATACATCTCAGAGATTGAATGATACACCTAACTGGTGGGAGGAATGTGAGCTCAACCCCATTGAGAATAAAAGATCTTGACATACAGCTGGACAGACTGATCATGTGCTGCAGGTTTAGTCTATGCTTTTTTTTCTGATAACACAATGTTGGAAGTATGTAACATATTTTCAAAGAAAGATAAAAACCTCAATATGGAAAAGGGCCCTCCGTGGAAGATATATGGACTCCCTTTGTTGGCATCTTTTTCAATAAACAGCATGAACAGATTTAAAATTTAGTAAGATGTCTTTGCTCTACGTCTTCTTCTTCTTGCAGAAACAGCTGGAGTATCACTTTGACACCCTCAGAAAAGGAGGTTGTCTCCTAATGTAAGACTGTGCTTTTCTACTCTTAAACACTCCCATCTTCAGACTGCAGTCACATAACATTGTATTACTTTTCCACGATGCCTAAAGGAGACAGTCAACCTATCTAGTCTGCTCAATCAATACATTTAATACTCTACAGTCCCTTCCTTTTCTCTTGGCCTTTCTATACTTATGTTATGCTATCCTGAATGCCTCTTCAGAGTCCCCCTTCAACCATTCGGCAGCCTTTTTTCTTGGAATCACAGCCCTCTATGTGAAGAAGTTTTGCAGATCCAGTGGGAAGAAGATCTAGCTCCTACAGTGCCTGGTCATATCCTTCTTCTTCCTCTTCCATCTCACATGTCCTTGTATGACCTAAAAAAACTGTAGACTGGACTTAACAGAGGATCTTGTAGAGGAAGAGCATCACTACTTTGCTTCTGGAGTATATATTTCAGAGCATACATTGCAGCACTCTGTTTGGTGCTATCACTGCTATCCAAATCTGACCCTCACAGTCCAGACTTAAAATTAATACCACATATTTTCTTGTTTTGCTGCTGACCTAATGCAGTACTTTGCATCTGTTTTTACTGAACCTCACTAGCAGTCTTTACCCCCACTTACTAATTCAAATTCCTTCCATCATCTAATGTTAGGTTTCTCATTTTGTTATCAGTGAATAATATCCAATCTAGAACCAACATCCTTGCCACTTCACTAGTCTCTCCCATTACTTCTAACATCATCCATCACTTTTGCATCCCTGTGCATAATATTCTCCAGCTATGTGGCAACTGAGTGTCTGCTTTATTTTTCTTTCAAACTTCTTAGGCTTGTAAAAACAGCCCTATGTGTAAATCATAAAACTGGGCCAAGTATCATGGATGGCACCATTTCTTCATGAACTCATGTTGATTGCTGCTCTGCAGATTGCTGTTCTTTAGGTAAGCAACCAGATTCATTCTGGATTGTATGTGTAACTTTCCAAACAGATTCTTACTGGATTCTTTGTGCAACTTTCTATGTCACTTTTTTTGCCTAATAGGCTTGTAGTTCCACTATGCACAAGGATGCCATTCATACTATATTCCAGTCCTCAGGCACTGCTGAACTGGTAAGTGACAAGGTCTGCAGGTGGTCTTCCATCATAAGGCCATATTTCCTCAGATTCTGTGTGGAAGCCCTCCTTGTCTTTGTGTCTCATCTTGACAGTTCCCTCTCCACCTCCACCTTATTTGTCCTGCTGTCTACCCACAACTCTAATCATATTGCCCAACCACTGTCTCAGCAAGGTGGTTTCCATTCCCTTCTATTGTAAAGCCATATGTGATGTATTCATTCAATTCCTTTTACATTCTTCCAGTATTATATAATCTTCCTGCCATCTTTTATCAACCTGGATAGGATTATTCCTGACTTGTTCTTTTCTGCTGCATACCTAAAGCAATCTCATTTTGGACCATTTCTTCCTACTGCCTATTAGCTTTCACCTTAGCTATCCTCACCTCACTTCTTTATTTGTTGGCCATCTGATTGCCTCCTCCTGTTGTGCACCATCAACTGCTCAGTTCTGTATAAGTTCTTGACTGACTACTCATTGACTGCTTGAAAGCTCATATTCACTGTAAGATCCTATTCAACTAATATAATATCATTGGGTTACTGTTGTCAATAGGCCAAAAGCCAGCATCAGAAGAATTGATTCAGTTTCTTTCAGGCTTGTTCCTGAAGCATGTAATCAACTTCCTCCATTGGTTAGCAGCTCAGATGGAACAGAATAGTTTGGGGTCATGCTCATGGGACACTTTTCTTCTAAGGTTAGCTGTCAGTGTAAGAGATGCTACCTATTTCTTGGTCTCCATTAATGTGAACCACTCTGCAGGTGTCTTTACTCATCTCTTGCTGACTAGATCTTTTGTATGGAACTCTTCCCCTTGTGTTCTGTGTAGGTATATGTGTCCACTTGGGTGAATTATTTAATACATTTAAGAAATCATAGTATTATAGAAGGTTACAAGGCTAACAACCTAGAACCCTTTTAAGCCTAGCCATTCATGTCCTAGTTTTCCCAGTTATCAATGTCTATGAGCTAGAATGGCTTTGGTACATGCCTGTGCCTTAGAACATCTACAAACTCTGTCTGTCCGTAGAAGACAAGCTGGAATGAATTTCAATTTCTCATCCATTGGGCCAAATTGCAGTTGAATAGGATTAGGGAAGAATTCTGTTTCACATGAATGGGGAGTCTGTTTACTAGGAGGGGTAGTCTCTGAGACACATACTTGTCCATCAAACATGTTTTCTATATTACAGATGAGGTTTAGATCCTTAGATCTGGCAATTCTAGTAAATATATATATATATATATATATATATATAGATATATATATAGATATATATATATATATATATATATATATATATATATATATAAAATGTATGTATATATATATATATATATATATATATATATATATATATATATATATAAAATATGTATATGTATATGTATATATATATATATATATATATATATATATATATATATATATAATTTAAAATAAACAGACATGGAGAGGAAAAGATACAAGGTTCACAGTGAAGTATCACTTAGTATTTACCATAAACATTTTAATCTTGTAGTTTACCAGGTGATATTTTTTTGCTGAAGAAATATGGTCATATTGGACAACAAGCAGCATCTACAGGCCCTATCACATATTACTTTTGAAAAGCTGCTAGACAACCTGCTATTTGTGTTTACAAACGGGTGTACATATCCACAAAACTTAGAAGTGTGAGAAAGTGGAAATAATGGTGCAAAGGGAACAGTTCAGTGCATAACAATGTGACAACATGGCTATCAAAAGTATTAGTACTATCAAATCAGCAAAAGTTATTCCCTGCATGCATTCTAGCCTTAATCACGGAAGATGTGTACAAAATTTACTATATCTCCAGTTTTATTTCGGCCTTTGCTCATTCTGTCTGGTATGGTCATAAAATGATTGTGTGGTTCCCTTCCCAATAAAATTACATCAGATAAATCTCTGCCTCTGTAATGTATGGATGTTGTAGTCTGTCAACTGAGATCCCTGACCCATTCACTAATAGTAGCTATTCAATGCTCTGCATCAAATATTCCTCTTTTGTTTTTAACTACTTCATATCTGGAAATTAGTATAAGAATCCACCCCTTTTCAGCAATTGGAATGTTTCTAACTAAAACAGATGTAGACTTAGGAAAAACTTACTTGAGGACTTGCATCCTAGAGTTCAGCATTCTGTGATTAATCTTTCAGTGTATTTTATACAACACGCTTATACTTTTTAGTGCAATATTGAGAACAAGTTCCCTGTGCAACAAACATATTTTTTACAGCTTGTAACTGCATTATAACAGCTATGATGAATTTAAAAAGACAGTAGTAGATTTACTACAGGAGGTGGCTTATGGAGCTAATGTTCTTGCATTAGTGGCTTGACAGTAATGTCTTTATTTAAAGAAAAGAAATAATAAAGCAGCAATATTTCTTTACTTTAAAATAAATGAGTTCACAGTGTTAAGTCCTGAGAAAAGGTACTGCACACACATACGTCTCAACTGTACTGGTTTTGGTGGTACATTCCACTTTTTATGCTTGAATTTACCCCTTAGCATGATGAATTTCCAATTCCCCACTTCAAATCACTATTTTTCTTTTGGTGCCCCCTATCAGGGTGCCAAGAAATTCTGAAGTTCCACTTTGACTCATGATTTATGTATGTATACTTTTTTGTTTTGTTCCTTGCCAGGCTTGCATCCCAACATCACAGAAGTCACTTATGATGACATCAGCAGAACTGTGACTGATTGTGTGGCAAGTCACGTGGTGGATGGCAAAAAATATTTCCTGAGACATAAAACTTTCGTAATACCACATACATTTGTTTTCACCTTTGTTAGCAGTTTCCCAGATAAAGGGTAATTACATTGAGAATTTTTTCCAGAAGTGAGAAATGCAATAAGCAGTTCTGATCAGAACTGATATGATAAACTGCAGATACTGATTTTGAGTGTAGATTCTATGACATTTGTGATTATGGCTTTGCATTTTATTTTTTACAAAATCATTTTTTAACAAAATTTAAAGACCATTACATGTGCTGTTACCAATTTTATTGCTTTTTACATCCAAAGCCTTTAAGGACCACAGGATAAAAAAACAAAAATGTGCATTTTCAATAACATATTTATCAGATTTGTAGTGACCCAATGCATTTATTTCTGTAGCTAGTGTTTTAAAGTTTACCAGTAGAATGTATGTATGTGAGGATTTCTGAAGTATTGAATGTACAGCTATGGCTGACAATGGAGAAAACTGTATTGTCAATGGAGAAAAACAACAAAAAGGTTCATGCATATTACTGCTGTCAATATGTGATGTGCAACTTTGGGCATCTCTTTATGGTGACAAGTTGTGGTGCCACCATAGCTTAGTGTGACTATACACGGCATGGTAGGATGTTGGAGTGTGAACAATGGGTGTAAGACCATCTAAGTACCAGTATATATTTCCATTTCTGCACATTCATGCCTCTACAGAACATAACATTAGGGTCATTGACCCACCCATGCATATGCACAGCACTTGTCAGTACTAAGGCAAGTGCACAGCACTGAACTGGCATCACAGTGACTCCTCTGTGAATTGCAGGTTGAGATGAACATGTGATTCAGGAACATTTGGCCTTAAATTGGCTTATTAGCCTAATGACCTTGCTAGGAGCAGAGGAGCTGTATGCTAAAATCAGTCATGGCTGTTAGCATGCTCAACATGCTGCAGAAGTCTGATACAGAGAACAGTGACTAAGGTGGTGCTGAGGCCCAGAATCTTGTCAATTAAAGTAAGGTCCTCAGGGTTATGGTTCTCAGCTGAAGGTCTTCTTTGTAGGGTTTGCTTAGTCCTCCTTGTATTTGGATTTTTTGCATGTACTCCAGTTTCCTTCCCCATCTCAAAGATATACAGTAGTTGGAGTAGGTAGACTGGTGACATTCCTTGACTGCCTAGTAAACCCTGTGGATGGCAACAGCTGCTCACGGAGTTACTATCAGATGTCACTTAACAATATTGGCTGATATATACCATTTTAAAATATGTGAAGACAAGCATTTCAGTTAAACTTATCTGTTTTATAAAATCACTTATAGAAAGAAATAGTTTATGACAACACAGTGTATTCAATAGCTTAATTATAGTAAGTGACAGCTTCCTCTAGTACAGATTTTGTTTTGTTCTGTATCATTAGTTTCTCCATTATAGTTCTCTGCTTTTCAATTTTGTACCACATAAACATACACACAGATGCAGTTTTAAACTTGTATTGTACTGTTGTACTAAATAAAAGAGTTAATTTTAACTATCTCTATTCACTGGTTTAGAACTGAATACTAGGCTAACAATATCAGAAAACCTTTTTTAGCCTAACCATGCCTACCAAATGTATCTGATCAGTTCTGATACCCTAGGGTTATTTTAAGGGTTATATGTATGCCTGAGCAAGGGTGGTCAAGCATTTATAGGCTGGCTATGTCCATCAGAGACATAAGTGCCAGACCAGGGGTAAATTTCTTATTCCTTATGCACTGCTCCAAGTTACTCTTCAGTTGGTTAGGGAAGAGCTCTGCTTCACATGGGTGGGAAGCCTGTTCCAAAGAAGGGGTAGTGTCTGAGACATGCACCTGTCCCTCCAACATGTCCTATTTATGTTGGCAATGATGAACTGATCCCTACATCAGGTAATTCTGATGTTATTTGGTTTGCGGATATGTATTAGGTCCATCATTGAGGGCGCAGAGGATCCTTTGTAGGCCAGGCATAGATTGCCTCTCAGTAATCTGTAGGAGACTGCATATAGAGGTAAGAGCTTTGAGGCAATCTGCATATGACATGTTTATAAGGAACCTGTGTGGATGTTCCATTTGTTGCCTATGCCTGGTCAGCTGCATATAAAATGGGGTATTGTACTCCATGATTAGTCTGATAAGGGCTGAGTACAGTGGAACAATGACATCCTTGAGCCTAGATGCCATACATTACCTATAACTTGTGCAATATACAATGATTTCCTTACCACTGTACATGCATGATGTTTAAAGGCCAGGTTACTGTTGACATGTATTCCTAAATCCCTGACCACTGCCTCTACTCTTAGGGGTGTTTAATGAATGTGGTAGTTTTCTGGGATAGCCATCTTCCCAAAGGATACTATTATGTATTTCTTGGCACTGAGTTTTAGTCCATGGCTCTGGAATCGGTTATTAGTCTATGTCAGGCCTTCTTTAAGGGTACTTATGTCACTTACACAACTATGTACTCCTTAGGCTTTTGAGACAGCTAAAGTGTTACTGAGTGAGGATGGCACTATTCACATCATGCAGCTAGCCAAATGCTCTGCATCATTTCAAACTATTTACAGCATGCAGCTAGCCAAAGGCTCTGCATCACTTTAAACTATTCACAGCATGCAGCTAGCCAAAGGCTCTGCATCAGTTCAAACTATTAACAGCATGTAGTTAGCCAATGGTTCTGCATCAGTTCAAACTATTCACAGCATGCAGCTAGCCAATGGTTCTGCATCAGTTCAAACTATTCACAGCATGCATTTAGCCAAAGGCTCTGCATCAGTTCAAACTATTCACAGCATGCAGCTAGCCAAACGTTCTGCATCACTTCAACTGCTGAATGTTTTGAAAGGGTTGAAGCAAGAGGGGAGCTTTCCCTACCCATGGTGAAGTGCTCTTGGAGTTTATTACACAAAGAAGAAGTTGCAGACATTATCCTAGCATAACTTCTGTGGGGGCAGGGGAGGAGTATATTCTACTACATAATTTATTTCTATTATTTTCCTTAATATCAGTATCAGTATCAGTCTTGTGTGTAGCAGAACTGATTTTTTTCTTTTTAATCTCAGCACTGCTTCACATTTTGAGTTCATGGACTTTGCAGCATCATAGTCACAGGCATTGTTTAAATTCTGACATACATTTTTGAAAGTAATTTACCTTAGCAATTATGCAGTCTATTAATGAGTGTACTTTTATATTACACTTCCACATAGTGAGTCTGCAAAACATCAATTCTGCAATTGTAAGCAACTGTATTAAAAGCATGCAGAGTTTATTAACAAGTAAATCGTGCACTTTACTTGTTGAAAGCAAGTTTTAAAAACTAAACAGTGCTTGTATTCTTTGTGTGTGTAACTAAATAGTGCTTGTCTTCTTTGTGTGTGTGCGCGCGCGCACGTGTGTGTGTGTGTGTGTGTGTGTGTGTGTGTGTGTGTGTGTGTGTGTCTGCATGTGTCTGAATTAAGTTGCATTGTATAAATGAACTGTATTTTCCAATATTTGGAATGAAAATTGCATCTGCCAGAATAAACAGATATTAGTTCTTGACAATGTGCAAATGTATAGCATTACCATACATAAGCATCTTTATATGCAAATACAGTGAATAAAAAACAAGTTTATACAACATGAGATTGCTGTCAGATACACCCCATTATGCTCTAATTACAAATAACACACACAAAAATCTGCATATACATTATTACTCTTTTAATAATTCATACATTAAAAGTGTTCAGAAAAAACATTTAAACATGTTTTATTGTACAATGCACTTTTGCAAAGGGGCTTTATATTGTACAGTATTTGAATTCTCCTGGAGTGCTTACTTTTAAGATCTATATTTTTTAAACAAGTAGTAACAATGTTGTGTGTGCCAGTATATACCCAGTCTTAATAAAGAATGGAGTTGAAGATTTGCTGACAAAATCCCATTTAATATTCCTGCATCAATGCTTTGTTTGTTTTTAACAGCTAATGCTGTATAGAAACAGATATACTTTGTACAAATGCTCCAGCCTTATCTCTTTAGTGGTGACAGTCTCTTTATAAAACATACACAGTTGTTTACAAATGCAGGTCACCTTAACGAGGGAGCACAGTGCAAAAAGAGTTCAGAAAGGCAGCAGATATCACCAGATTTACACAGCCGTTGTCTGTTTTATACTGTGAAAGCTGATTCTTGTTGGAGAAGTTGGTATTGACATAGCTCTAGCCACACGCACCCTTAAGGAATGGTTATCTTGCCAGCGATGCCATCGTTTTCTTGCTGCAGAGCGAACCTGTTTAGAAATCAAAAATTACATTAGATGCATGATTACACTATAGTGTAGAGCAAGGGTTTAGTAGAAAATAATGTTAAGTACTTGAGAAACTTAGCTGAAGTTAAAAAAAAAGCTTGTACATAAAACGTAATGTCTGCAACTTTCATAAATAAATTTCTTGCAATGCAATCATTTTTAGAAGTTCTTCTTGATACACTACAAATCAATCCAAACTTTCTCCTTTAGGGTTTAGTAGAAAGCGAGGAAAAATTAAGAACAGTGTGCAGCCAGAATTAAACAGAAATATGTAATAGGGAAGATTATTACATGCTTTCTGTCTCTTTTAGGTAAACTGTGATGACATAACTTCAATGTTTCTTCCTATCTGATACTACTGGATAAGACTACAATGGCTGGAATACCACTGACATATATAAATCTATGAAACTATGAATAAAGTTTTCTATTTAATTTATTTAGTTATTTATTAAGTTATGTATTTATCTATCTATTCATATTTTGTTTGTTTTTGAAATAGAACAAAATAGATATTTAAACTGTACAAATCACTGTGAAGTAGCAACATAATTAATAGGCATGAGAAAGCATCTTAATAGCTGAGAACATACATATCTGTGAAGATAAGGTAAACTTTCTTACATCAAACTGAAGGAAAATCCATATCCATTTGTATCTGTGGTTATTCAGTAACAAGGCAATAAACAGTTACAAAGAATGTACACATGAGCTCCACTTCCATTATCTGAAAAAAGTATCTACATTCATTTTTGTAAAGCCACTGGGGATGCACAAGCCAGTGCATTTCTTTGTGCCAGTCCCAAGCCCAGATAAATGGGGAGGGTTCTGTCAGGAAGGGCATCCGGCGTAAAACTTTGCCAAATCATACATGCAGACAACAGTACAGAAATACATACTGGATTGGTCGAGGAATGGGTTAACAACGACCGCCACCAGTACTGTTGGCCAACAGGATGCTGGTGGAAATTGGGCTACTGTTGGCCGAAGGAGGAGAAGAGGAGGAAGGCATGTCCGAAGGCAGGTAAAGGCTAGGACTGTGATAGTGAGGGTCAGAACTTTGAATGTTGGCAGTATGACTGGTATAGGGAGAGAGCTAGCTGATATGATGGACTGAAGGAAGGTTGGTATATTGTGTGTGCAAGAGACCAGATGGAAGGGGAGAAAGGCTAGGTGTATCAGAGGCGGTTTCAAATTGTTTTATCATGGTGTGGATGGGAGGAGAAATGGCGTAGGCATTATCCTGATGGAATAGTATGCTAAGAGTGTTTTGGGGTGAAAAGAGTGTCGGATAGAGTGATGTTTATGAAGCTGGAAATTGATTGTGTAATGATGAATGTTGTTAGTGCATATGCTCCACAAGTTGGGTGTGCGATGGATGAGAAAGAAAAATTTTGGAGTGAGTTGGATGAAGTGGTGATGACTGTACACAAGGGTGATAGACTAGTGATTGGAGCAGATTTCAATGGACATGTTGGTGAAGGGAACAGAGGGGTTGAGGAAGTGATGGGTAGGTATGGTGTTATGCAAAGGAATGCAGAAGGTCAGATGGTAGTGGATTTTGTGAAAAGGATGGACATGGCTGTGATGAATACATATTTTAACAAGAGGGAGGAGCACAGGGTGACATACAAGAGTGGAGGAAGATGCACACAGGTGGATTATATCTTATGTAGAAGGGCCAGTCTGAAGGAGATTGGAGACAGTAAAGTGGTGGCAGAGGAAAGTGTAGTTAGGCAGCATATGATGGTGGTTTGTAGGATAACATTGGTGATCACGAAGAGGAGGATGAGTGTGCGGGCAGCACCAAGGATCAAATGGTGGAAATTGAAAAAGGGTAATTGTGAGGTGATATTCAGGGAAGAGTTAAGACAGGCACTGGGTGGCAGTTAAGAGTTACCGAATAGCTGGGTAACTACAGCAGAGCTAGTAAGAGAGATGGCTAGAAAGGTGTTTGGTGTGACATCTGGAAAGAGGAAGGAGGAAAGGAGACCTGGTGGTGGAATGAAGAAGTACAGGAGAATATACAGAGAAAGAGGTTGGCGAAGAAGAAGTGGGATTGTCAAAGAGATGAAGAAAGTAGACAAGAGTATAAGGAGATGAGGTGCATGGCAAAGAGAGAGGTGGTGAAGGCTAAGGATAAGGTGTATGAAGAGTTGTATAAAAGGTTGGACACTAAGGAGGGAGAAAAGGACCTATACCAATTGGCTAGACAGAGGGACCAAGCTAGTAAAGATGTGCAGCAGGTAAGGGTGATAAAGGATAATGAAGGAAATGTGCTCACAAGCGAGGAGAGTGTGTTGAGCAGATAGAAAGAGGACTTTGAGGGGTTGATGAATGAAGAGAATGAGAGGGAGAGAAGGTTGGATGATATGCGGATAGTGAATAATGAAGTGCAGTGGATTAGCAAGGAGGAAGTAAGGATAGCTATGAAGAGGATGAAGAACGGAAAGGCTGTTGGTCCAGATGACATACCTGTGGAAGCATGGAGATGTTTAGGTGAAATGGCAGTGGAGTTTTTAACTAGATTGTTTAATGAAATTTTTGAAAGTGAGAGGATATCTGAGGAATGGAGAAAAAGTGTTTTGGTACCGATTTTTAAGAAAAGGGGTGATGTGCAGAGCTGTAGTAATTACAGAGGGATTAAACTGATCAGTCACAGCATGAAGTTATGGGAAAGAGTAGTGGAAGCTAGGTTAAGAAGGGAGGTGATGATTAGTGATCAGCAGTATGGATTCCTGCCAGGAAAGAGCACTACAGATGTGATGTTTGCTCTGAGAGTGTTGATGGAGAAATACAGAGAAGGTCAGAAGGAGTTGCATTGTGTCTTTGTGGATTTAGAGAAAGCATATGACAGGGTGCCTAGGGAGGAGTTGTGGTATTGTATGAGGATGTCGGAAGTGTCAGAGAAGTATGTAAGAGTGGTACAGGATATGTACGAGGGTAGTGTGACAGTGGTGAGGTCTGTGGTGGGAGTGACAGATGCATTTAAGGTGGAGGTGGGATTACATCAAGGATCAGCTCTGAGCCCTTTCTTATTTGCAATGGTGATGGACAGGTTGACAAACAAGATCAGACAGGAGTCCCCGTGGACTATGATGTTTGCAGATGACATTGTGATCTGTAGTGAGAGTAGGGAACAGGTAGAGGAGACCCTGGAGAGGTGGAGATATGCTCCAGAGAGAAGAGGAATGAAGGTCAGCAGGACTAAGACAGAATATATCTGTGTGAATGAGAGGGAGGATAGAGGAATGGTGAGGATACAGGGAGTAGAGGTGGTGAAGGTGGATGAGTTTAAGTACTTGGGATCAACAATTCAGAGTAATTATGAGTGTGGAAGAGAGGTGAAGAAGAGAGTACAGGCAGGATGGAGTGGGTGGAGAAGAGTGTCAGGAGTGATTTGTAACAGACAAGTACCAGTAAAAGTGAAAGGGAAGGTCTACAAGAGGGTAGTGAGACCAGCTATGTTATATGGGTTGGAGACAGTGGCATTGACAAAAAGGCAGGAGTCAGAGTTTGACGTGGCAGAGTTGAAGATGTTACAATTTGCATTGGGTGTGACGAGGACGGACAGGATTAGGAATAAGTATATTACAGGGTCAGCCCAGGTTGGAAGGTTTGGAGACAAAGCCAGAGAGGCAAGATTATGATAGTTTGGACATGTGCTGAGGAGGGATGCAGAGTATATTGGGAAAAAGATGCTAAGGATGAAGCTTCCAGGTAACAGGAAAAGAGGAAGGCCTAAGATAAGGTTTATGGATGTGGTGAGAGTGGACATGCAGGTGGTTGGTGTGACAGAGCAAGATGCAGAGGACAGGAAGAAATGGAAACAGTTGATCTGCTGTGGCAAACCCTAACGGGAGCAGCCAAATGAAGAAGAAGACTACTCATCCACTGCCTCACATTATCCACTTCATCTCTGCAGACTTTCCTCTACCTCTTTCTCTTTCCCCCTACTCACCTAAGCTACCTGAAGACACCCTGCCTGCACTCTTCTTATGATCTCCTTTCCTCCATCCTTACTCCCTTCTATAACCATACTATGAACACCCTCTCTCATGCTAAGACAGCACTCAATGTCCCCTCACTGTCTCTAATTCTCTAATCTCTGATGTCTCTTTAAATATCTTATTAGATTTGTCTCAGGTGTCATTTATCCCATACTAATCTATCTAACAAATAATATGACTATTGAGTTTTTCCTCATACATTTTCTCCACCTCATGTTATTATTTTTCATTGCACACTATTATGAAACATATGTTCGATGTTTTTCTCATTATAACATTTTCTCACTCTTATGCTTTGTAATGTATCATGATACTTTGTGATTTAAAATATCTGTACTTGATTTTTGAAAGATTATGATTGTGGAGCTTTTCTCCTGGCCTCTGCTGAAAATGGGCACTTTCTGGCCCAGCTGGACTTTTCTGGCAAAGAAAAGTCAAATAAATAACTAAATAAAATATTTTAGTACAGACCAGTCATGTACTGAGCATTCAGTGAGACAGTGAAATGAAAAAAGAAACTCATTGTTGGAAAAATGTTGGAACTGATGGGAGCTAGGATCGTGTAGCGAACAGTTGTAAATAACATTTTCTAAGAGCCACCAATAATGCCAATGATGCTCCTCTTCAACCTAATTACCATATTCAGTTAAGTATTTCAGAGTACCCAGATACGAGTCTAATAACTGATTCTCATTTATAGAATGTCTGCTGATCATGCCTATTGTCTAGCATGAGCTTCTTTCATCAGAACTGGGTCTTGTCAGTGCAAACTAACCACACAGCCTTCCACAAATTCTTCTGGCAAAATCTCTGTACTGGGAATCAGTTTTGTCTTTCAGCAACTGTTTTTTCAATGATGTATGCCCATTAGGCATAATAGGATTTTTTCAAGGAAGACCCGAGAGAACTTGCCTGTTTAAATGACATGCTGAAGATTGTCAATCAGACAAATGGAGACTGGAAGAATCAAACCTACGAGTACATAATGAAGCAATCTAGCAGTTTATATGTTTTATCTTTTCTGCCATCCTATGAGACAGACCTGTTGAAATGAGTAATGCTCAAAACAAAAAAACAAAGTCTCCATATATTATTACTATGTAAGGTTAATTATTTATTTATGTTTGTAAATTATAATGATTAAGCTATGTACTTTAACAATTTTTAATTTATGTTGTAAAACCAAATATCTCAGCTCTGAAGTCATATTTTCTAGGCACCAAATTTTAATGTATTTAAACTGGAAGTTCCAAAGACTTACCCCTTTAAATATTCAGCCAACTACCAATTTGTTATAAACAATTATTTATTTCACTGGAGATGAATGCTGATATACTTCTTTTTTTCAAATTATTCCGCTGAAGGATTTGTTTAAACAAAAATGCTAGGAACTTGATATATTCAGTTGTTTTTCAACAATGACATAAAATATTACATAAATCCATGGTTTTGGACCTTATTTTTTTTTCTTTTAAGAAAATTTAAACTATTTGATTTTAAAACATCAAATAAACTGTGGCATTATTTTATAATCATATTGCAAGGAACTATAGTACTAAAAGAAGGAAAGAAGGCTGCAAGACTTATTGGAAGTAAAATGAATGACATACTAGGATGAAGATCAGGAAAAGGCACATTTAGTAAATGAAGTAATACAGAGGCTAACCTCCCTTTCACCACTAACACAAGATTCCTGTCAGACAATCAAGGGGATTCAGAAAGGGCTAAACAAGTGTGTGAGTGTGTGTCTACCTGGCTGGTCACAGTCAGGACAGTTAGGGGATAGTTATATTAGGTGTGTGTGTGTGTGTGTGTGTGTGTGTGTGTGTGTGTGTGTGTGTGTGTGTGTGTGTGTGTGTGTGTGTGTGTGTGAGACCTGGGTGGACACAGTATAGACAGTTAGTTAGGGGTTAGGAAGAATAGGTGTGTGTGTGTGTGTGTGTGTGTGTGTGTGTGTGTGTGTGTGTGTGTGTGTGTGTGTGTGTGTGTGTGTGTGTGTGCGCGCGCAAGTATTTATGGTTTAAGGTTAGAATATATTACAGAGGATATACTCAAAGTAAGAATTGTCTTCATGTCAGAAGTTGTCCTGTGTGGCTAACAGGAATGGTAAGAAAAGCCATGTAGCTGAACAGGCTGCTCGGAAATGGCAGGAGGTGCTGAGTCTCATAATGTCCCACATGGGTCAGAGCTCTGCCCCATTTAATGAAGTAATGACTGAAGGTATGAATGAATGAATGAATGCATAAATAAGGTGCAATATGATATCCATAGAAGACTTGCAAATTGAAAATAATATGTAGAATGAAAGACTTAGCCAACATCATATTGATAGGAGAAATATGGAGAGTTAATTTTTCTTTATGCACAGAGGGAAATGGAAAAAAAATAACAGTAGCTCATATTTATTAAATAACAGAACACATTGTAATAAGGGGGAACAGCATGTCATTTCTTTGGACAAATTCATAGCCTGTGTATTAATAATGAAAGAGGATAATAAGGAAATACTTGGGAAGGAGGAGCTTTTCTTATTGATGATCCTATAATTCAGATGGATGAATAGGCTACAAATATGCAAACAAACCTCTGATGTACTTAATACTTGACAAGATTTATTACTCAAATGAGTGTTTTAGATGACTGTCACCAAGTGTTTTACAAAATATTAATATTTTTCATGAATGGAGTTGTACTGGCAATTGACTGGAAACAAGCTTTAGTAATCTGTAGCCAAGCCTCCCTCATGAAGATAAAGAAGGTTTTGGCTACATACAGAGGTAACAAAATATTTTCTGTTTCCCTTTTTGGCTTGAAAAAATCTGCAATTCGTTTTAGGGGCAGAGATATATGAATTTCTTATTTAAGTTTCATTCAAGGATCACAGGTAGCAAGAGTTCATAAAAGTAGCATTGTGTAGATAGCATGTTTTAGTTTTATGAACGAAGTGGGAGTGAAGACTACTGGGTAGTAGAAACTAATATATTTGGGGTGTTTTGACTCTGGAAAGTCATTCAGTTTAGTGCCAAATAATAGTCTGGTGGATTAACACATCAATAATGAGAATGGAATAGAAGCTGAAGAAATGTTAGATGACTGCATTGGGCTGGATTTAGAAAGAACCCAGCCATAAGCATTAACTACTGTAGCAAAAAGGGACAGTTAATGTAACTGCAAAAAAAAAAAAAAAAAAACTTCAGAGACACGTTAGCGACATTAAGGAAAGACCTGTTTACTGGCTGATATGCATTTTTTTAATTATATGATGATTACTTCCAGTGGTGATAATCACTTTGCTGCAGTAATCACATATTGTCTTGTCCCAGTCACCAACCCCATTCATTCTCATACACATGTGCACACAATAAAATAAACACACACACACACACACACACACACACACACACACACACACACACACACACACACACACACACACAGTCGCATTCAATTTTACACATTCACCGTTAACAACTTTCAACCATGGCTATACAGAATTCAACATCTAAGGTTACACAATTCTTCACATCTTGCATTCAACAAGCAGTGCACTTGAAACACAATAATTCAGAAAAATGAACTGTGATAAATTATATCCTAACTTTCTTCCTGCCTATATCTAAAGCTCTGCAAACTGCCTCCCTTCTCTACAAATCAAATTTGCAAGAAAGTGAAAGTCAAATACGGCAGAGCTAAAAAGAATTTGGTGGCTGTTTTTGTTGTCTGTGTGACTTTTAGCATAGTTGGCTCACCTCTTTGTATTGTTTGACTACACTCTATTTTCATAGTCTTTGACTATACTTATTTACAGTCAACAGGTGAAAGTAGACCAAGCAAGTATATAAAATGAATTACTGTAATTTCTGCCTTTTCTAATTCTTTCTTTACATTCTTCACTCTATTCCCAGCTTTGGTGTTGGTGATATTGACAGGGTGATTCCTATTGTCTTGGTTATTAAACTGAAGGCTGTCAGTCTTTAAAATCACTTCTTCTGACTTCTCTTGGTTAGGAGTCACCACAGCATATTACCTGTCTGCTCATGATTGGCACTGGAGTTTTACAATGTCAAGTTGCTAGCCCGGCACCCAACCTTCCACAGAATGCACACACTCACACCCAACCTTCCACAGAATGCACACACATGCACACACGTATGCCTAGGGCCAATTTAGAGTGTCCAATCCACCTACAGCATGTCTTTGGGATGTGGGAAGAACGCAACTACAGGGAGGACGTGCAGACTCCTCACAGAAGGCACCCCAGCTAAGGATCGAACCAGAGAACCTCTTGCTGCAAGGTGGCAATGCTAACCGCTGCACTACCGCAGTCACCTTCAGTCTTTAAAGTCACTGACTATTCAATATTTGAAAGGTATTTTCACTTAAAGAGACAGGTGCATGATTGGATTACTTTAGTGGGAAATTAGAAATACTTGAGATAAAACAAAATTAGATGAACTTAAAAAATATTACAGTAATAACTGCTATAGTACAATTTCTTAGTACATAATATTATATTAAGTAAAACCAGTGATTATTTTAACAATGCAGATTATCAACAAAATATCTAGGAATTGTTATAAGATGTGGGAATTTAGTGTCTGCATAAACATAGTTTAAATAATAATGAAATGTAATGTGAATTCATCAGTTCAATCTTCTAGAAATCTATGGCTGGCAGCTTCTCAAGGTAACTGAGTCATCAGTTGTTAAGTCCATTATGTATCCTACCTATGAGTGTATACAAACTTATATCGTGTGTATATGTGTGTGTATGTGTATGTGCCTCTCCCTGTATCTGCATGTGTGTGTATTTGTCTGTCAATAAAGATCACATCTGTTTAACACTAAAGTGAATCTAACTTCATTTATCGTTCTATATGATTAAAAATGCAAAGGCTTTAGTCGGGTTTGTATTCTACTACTGCACCATGTTTTCTGTCCATGTATATATATTAAGATGGTTTTCTTTGACATGAACATAGGAGCATACAAGATAAGCAATCAAGGGGACCCTAAGATGCCTAGCTGTACACACTAATAAGCATTCAGCTGTATGTCCTTGTTATAGCACTGCTGTCTGATTCAGCTGTATTAGACTGTTTTCATTATTAATCTGGCATATGCTGTTTATACAGTGAAGTTAGGACTGCTTGAATGAACTTCTGTTTCAGCTTTTCTCAAATGTTGAGGCCAGCAATCCTGACGGGGCCCTGCTTTGCCTTAGGCAATATCCAAGCAAGTATCAAAATAAATCAGTAGTTTAAAATTAGCTATGCAGCATTAATTATGTATGAAAAAATCCTGAACAAAAATGGATAATAGTCAATGCTTATATGTATTTGACAATAAATCGGTGATAAAAATGTCACTGTAGTAAGCCAAGTCTTGATTATATCATGTCTGCAGGTCATAGAAGAGGGACTGATCAGTTACTTTAGAGCACAACATATGAGTTTGTCTGTATGTGCAGCTCACAATTATTTTCTGATATTATGGACAGACTCGCAACTTTTGAGAATCTGTATTTTAGCTCAATCAATTGTATTTGTTAACTGTTCTGTAAAACTACAAAATAGCTATGGTGTGAGTGGATTACCTGGGTTGTTCTGGTGCCAGACTTCATTCAGTAAAGCCACTGACCTAGAGGAAATGCATGTTATGTATTGTACACTATATGAAGTGAATGACAGCATTCACTAGAAAGTTTGTGCATTACTCTGCCTCAAGTGAAGGTAGGGCAAGCAATCCAGCAAGGGATTGATTGGTAATGTCTATCATTTTAATAAATATTCTAGCAGTGAGTAGCAATATTTATGAAATATCTTAAAACATTATTTAACTTACATAAATCACTCAGCAAATTGTCAGAGCTGCATACACTTAGCATATACTTGACATTCACTTAGTAAACTGTGAGGTTATCTTAATCATATGATTACAAAAAGGGTATAATTTAATACAAGGTCATTTACTTACCTCTCCATTTAGAAAGCAGTAAAACACAGATACAAAGAAGCCCTGTTAAAAAAACAAACAAAAATGTTTATTTAATTGTTATATTGCAGACATTGTTATGGCACTCATAAAGCAATAGACTGTAAAATAGATCTTTTGTAATGTATGGGCCTGAAACTTGAAAGTAGTTTTATCAATAGTTAAAAAAATCATATTTTTAGTTGCTGCACTGAAGTGTTATGATATAACTTGCATTTGGGAGGCACCACTAAGCCATATGGAAAGATGGGCACCTAAGGATAAAACTCCACTGTTAGCCACATCTATTTGGGAAAACAGGTAGTTTCAAAGTTGCTACACAGTAATGAAAAGTGTGACAAGATGTTAGTAAAAGCACCTCCAAAAGTTGCAATAGGGTGCTGGGAGTAGTCATAATGGTTAATGTATTTACCTCACATACACAAGTTACAAGGTTTGATTCTCACCTTTGAAAGGGAAATTGGCAAGACTTAAAATGTCTGCGCAGCTAGCCTAGTACTTATCTATGAATGTATGAATGTATGAAAATGATAACCCTGTGAAGAGAGTTGGGACAGATGAAGAGGGAGGAAGCCATTTAACAGGAAGCAGTGTTTTTAATGGGAGTGGAGGTCAAAAGAATATAACAGTATACAGTAAAACTAGAAACTGAGTGTAAGCAGATAAAAACAAAACACCAAGACTATAGTTACAAAGCATGACGCTTTAGAAAGCAGAAATCAAATAGAAATTATTCAGGTTATTGGACTGGTGGAAAGGTCAATGTGTCAGACTCCCACTGCTTTGATGGAATGCTGGATTAGAGAAATAATAGTAAATAGTATTAGGACTGCTGAGGGTTCATGTACACAGAGTGGAGAAGCAATCAATAAGAAGCAATCTGAGGAAACTGATAGTGAAGTTATACAGCTACAGACATAAGAAATGACTAGTGAGGCAAAGGATAATTAGAAAACATTTTACGATTGCTTGTGTACACTTACATTTTACAAGGCTATACCACAAAAGCCTGCATGAGACAAAAGCAAACAGCAACCACAATGTGGGACTCTGGAAAGGAAAGCAGTTTGAGAGGGTTTTATCCTGTCTTCTTGACAGCTATGTAGAAGGGGTGAGTGCTACACTGCCACTGGTGATTTATACTTATGCAAAAGTTATGGGGCAAAAGCAAAATGGCGGTTGTTTTTTGGGACAATGAGTGCTACATCTTTACAGTTTACTGAAAGATGTCAGAAGGAAGAGTTAAAAGGGGTAAATGCATAAAAGAAGAGTAGCAGATATTGATGGAGCAGTCCACCTCAGAGAATAATGACAGAGCAATAAGCATGGAGGAAGTATAAGACAGAGACAGGAAAATATGCAGTAGTAACCTTTAACATGTGTCAAGTCATGTGAATGCCATTAAACAGCAAGAAAAAAGTCATCAGTGCTGCAGCAGCTGGGAAAAGTGATGGAACAGTGGGAAAAGCACTGTCATGACAGAAAAGGACTGTGAGCATTTTGGGCAGAGATAGATCTTCATTAAAAGATAAGGAATAAGAAAACAGACTTCAGGAAACCTTGATGTACAAAAAGGACTTTATGAGGTGGAAGGAGATAGAGCAAGGTAGAAATTAATTTTGAGAAATCAAAGCAAGAGGGAAAGAAATGGGATGAAAGGAAAAGGGAATAAAGCTGGATCAGAAGAGTGGTCCATCCTTTGAAAAGCCATACTCAGTAGCTATCAGGTATGTTTATTTATTTGAAATAAAAAAAAGAAAACATAACAAAATCAATAAATACATTGCTACCTATATGCATAAGTAAGCATGCTATTTATTTATTATTGTTTATTTGCGGTTGTTTTCTGGGATAGTCCACTGGCCCTAGGAGTGCCCATTTTCAGTGGAGGCCCAGGGAGAAAAGCTCCACATATTACATATACATTGATGAAATAACATTACATGATGACTGCTAACAGATTCAAGTTACTAGTAAGCAACATTATACAAAATACAAAAATAAGAATGATTTACATCCAGGTACAATATATACAACATGTTGATATACAATTAGAATTAGACTTTCTATTCTTTAAATTACTACCACTAATTTTTGTAAAAGATCCTTTCTTGTGACTGTTACAGATGAACTAGAATTTTAGTGCAGCTTTGAGATGTGAGATGAGACAGCATATAGTGGAAGACTACAGATGACTGACAAATTCTGCAGCATACCAACATTTAAGTTTCTGTTAAGGGAGATAATTACATAAGTATGGTTTGTGAAAAAACATACATAATTTTAAATGTATTATTCAAGATGTTTGCAAAACTAATTGCAAAAGGAAGCTAGAAATAACTCTTATTATCTAGATTGCAAACAGACAGCAAATTGAACTGAAGGTCAGTTTATACATTTGTCTTAAAAGAACAATATAATAACATGGCTATAAATTAAGCTTTTATAGAAAACAAGTAAGTAAATTAAAGGACTGGGTCTCAAAAATGTTTATGTATGTAAGTACTATCTTGTAGAAAGTTTTATTAGATATCTCTTTGTGAGTTTGCATTTCTATTAAGGATCAACATTTTAACAGGTGCTGTAGTAACCTTTATTTTGTTCTGTTTTTCTGTATTTAGAAAGGTGCGGTTTTATGGTGATATCAGAACTGCTGGAAAAGGGACTATAAATTATCTACTATTATATGACATTATCTACTATTATATGACAACATCTGATTGACCTGAATCCAATCCAGCATGCACACACAAACAGTGATCAAAAATTCTATCATGTCTCCGATAATGCTTTTAGTACTACTGTAATACAGAAGCAGCATAACTAAAAACACACACACACACACGCACACACACGCACACACATACATATTTATATACAGCAGCTAACGCGGCCAAAGGTATTTCCCTGCTATAAAAATATGATGTTAGTATTGTAGGATTCAGTACCTTTGCTACTATTCTCACTTACACAATCTACCTACAGTGGCACCTTAATATATGACTTGCTCCCTGCTTGCATGCTAACTTGCCATGCAAACAGTGAATACATTGGACATGTGTGCTATGCTTGAATGGGTACAGGACTTTTTGACCCCGGGCATTTTGACCCCAGAAGATATGACCCCAGCATTAACAGATTAATAAAATATACCAATCTATAATTACCAAATTATATAAAATGAAACAAAACCAAAACAACTTGTACAACAAAAAAAAATCTGCAGCATTCACTGCCAAACTACCAGTACTGAGCATAGTACATTGCCATTGTGCTGAACATTTTGCATGATAAATATCTCCATAAGAAACAACAGAGTTACCATCATTCAAAGCAGGAGTGACTGAAATACAACAACCATTAAAAGTTGATCCAGGAACCACAGAACAGATCAAAGTAAAAATCACTGTCAACTTGAGCTTTCCTCAGAACAAGATTAAAATAATGAACACAAGTCAAAGCAATAAATGTAATGTGATCATGAAATACTGCAAAACTACCTACTAGAACTGATTTTACAATGAGAATATATTCCCAGCAAAAAGTCTTAGTTCATACTAGGTTAATGGCCCAGAGAATTTCACCCAGGTTTACACAAAGTCAGCACCTGTTTTCCCTGTCCAGCAGGGACACAGGTGGGATCCCAGGGGTATATTTTCTGTTTCCCATTCAGTCGTCCAGGTTCCTCTTAAAGAGGGCTAATGAGGTACTCTGCTTGATCTGGAGAGGAAGTCTATTCCACAGATGGTTGAGTCATTTGGACACAAATCTATCTCACCAACAACTTCTATTAATGTCATAGACCAAGTTGAGACCTTCCGTGTGGGTTGCGCAAGTGGAGTCTGACATATGGATATCCAGCAACTCCATCAAGGTTGAGTCTGAGACGGTGTTGTATGCCAGACACAGGTCACCTCTGAGCAGTTTGTATGAAACTGAGTAGAGGGACAGGGCTTTTAGCCTATTTGTATAGAATAGGTGTTTGAGACCCTGAATTTTCCTGGTCAGGAACCCCTGTGATCTCTCCAACTGCTACATGTACTTGTCAAGGTACATGTCAAAGGGGACATTGTACTTAATAATGGGTCTGATAAGGGAGGAGTACAGGGATGTTATGACCTCCTTGATCCTGGATGAAATACCCTTACTTATGAAGTCAGCTATGTAGAAAGCCTTCCATAAAACGGAGGCAACATGGTGGTCAAAAGTCAGGTTGCTATCAACCTAGGTGCCCAAGTCCCTCACGATTGATTGCATGCTTTGTACATTGTTATTAATATGATTATTAGTGGTGACAATTTTTCCCAAAGGGGATAATGATACATTTCTTGGCATTCAGTTTGAGGCCATGCTTCAGTAAGTAAGGCAGGAAATGTAGTCATTAAAAATGAAAAAATAAATAAATAAATAAAAAATGAAGCTACTGCTACCTACTGGTTCCCATTTTGCTATGTAAAAATCCTGATTAAAATATTAAATATTAAAATGTTTTTATTAAATTTAATTGGGACACTGTCTATTTAATTTTGGTGTGATTAATTATTTATTTATTACATAAAAAGCATTTATTAAATTTAATTGGGGTCAAAACATCTGGGGTCGAATCATCCCGGGTCAAACTGTCCAATAAATATTCTCATAGACAATAAATGTAAATTTAAATATGAAAGTGCATACAATTGCACTGGGGTCAAATCATCTGGGATCGAATCATCCGGGGTCAGACTGTCCTGCTTCTGCTTGAATTATGGGAAGGAACTAGATGAGGTAAAGAAACATCACAGATGTGTGCCCGAGGCAGTAGACATCAACTGCTAGTTGAGGGAGTGAATGCCCTTCCAGTTAATATATGTCACATCCAGTAAACCAGGTGAGGCCTTGATAGCAACACAGGACCTCAGGGAAGTGGACTATGCTTTAAAACACCCATATAAGCTTCTCTGTATGCAAATGTATGATGTCAAGGGCCTGTTGCAGAACATACAAGGCTGACACCTGAGATATTCCAAGTGTCTTCCCTGTAAGTTTCTAAAATGTCTCTGTATCTAACATGGTTAATATTACACATATGTTCATGTCCACTTGAGATGGGCAATTCACACATTCCCCTTGATTCCACTTGTAGGCACCTCAGTTCAATAAGCTCTCATATGGTCTCCCTAGCCATAAAGAAGATGTACATGATCTGCTCATCAGTTAGATGCTGGCAATTAAAGCAGTGACTGCATCATCTAAGATATCTTTGAGGACCACTGCTCACAATTTCATTGCCACTACAATCTGAAAGATTAGCAATTGCTTGTACTACATGAATCATTGGTGTTCAGAATAAGTCTATATTGCTGCACACAGCACTTATTTTATACACCTGTGAATCATTACAGCATGTCTGATGTCATATTTTGCATACTTGTTGTGTCTTATTTGCATCAGAGACCTCATTTTCATATCATGTGGTAATTTGTATATGCTGCATGTCATGCCATTGTTACTGTAGTGCAGCCTTGCTACTTATTTTCTTGCCTGCATATGTCTGCTACTCACAATATGTTGCACAGTGCTATGCACTAAATGTCTACGAATACTAGCCACAGTATCCCAATGGAAGCTGCACTGTGGTGCCCTAGTTTGCATCATAGTGTACAGATGTGTTCCCCACAGCAGTACTACAGCCTATCTGATTACAAGGCACTGTAAAGCATCTTCCTTTAATTCTGGGTTTGATAACCTCTGTTACTATTTGAATTAGTATGTGTGCTCCCACTTTCATATTTGGGCATCACTGCTGTGCATCTGCGTCCTGTGGTATTTAGATCAGGATATGCAAAGGCTGCCATGTTATGCAGCCTCCACAGAATACTAACCGTCTTTCATTGACAATTTCTGGAGGAAGCATATTTCAATAATTAAGAAGATACTGTACAACTTGCTGTGTGATAAACATCAAAAATGGAACCATGGTTCAACTCACACCTCTCAACTGTACAGATTTTCACAGAATGTCCAGATTTTGGCCTCATATCTTTGGTCCATATTAAATTATCTGGATATTCCAATAGAAAGCAAGATGATGGCAAACTTAAAACTAAAATATTTAGAAAAATGGGGCAACCCAGCTTTATGTTGCATGGAACTAGTTGTCACCCCCCCCCCCAGTACTATTTCTTCCATTCCTTATGGGGAAATGGTTAGTGTTAAATATTTATGTTCATAGAAAGGGGCTATGAGACACATAAATATGGTTGGGGTATAATAAAGTAATACATAAAAAGTGAATAAAGCACAGAACATAATAATGCAGAAAATGAATACTAAAGAAAAAGAAGGTGAGTTATATTTTGTGTCTAAGTATACTAATTTTTCTAACATTTTAGAGAAAATACGTATTATTGGTCTTATATACAGAAAGAAAAATCCTGCCTAAAAATGTCAAACTTTGTTTTTCATATAAAAGAGGCAGGAGTTTTAAAGACATGTTAGTACATGGAAAATGAGACCAAAAAATATAGAAAATAATATAGCGAGATATGAAACTTTTCCATGTGACAATTGCACAGTATGCAAACACATAGTTGATAGTTTTGAAAGCATTAATGGAAAAAAATTGTATAGAAGAGGCAGCTTCACTTGCAACAGTGAACAGATTAGATATAGTTTAAAATGTCCTTGTAGATTATTTTATATTGGAGAAAGCAGGAGAAGTTTTGCTGTAAGAGCATATAAGGGCCATCAAGAAGTAAAGATTTCAAAGTCCTGTAGCTATGCACTTTAAGGAACACCATAATGGAGATCCACAGGGGTTACAGGCAACTGTTTTGGAACAAGTGAATACTAGGTTTAGTACTGATGAAAAAATTAAGGAACACTTAAGAAGGAAGGAAGCAATATTTATTTTAAAATATGATACAATGTTTCCAAGAGGTCTGAATGGGGAATTCTCTTGGAAGTATTTAATATAAGAAGGTTAAAAAAAGAGTATTAAAAGTTAACCTTTTTAGTTGGATTTTTTACTGAATTCTTAATTGGATGATTATTTAATTGATTAAATGCATGCATTTAAGTGTATTATTACTAGCAGAAAGATGTACTCTGAAAATACTTTTCTGAAAGCCAAAGTGCCAGAGAAGTGTTACTTGTTCTTAATGGTATTAGAGTTTGACGTTTTGCTGTTAACGTTTACAGCAGAAGTTAATTTTTTATTTTAATAAATCAGTCTGTGTACTAAATGAGTGAATTCATCTGGGCTAGAACTTTTGGTGTGAGGTCTGGTTTGTTCTACAGTGTGGTATTTCTTTACAGATTGCAGTTAAAAAATAATGACAGACATTTGAGTTTCAGACTTCATATCCTTCAGAAAATCCAGTCTAATGCAAACCTGTAATTCTAACAACTTTCAAAAGTTTGTAACAGCAACATTTAAAAAGTGTCCCTATTTTGGGCCTTTGTCCCACTTTTATTTATGGCTCTGTCCAGATTTCTTGCTCTAAGAGGTTGAAAGGTATGGCTCAACTTAACTGAACAGTGTTAGCATGTCCACTCACACTGCTGGCTGGGAGACAGCCATAGTTTATAACTGTCATCAGAGCACTTGCAGTTCCCTCTAATGTGGTGTGCACACAGTGCTAGTCTGGAGTGCACCATCAGTTGAATACATGCTCCAGTTCTTTTATACAAAAATGCCCTCCTTTTCTGAGCACTACCAGCAGTTTGTACCATGTGGGTATATGCCTTCTGTAACCTCTCCCCTTGTTTGAGCCCTTACAGTGCCATCCATCAAGTATGCCACTCTACGCATGTTGTTGGGTGCCCTCAGTACCCTCCTTCCCTGTACACTGGGCAACACGTGGAGGCAGTATTGAAGTGAATGCTGTACTGGAAAGCTCAATGCACAGTATTTTTCATATTCCAGCATACTGAGCTGCAACTGCAAAATATATGTCTGTTTTTGAATTATGTTTTTGTCTGTGCAACAGAAAAAGAAGACTATAGTTTACTATCAAATGAATTAAAAATCAAAAGACTGAAAATTCAAAATACTGGATGATGGAATTTGCCCCTTCTCCACTGTTGTGTGATCTTGGAGTTGGTATATATAGTTAGCAGGGGAGCTTGCCTCTTGCAGTAAAAATGTATTCAGTATTTTGAATTTTCAGTGTTTTTGGGATTCAGTCTTTTGATTTTCAGTCATTTGATAGTAAACCGAAAACCACCATATGTGACTTTGAAGGGTTTGTGACCTGAAAGCTTTGTTTGTTCTATTAAACTTTTACGTTACTCAGTTCGCTTCTTTTCTTGTTAATTCTGCATTGTGAACTGTAGTTTTACTTGAGTTCTTGGTTGTATTGTTTGGTATTCTCTACAAAGGACATCTCTGATCTTTGCTAAGTGAGACCGTTTGTTTTATCAGTTTTAGCTCGTATACATCAAGTTGCTTGAGCACTCTCTTCTACAGTGATTTATAAATACTTCTGTTAATACAGATATATAATATTGCATTTCAGACAAGCCAAAGTGAATATTTTATTAAAAATGCCATACCTGAAATGACTGCAAAAAGGAATTAAAATAGATGAAGACTATTTGGGAGATGTCATCTTCACCTGGATTGACAAAAAACAGCATGTAGGTAATACCCAGGAGAGGCAGAAGAACGAGAGTTGCCTTGACTGCTTTCCTGTGCAAAAGACAGAGAGAAAACGGTATGTCTAACGTAATTAGTAGGAAACGTATGCAAGTATTGGATTGCTGTGTTCAGTAAGAATCAACTTTACATTTGATTTTTCTACTCATGCCTTGCTTGTGCATGTTCTTCATTAAGTTAGTTGACATAAATGCATTTGTTGATAACAGTTATGCTTGAAGTATTATCACATTAAGGATTTCCTGCCTAGTAAGATGCAGCACTCAGACTTTGGAAGACAACTCTCAGTTTTGATGAATTTTTTAGAGTATTTCTTTATGGGGTTAACAGTGCCTCAAGGTCAGCATACATTTGAAGACATTTATTTTGGTCTAACATAAATTGATATAATCCCCAAAGGGCAATTCCATTTTGAAATTATATAATTCACTTAGACATGCCAATACATTCTGTAGCTGCAAAATCTATTATCTCTCAATTTATACCACATTTTGACAGAAAGTCAATGCAATGTTTTGCAAGGCATATATTTAATACATTGGCTTATCACTACTAAGTGGCCTGCATGAATAATACAATGTTATGTCCCTTGCACTGTCCAATATCCTGTTCTCTCAAATGACATATCATATACCATTTTGAAAACATACGAAAATGATCTTACTGCCATGCGATGGTTTAGCTACAGTCACAATTATCTTGCCAATACACATTTTTGTACCAATACATCTGTACAGATTTGAATTGTTCGTTTCCCTTTCTGTAAGCCTCTGTGACTACATTAGAAACTTTTATCACTTGTTGAGGAAATCAATTCCATCACCTATGGACTGAAACAATGTATGAAAGGCTGAACTGTCAACATGCCACTCATTTCACAATACACAAGCATTTATTGCTGTATGTCATATGAAAAATGAATTTAATCAATAAAAAAATGAAAGATCTGGTCTTAGTACTGGCACAGTTTGCACATCAGAACCTGAATATATAAGTGCAAGGAAAGCTGGGGTCATGAAATTGTGAAGCTCAAGACAGAAGTTTTAGTTTAAATATCTTTATAAAATTACACTTAAGACATAGGCACACATACATTAATAGAAAACAAATGAGGAAGAAAAAGGTGACTGCAAAAATGTTTTTATTTTTGGAGTGTAATAAGCTGGCAGATTTTAAAAGCGTAAGGCTTATTTTTGTCTACTTAGTACATTGTATCTCTTCTTTTATTCCCTACCATTCATTTGTTCATAATTTCATAGAATATGAAGGTGCATGTTACACAATGCCTACATCACCTCACTTCTATATTCTGTCTCTTCTATATTCTGTGGCAGGCCTCTTATGTCTTTTCCTCTCGACCCAGCAACTGTAACCAGCTGCAATTTGTGTGTTTCTTTTAATTATAACAAACAGCAAGGTATTACTTATTCTCTAGAAATCCCTCAGACTACAAAGCTCGCCTTCCTTTCAACCTGCCAAAAGACACGCAAAGGAATAAATAGAAACAATATGTCTGCTGAGACTGATTATTGTTAATTTGTAATGGAGTTTGCAGTCTTGAGTTAAATTGCTTGTTAGCAAGGTATACATCTTTTCTCTGTTGCTTGTTTGTAAAAGCTAGTGCTTCAGGTCAGGCTAAGGAAAAGACTGTGACTAGCTGGTTATCAACCACCCACCCATCCTACCCGTCAACACCAAGTCATGGTTCCCAGGCACTTCCACAAGCTAGTTCCTACCTTGATACCAGTCCTCCTGCTTTAAAGTAATACTGAGCTTTCTCCTGTTATCTTCTCAATGCCCAGTGCACTGCAAATGAAACAGAGCAAATTAGTACTATAATAACTTCATAACCCAGTTCTCCTAGCAGTTACTGAAACTTGACCACCTTCTTCCTGGATACAGCGATCTTCCTGACTACAGACAAAGCCATACTAAAGGAGGTGGTATCCTACTGCTATTCAAATTTCACTTAAAAGTGAAACATAAAACAAGCCTCACCCACATCAAAATCTCAAGCAAACTGGCTTCTAGCAGAAATTGCCTTACCCAGTATTCAACATACAGTTAGCTATTACATACCTCCCTTTACTTCCTCTAAACAGACATGTAAAGATATGACTGTCAATTTTATCCCACGCAAACAATAAGGAAAATGTTATGCGATTTTAATGCAAACATGCTGATAATTTTGAGGTCTCAAATTACCTCACTGAACAAGTGACCCAACTAGTTAAGCCAGACCCAACCTTTTGACCAAAAACACTCCTTCATTGGTCTCATTATCTCCAATGGCCTAAACACAATATCCAGCATTACAATTCACTCACATATATTTGGCAATAATTGCCCCAACATTTTCTCCATTTTATACCAAGCTCCCAGAATGAAAAACAAAAATGTATACCCTTCATATCTAAATCTGCTGCCGATATTGCAAAATAATCTTTAACTCTCTCTCTTACCTTGACTGGACCCCTATCCTAGAAACCACATATCCTGAAAAAAAAGCTGAATTTCTTACACACAATCCCTCCAGCCAACAAAACAAACACATTCCCTTAATCTCTAGATTTTCAAGTGGCTACCCATGAGTTAAAATTCCTGCTCAAACTCTGGGATGAATCTTGCACTCTTGGAAATCTATCCCATGCCAGAAAACAGGGTGCAGTATACAACTCTCTAGAACCTGGTTAAAAAGCCATTAGAAGACACAAAAGTAATTTCATGACACACTTCCAAATCTCTTTTAAATACAGTCCTAGGAAATTTTGAAAATAAGCCAATAACCTCACAGGATGTAATCTGCCTCACACTTCTATTAGTACTTCCTTCAGCTTGTCTGCAGATGATTTCCACAGACACTTTACAGACCTCCCCAGATGTGCTGCAAATTCCCCACACATGCTCCTTCATTTCATCAACAGTATCTTCATCTTTTTTTCTATTTCTGGTAAATGTCATCCAAATACAGTATACCTTCACTGGAACAAATATAGTTGGAAGGTCCCAAGGTATAGATAAGCTACTGTTGTGACTTCATTGTCCTACTACTACTACCAACACCATTCCTAATATACAGAAATCTGCCATAATAAAACCACTGCCCGAACAAAAACAACCCACACTCCCATCACACTATCACCCTTTTCCATCCTCCTTACCCTGTGTAAAGTCTTTATGAAAATTGTCTGTCTTTAGCTCACAGAATGTGTTACTACATATCACCTGATCTCAAAACAACATAGTTTCTGGTCAGGGAGGAGCACAGTCATAACCACCTGGTCTCAAAATTCTCATGTCAATGGACAAAGGCATGTTCTCAGATGCAATTTTTATAGAACTCACCAGACCCTGTGATTTAGTCATTCATTCCTCTCTGTTAATCCACCTTTCAGAACTAAGCATTAGCCCTAATGCCATCTCTTGGTCCCAAAGTTATCATACTAATTGACATTTCTCAGTGAGCTATCTCTTCCTCTCCACCACTCAGTACCTCAAGGATCTATTCTTGTAATCCTTTTGTTTTCTGTATAGATCAATGAACTGCTACTCAGTCTTCCTTACCTTCTTCTCTTCCTCTATGACCAGATGACATGTTCTGCTGCTGTTTCAACCACTCCTTAAATACATTTGAACAAGATCTGTAGTCTAAATTCAACCTCCTCAGTGAGTGGATTACTACTAAAAACCTCATACTAAATGCATCTCAAACCAAATCTATGCTTTTTGTTATTATGCAAAAACTCAACAGATCCAGGAAAATTTTAACTATATATATGACTACAACAAGCATTCCTTACAGCAAGTCTCCTCTTTCAAGCATCTTGGTCTCTGCCTAGACCCTTTACTCATTTTCCAACTGTATCTTTTTAATTGTACACATAAAAAAATAATCCTATAGTTTTCCAGGCACACACAAATATTTCCTTTCCTCTCACTTTCCTCCAGTTCTGCAATAGGGAAATGAATCCTACTCCTACAACTAAACTATTGCCTCTCTCTTATATCAGCAACCTCTACAAAAATGTCCATCACTATTCAAATGCTAGAAAACAAAACATGTAGATTTATTACACACTCCCCCAAAAATAAACATCACTGTATAACACTAAAGAAGGTACAGTGGCTCTCAGTTAACCACAGAGCAGATCTGCTCAAAGGATCTCAGCTGTTTGAACTCCTACATGAACAAACTCTCTTACCCTTTAACATCAAAACTAATAAGACACATCCCTACTTACAACCAAAGAAATTTGAACCAGTCAGGCCCTAAAACACAGATCTTACAATACAAGCTACATATCTCTGAGCATGCATTCTCTTTTCTTGGGCCCAAATTGTGGGAGTCCTTCCCACTTGAAATTAAACCCCCATTATCTTATTCTAAGTTCTGTTCCCCACTAAAATCACATTTAGTTAAAAAAAAAACAGAGTGCACCTGTTGCTCTTCAGGTAACATCACTTATGTTTATATTAACTCTTTTCCTCTGTAAGTCAGCCACTAAGATCCCTTTCTCCCTTTCCCATCTCTAATGTACTTTAGTCTAATTTGTCAAATGGTTTGAAACTTTTGTACATAATGGGAATTCATTTTACTGACACTTATGTGTTATTGTACTCTTTGCCTATTTTGTATGTCTGGTCATTTTTTGACCCCAGGCAGAGACTGAAATTGATCAGAATTGTTTAGATCATTACCAGGTAAACAAATTCAAATAAATAAACAAATAAAAATACAAAAGAGATTTGATTGGTTTCTGATCCACAGATCCAGGCATATTGTCATCAGCTTTACTGTGTCTTACTATTCTAAGAAATGAAAATCCTGACACAAAATACATGTCAGGATTGTTCATTTTCTTTCCTTTTGAAGGCAACTTTTAAGATCAAAGTATCTACTAGTACAATAAAACAAGTGTCACGTAAAAATAAAAGCTGCACACATATAAAATGTCTAGGCACTGTACTGTAGAGAACATTAAGACATAACATTGTGCAAGTTGCAGTATATTAGCAATGAGTAGGGTAGATAAATTCGGGTCAACATTCAGTGCTTTACTACATAAACAAAATTAATTAAATGGACAGAAAATATACATAAATAAAATCAATGGTGTTGCTCTAGTGTCCATCTGAGCTACAGTAGACTCAAGTTTGTGTACTGTCTTGGTTGCTAGATGACTGTACATGGGAGAAAAGACTGATATAATAGAGGTCAGCTTTTCTACCCTTGTATGAGGCTGTAAAGTTGCCTATCATCAGTATGTCCTTTACTATTGACTTCTGTCAGGCAGATCAATGCAAATGAGAAGAAACATGAAGGAGATTACTTGACCATATGCCTTTTTCCATTGCATGCATGGAGAAACTAGGTTGAAAGGGTTGAAAGACAAAGCAAAACAAAAACACTGGCTGCATATTGTGGCATCTACCAGGCTGACAATCCACAAGCTTCCATTTAACCCTCCGCTGATTGCCATAAGATGGGAATAAATTACACAGTACCAGACTAGAAAGGCATGATTCACTTTCGATATATGTGGATTATCAGCTGACAGTAGTGCAGAGAATAAATGGATTCATATACTGTGCAGATAATCTGGAATAGTAAGATTAGTAGACAGGCAAAGAAGCAAATAGAAAGAAAAATGATGAAAGAGTAATTTTATTTACTGCAACAGTTATACATTCAGAAAGACACAATATTCACTACAATTACCAGTGCAGCAATAAGCTTCAGCTTCTAAACATGCAGGCATGTTTTTCATCCAAAGAAAGTAAATTAAAATTGCCAAGAAGGGTGCTGCTACCCACTTGGAATTACTGAAGTCTATAAGACTAGTAAAAGTAAAAGTGGCATTTCAGTTTTAAGATGCACTGACCAACAAATCAGGGAACCCCAGCATTAAAAGAGAGACTGACAAATGATGACGAATTTAAACTCCTAATGGCAGGAAGCTCGGTTTGAAATACAGGGGGCTGTTCATAAATACTGTATGGAATTGTAGACGGTTATTATGCAATAAAGTCACAAACCACAATCCTACACAATTCATAAAGGTCTCCTTACACCATCACAGATATGCATTCACACTGGCATACCTGGAAGAGTCCAGTATGTATTAGGTATGCAAATCAAGCCTCAGAAACAAGATGTGCCAACCAGCCACAGATGGCCAAGTGACACCATCAATAGAACTACATGTAAAAATCTGATAATACAATTCAGAATGTTCTACTGACTGCAGAGTCTCTGAAAGACAATGCAGCACTGAAAAACAAAAAAAGCAAACATTCACCAAGATCCTTCATTTGTAGTACTTTTATTGGTAGAAATTACTAGCTTGCACTCCAGGGAACCATTGCAAAGTTTAGTCTAAATTCTGAGTTGCCCCCAAACACTACCTGGTTAAAGAACTTACTAAAAGTCATACAGTATGCAAATGAGGACTGAGGGATCAAAAGTACAGCTCACTGGGTATGGCAAGGGGCTTCCACCAGCAACAGCCAACACAGTACGGAACCCTTTCATTTCATAGCATGCAAATTGTCATCCCTCTGCAGACTTAGCTAAGGATTCAAACACTATCATAAAACTCTCCCTGGTATACCTACAGAGAACTGAGGAAGAACATTGCTCCACTATCTCAAGGACCATACAACAGCAACTAGCAGATAGTTTATTGCAGAGGTAGACAGGTCAGGGGATTGGAGCAGAAAGAACAAGGGTAATACACAGTGCAGCAATGATGTTGGGAGTCAGATATGGAGTCTGTATGTGAGGCAATATAAAATAACTAACAAATAAATGGTTGTCAAATGCATGACAGCTGTATCTCTCTGGCTAACTAAAGGTAAACAATGAAATGTCACATCTGAGGTCTGGAAGATGGAGATCCTCAGTTGTATCAGGGATATTTTATACTGTGAATACCATACAGTGTGCTGTACCCATGAACAACACAGACAGACAATACATACATACACAGACAGTATACAGAGTATGTGCACATAAGAGTAGTGCTTGGCCCTTTTCTGTAGCATTTATTCTGTGGATTTGTGTGTGCGTTTATGTGTGTGTGTGTGTGTGTGTGTGTGTGTGTGTGTGTGTGTGTGTGTGTGTGTGTGTGTGTGTGTGTGTGTGTGTGTGTGTGTGTGTTTGAGT
This sequence comes from Protopterus annectens, assembly GCF_019279795.1. Lineage (NCBI taxonomy): Eukaryota > Metazoa > Chordata > Ceratodontiformes > Protopteridae > Protopterus > Protopterus annectens. The sequence goes on from NC_056732.1 coordinate 247,541,110, forward strand.
GTGTTTGTGTGCATTTCTAGTTATGGCAGTTTATGTTTATGTATCATAGTACTTTTGGCATACATTGTACATGTCAATCTTTACCAGTCCCACTAATAGGACTAAATAGCATAGTTATAAATGCAGTAACACATTTCTGCAGGACAACGGACTGATTATTTTGCACCTTTAGATCAAGTAATTTTAAACACTTTTCTTCTTTTCGTCCATTGTTTTTTTGTATTCAAACTCTTATTTTATTATTTGTATTTAATCCATTACGTTTTAGTACTGAGGAGATTTTCTTCCCAGGCCTCCACTGAAAATGGGTTCTTGACATCCCAGTGTACTTTCCAGGTAGACAAAATGCAAATAAACAAGAATAAATAAATTGCTTCATGCCTCAAGATAACTTGCTAAAATGGAAGAATTGCCATAAAGAAGTAGCTCAGTACTAGTGAAGATAAGTACTCCCAGAAACTCCGTGTTTATTCATAAAACATGTTCAAAAAGATGGAATTTTAGGACAGGTAAAATAAACATATGCATAACAGATGCTCAGAGTAAGTTGTAACTCCAGTCATTGTTTGGATTAGTGACATCAGCACTGGTGAATCTACAGGGAGGGGATGATTGTGAGCAACCGACAATGGTTTCCCCATCCTGACGCAAGGGAGGCAGCCTGGGTTCACTGCAATAATGCAGTATTGCAAGCCTGGCAGTCTCTGTCCTACATAGGTGCTGTGCTCCTTAGTTAAGAGGTTTTGCACCTCTCGAAGGCAGGAGTTGCAGACCTGGCTTGAGCTGGGGCACAGTCCCCAGCACAGTATGATGCTGTATCAATGTCCTTGATCCTCAAAGGCACACTGGCATACCTCTCAACTGTCCCTGATTTTCAGGGATGTCCCTGATTTTGACTCAAATTTTAACTCTGTCCCTCTTAATCCCTCCTAAAACTAGTGACTTTGGGCAGAAAGGTGGTGAATTACACTTAATGAATAATGACAATAATTAAGAGTTATAAACTTCTTTTACTTCAGAAAACGTGTATTAATTCATATGCTCTGATTCTGTGAATGTTTCAAGTTAATAGCACTAATATTTTAAAAGTGTCCCTGATTGTCCCTGATTTTGTCTTGACTTGTCCGTGATTCTGTTGAAATTTGTCCCCAATTGGTTGAGAGGTCTGCACACTGGACATAGGTCAGGTTGAGCCCATAAGAGGAGGATAAGGCAGGTCTGCTAGACCTTGTTTAAAAGGAAAGGAGCTGGAGGCAGCTAATGATTAGCTGTCTGGAAAATAATAAGAATGATGACTATGTGAGCAAACACTGGAGGTGACTACCATTGGGTCATGGAGGTGACAGACCAAAGAAAAATCACCACATTTCTTACTAAGGGGTACAAAATGAGAGCACCCCAATTTATGTGAAAGTGGACATTCTTGTCTAGTCTGATATGAAGAATAATGTAAGAAACTAACACTAGTATTTATATCAGGTCTTGGTCTTGGATATATGAAATGTGGACTGATTTTCTGATATTTGAAAACTGAAGCATGAAGCACATAAACAACCAGCTTAGTGTGCTAAGGGCTTTGACAAGTTTGCTACTGAAGGGTAAGCACATCACTTTCATTTTCTTTGCTGTGCAAAGCATTTGAAAGTGATTAAGGCTCACACACTGCTTGCCACAGATTCTGCATGAAGCTCATTTAAAGCAGAGTAAGCACGATGTGTTGTTTACTTACAAATATAATGCTTTTGAGTTTGAAACTGGGTTAGAGAGGTACAAAATGAGAATTAGTACTCCATTGTTGCTTCTTTCTCTTACTGGAAGGAGTGTGCAGTTAAGAGCTTCTGGAGTTTTACTTTTGTTTGCTGCTTATGAGCAACACAATTACCAGCACAAAGTATACTCTGCATCATCATAAAGTACTTTTAGTGAAGCTCTGAAAAGCTGGCTGTAAAACACAGAGAGACTGTAACTCAGTGACTCACTGCATGTCTTTACTGAATAACAATAAAAGGAAAATAGACAAATCAATATAAAGACTTATATAAGGACCAGTTACAGCAACTCCAAATAAGAAGCAAATTAGCAAAGTCACTTAAAATAGTCAAGTATGGCTTTCCATTCATCTGTAAATGGGAATGAAAAAATAAGCCTCAGTGTGGAAGCTTTGCTCACTACAATATATGCTGCTATTAGCATGCTTCCAACAAACCTCATGGACCTATGCAAGTCTAAGATATGACAACACTCAGTAGATGAAGTAATATTATAAGAGGTCTGCTGTAGAAGTAATCAATGTCAGGGTACTGAACTTAGTGCTGGAGAGCTTTCTTTCTTTTATAGGCCTATGAAAGTAGTATAAATGTTACCTGGGTCAGGGCAGTTGTTCACTGAACCTGAGTCAGAGATGACTGTAGCTTCTGGAAAACTTTTTCCTTTGGCTTTTAGAAAAATAGTGAATGTGTGTCATAACTGTGTTAGCTGGGTACCAGTTTTGATATCAGTAATTAAGTGCTTTGCTTAGTTCAAACAATTACATGTTTATTTATTTATTTATTTATTTATTTATTTATTTGCTGTTTGCTAACTGGGTAGATGGACTGGTTCAGAAACCATTTTCAGACACTACAAAACTAATTTTTCAGTGTGAAATGCATCTCTTCTACTGTTACTTTAAATGGGATGAAGCATACATGGGCCAGGTATTGTACGTATAATGTCCATTCAAAAGGAGAAAAAACAAATAAGTTCTTTGTTTTAAGGATTCTGTGATACTACATAATATAGAATCATACAAAAAGATTTGCATATAGTCTGAAAGAAGAAGTAAGAATGTTAAATGAGTCCTCTGAAATATTTGTTTATTTTACAGAATAGTGCTGGTAAAATGTTTTACAGTCAGTCTACTAAAGTTTCAAATTGAGAAAAAATGTTTAATCTTGTTTGAAAGCTGTTGATCTCCTTTTAAATAAATAACTGCATTGTATGCAATTCTATAATTACATTCAGCTGCTTTAAGTTTATCCTTTTGATTGCTGATGTCACTGATTATTAATGTTCTTAAAGTATGGCACCATATCAATATACACATTATCCAAATAGAAAAACTAATAAAACAAAGCAACCCAACAATATTCACATTTAGGATAAACAATAGCTGATGTATGTCTTTAATACAGACAACTGAGTGCCCCATCAACCAATGAATTCATAGCTTACTCCATGAAAGCAAGCACAGATATTTATCCCAGATTTGTCCCACATGTAATCTCAAGCAATTTGTAACTGTAGGTTACACGCTATCATGCAAAACACATACAACATATAGTACACACCAAGCCTACAGTCAGGCTAAGTGGGAAAAAATTAAAACATGAACAAAGGATAACCCATGGTAGTTTCTGAGATGAGTATTACTAAGATAGTTTGGAGTAAGCCATATGGTATTAAAACTGGTAACATTTTGGAAATTCAAGACTTGATAATAATAGTCCTGGAACTCCAAAAAAAGAATGCAATCTGCTCTAAATAGCAGCAATATACAATGGTTGCTTTCTTGCTACTATACATTAAAAGTGCTTCTCACAGGAGCTAATTGCAGTATAATCCCCAGTGAACGTCTGCACCTTCTACACACCCTACTACTTACATATGCAAACTCTGAGATCACTGTACCCCAGACAGGATAGAATTCTCTGAGATACAGTCATTTTGAAATACGTATGCATTTCCCCCTTATTGCACATATGTTTTCCCATTTCCAACAACTGTGCTTGCAGTTCTCAAACCTACAATGGGAACATAACACTCTGTATACACTCTACCATAGTCTTCCTCTCTTTCAAAACACTTTCAAGGAAATGTTAGAAAGAAAAAATGTACCAGTGCATGCCAGATAAGTATATACATACTAGAATTAGAAAAAAACAGACTGAAAACTCCTGTTTTGCCCTTCACATCATATACTTTGCATGAACATTTTACTGCATTTTAAGTGTCATATTGATGGTTATTTGATTTTATGTGATCTATATGCATTTCAGTCATGGATGAGACTGATGCATAAGAAGTCAGTAGCTGGTACAATATGTACTGACATTTTCCTACTATATGAAACCTCTTCACGTAGGAATATATCACCCCAAGATACTTAGGTGTTCTCTACGTTAGAATATAAGAGATTGTGGTCTACTCCTGATAGCATTAGACATCTTCGCATTCTACAAAAAATATATACGTGTTAGGTACAGAGAAAATAAAAACTACTAAATAAACTTTAAATGCACACTCAATCAATGGACTCAGTGTAACTCTAAAATAATTTTAATTAAAAACAAGTAATTAAAAGTAAAAACGGACTGAATTAAGCGCTTTTGTCCATTGACCTGGACTTCTTCATAATCAAAATAAAATTGTCACATCCACTCTTTTATACTCATGGTGGTGAACAATTAAATATGGTAATTAACAATTAAATATGGTGATGAACAATTAAATACTCATACATAGCCCAATTAACATTTAAAGTTATCCAGTACTAAATAAAAACACTTGAAAATGAGTTACAAATAAATACAAAGAAATATGCAAAGTAATTCTTATAAAACAAATTATAAACACTTATTTGATCTCATCTTAAGCATAGGTTACAAGTTAAAAACATCATTAATGCCAGGAGGGTAGTTGGCACCCAATTTTATCTGCCTTTCAATTTCTCTAACCTCAGAAAGGATTTTCATATTGCCCCCCCCCATGATTGCATTTAACTTGCTCCAAAAGAGGGAATTTAAAACGAACATATATATTACTAAAAGGCAAATGCTTAAAAAGGGCATTATTGATGTTTTTTTTTTTTAATTTGGTAAACATGCTCATAAATCCTATTCCTAAAGGCTCTATCCATTTTGCCTATATAGCAAGCGGGACACTGGCAGCACAAGATTTTAATTAAAATCATTTTAAAGTTACACAACTGAGTCAGTTGGCTGGGTGTGTATTTTAATTCTCTTCACATTCTAGTTTGAGTGTTACAAAGCTGTACTAAAACAACACAGTACATGAAGTGATTAACTTGTGCCATGCGGGAAACGGTGGACTGGTACAGAGGCAAAGACAAGAAATAAGCTGTGAAGAGTTTTCAGGAACTTGAAAATCACGATATCAGAAAAGAGCATAAATAAATCTGCAGTGTATACGACAGAAATAAATTGGAACAAGATAACATTTGAAAAGCAGCTAGTTGACAGAACTATTTATTTATTGTTTTGTTTATAGGTCAGGTAGGTACACTTTTCCAAGATTTATGTATATCTGGCAATGTGTGACCACATACTTGTCCCAGACTTTAACCACAGTCAAAGCTGACACTCACGATATGGCCTGATCACACTCCACTCAACCTCATCAATTAGTTTGTTTCCTGCATCCTCGCCACTTGATTTGAAAACACCCCTTGCCACTGGTCTAGTGTAATATAATCCCCTGCAGTCTTTGTTGCATTTTATAGGTCTGGAGAAACTGTATTCCTTTCTCTTCCTCATTATCTGTTATATCCTGCTTAACAGGCATTTCATGGCACTACCACAATATGGTCTAATTAATCTTTAAAGACGGTTAAGGATTCAAATGTGCTAGCTGCCAGTTCATACAGTATAGGTTCCAAGATATTTACTGTGCTGTTGATCTGTGAGAAGCTTTTGAAGCCTAGCCATGTATTTGCAAGATGTTTATAACACTTACATTACAAGTACAAATAACCCAGACCCCTTGCATTTTAAGTGCAGCTATCCAAGAGATGGGCAGACATTTACATGCTGCCCCTATCCATAAGGAACAAAGGCACTAAATTAGCATTGAATTTGAGGTTTCCCAATCATTCGTCCAGATTACACTTGAATAGAGTAAAATGCATACTTTGCCTTTCCTACGCAGACAGATACATGATTCTAGAGTACTGGCATTCTCTGAGATATACATCTGTCCTTTCAACATGTTCTATTTATGTTACAGAAGAGATTAAGATCTTTTGAGTGGGTATTTATGTGACCATTGGAGTTGTAGATATTCACTATGCCTGAAAGGATGGGGTCAGTTGAAACTTTGTAAGCAAGGTAGAGGTTGCCACTAAGTAGCCTGTAAGTTGATGAGAAGAGTGACAGAGCTTTGAGATGGTGTAGCTTTTATGATTTAGGCCCTTGATGTCCTTGGTGACAAAGCATGGTTATTCAAATGATAAGTGTTTGGAAGGTATATATTGAAGGGGGCATTAAACTCAATAATCATACATAATAATACAGTGGAACAATCACATTCCTTGACATGGACACCATACACTTACTAATAAGCAGTGCAATGAAGAAGGAGTTTTTTACAACAGTAAATGCGCAGTAATTAAAGCACAGCTCATTGTCTACATGAGTTGCCAGGTTCTTAACTACCGGATCAATTTGCAAGGGTGTGTTACTGATGTGATAGTTACAGGGGCATCGTATTTGCCCACAGGTACTATTATACATTTGTTTTGGCCATTACTTTTAGGCCATGCTTTTAATAAAAGCCATCTTGGAGGATTTTGATATCTTCTGGAGAATTTATGATGCACCAAGTTTATAGCCATATGCAAACCCTCAATTTTAACTTTGATCTCTGAGAAGTAAATACAAAAGAGAAGTGGCCCGAGGACTGAACCCTGGAGTATACCAGTATGAGAGACAGAGGTCTTTTGGAGAAGGAGGTAGTGCTGCCTGTCCCCCTCTCAAATTTATCGGGTTCTGTTAGTGAGCCAATTTGATATCCACTGGGTTATATAATAATTAACATACAGCAGGGTAAGTTTGTCAACTATACCTGAATGTGGGATGGTGCTGAATGCCTTAAAGAAGCTGACCAGATGAAGTAGGCAGGATCTGCCCTTGGCTAAACCACACTGGCAAGGGTCAAGTGTTTTTAGGTTGTCTGTCTCTTTATTCATTAATTCAATAAGGATACTTTCTATAGACTTACTGATTATACTGATCAGACTTATAGGTCAGTAATTACCCTGGTCCATTGATGCCTTACCTTTTTGCAGGTAGGTTGACTGCTGTTGTCCTCCAACTGTCTAGCCCAAATCCTGTTTGGAGGTTGACATTAAATTGCCTCTGTAGGGGGTTTGACAGGTCTTCTTTTAGGCTGGCCAGTAGGCAATCTGGTATGTTAACTGGCCCCAGAGAAGACATGTTCTTGACCTTGGACAATGCTCAGAGGACTTGTGTTTAGGAGATTTAAGGGGGTAAGGTGGATGTTGACATGTCATCTAGTAATGTATGAGGGAGAGGGGCTGAAGTTAGAGCAAACTTTATCCACTAGCAAACTGGCTATGCCCTCTGGGTCCTTATCTTGATGGCTATTTTTATATCATGTCCAACTTCGGTTGATTTGATCAGAGATTAGTTCCTTATTTAGTTTAGCAAGAGCATTTTTGTTAACTAGAGAGTTGCATTTATTTTTATGTGCAATACATGTTTTTCATTTATTGTAAAGTCTGTTCACATGTGGGTTTCACCAGCTGGGTTTATTTTTAAATTTAGTATTGTATTTAATTTTAGGGGGTCAGATGCAGCAATGCAGCTGTTTACATGTCAATATAGTTTGGTTGTAAATAATTCTGCATATGAAGAGGGATGATCAGGTTGGAAGAAGATGCTGCATTTAGCTGGGTCATCATTCAGTTTCAGTAGATTTGTTTTAGCATAATTTCTGAATACCAAGTTACTTGAAAATGCTTCTGGCTTCAGTCTTATGGTGAATGTGAGTAATTTATGGTCCAATTTGACTAGGGAGGACATTACAACTGGTAGAGACAGAGCTGTCCCATACTGGTGAGAAATCCAGGATTTTGTTTCCTCTAGGTGAGGTATGGAAGATAAAATGCTGCTGAAGGCTAGGTCTGGGTATACATTAGAGGATATATAAATCTCCCAGTTGAAGAAGGGTTAGTTGAAGTCCCTTACAAGAATGGTGTTTGGTTGAATCCGTATGGACTCCCTATTAGTCAAACAGAAGGGGTCCTTTAGTTAACCATGATATGATAAGGGGGTTTTGTTAATGTCAGTTTTGGCATGGAGGAGTTCCAGGTCATTATCCTGTCTATTGAGTCTGGAGATGAAATTTTATTTTATGAATATAAAAACACAGTCACCTTTATTGCCTTCATTTAGTGCAGTGGGACTGCCTACATGGTAGGCATTGAATTCCAGCACTGATGGAATGCTCTCAATAGTCTCGAACCAGGTTTCTGTGGCAATACATATACTGATGCATTCCAGGGTAAGGAGTGCCTGTAGTGAGTGGAGTTTTTTGTTAAGGCTCATAGAATTGAGCAGCAGTACCTTTATGTTATCTGAATTCTGTTTTGCTATTTTGTGGCATTGCCTAAAAAAAGACACTATAGAGTGAACAAGGTTTTTGTCAGTATATGAAAACTTTGGGGGATAGGTGAAGGAAATCCCTGGCAAAGCAGTTAGGCTTGTCAATCATCTCCTCCCAGACTTGTATATATGAGCCCCCTTTGAATGACATCAGAAACACTGTCAATTGGTGAAGTGTATGATCTATTGTTCGTATTTTGGCATTATTGTTGGTGAAGATAAAATGCTGCTGAAGGCTAGGTTCATACCTGCCTTGTACACGTATTGCAAGACCTCCATCGTGTCTCTCTTCATGTAGTCCAGGGATGTTGGTCTCAGTTTGCTTACTCCCATGTGTACTATGACAGTGTCATATGTGCAAGTTTGGTGTAAGGACTTGCAAGCATGATGTGGCAAATCCTGACCCCTGATAGGCAAGTGTCTATGACCCTCCCCATTGTTCAGTCCGATGACTAGTTCATTACTGTGTTCACTACTGCATCACCAATGACTAGAATGTTAGCTTGTGTAGAGGTCTGCCTTATGGCCATTTGAGATGAGCAACTGAGTGTTAGACATGCAGGGGCTGTCTGAGTTCATTATTTATGAGGCTCCTGAGGTTACTTGCTTTTTACGTTACATTGTTGAGACCTTTGTGGTTTGCGTCTGTTACTTTTAAGAACCTCAACATATGTAGGTCTTTGCATTTGGTCAGAAGTGTGTGTGATGACTGTTTGCTATTTGTAGTGGCTGTGTGTGAGACCTTTGACTCCAATAACATTGTATAAGTATATCTTTCACATGATGTGCCTGTTTCTTCAAGTCAGTAAATATGGGACAATTGCTAAATTGCCTCTGGCTGCCCATTTCAACCAAGCTGGGTGCAGAGTCAGCTGGAAAGTGCAAATCCATGATTCTGGAAGTTTACACCTGAGAGTTGCACCAATGAGTTTGGAGATGATTTTCGGTCTAAGACAAACAATATAAGTCAACACACAAAGTGCAACACTCCTCTTAGCACAAACCAGTGTCTCTTTTCCACAACTAATGGCTATTTTGAACACACAGAATTTATGGAGAAGGTAATATATGAAAACTTAAGTTTCTATATCACTGCATTTATGCAGTGCAATCACAAGCTCAGAAATTACTTGGTTCCTCTCTACTCCCACTAGAATGTAAAACTAAATCTTTCCCATCTATAGATCTCATAAAAGCCAAAAATAAGTGCAGATCTATCAAGTTTATACGGTAACAATGCAGAATAAATGCAATATGTACTTATCAGAGATGTTTTCAGGCTGCTAGTTTCACCAAATCAATATTTATCCAGTGGCAGGACCACCACACATTATGTAGCTGTTAGTAAATAAACCAAGTGTCCCTCAAACATGACTAACTTATACAGGCAGATAAATTTTAAAAAGTATTCACACAGCCCTCTGGACAACAGCAGGATAGCACAATCTCAGGAGAGGTACTTTTAGCAATCACAAGTTCAGAAATAGCTCGGTTTGTCTCTATTCCCACTACAGTGTAAAACCCAGGCTTTCACAACTATAGATGTGATCACAATAAAGCCAAAAATAAGTGCAAATCTAGCAAGTGCAGGTCTAGCAATATGCATGGATCAAGCAAGGCACAGCTTTACAATTGCACCATACTTACTCAGCCAGTGTCTGAGTATAATTTGCACTGCTCAAAAGGCAGTTATAGCCTGCATGTTTTAGATAACTTTGAAATTATTTCTGCTTTTCCTATATGGACAGTAAATGATTACATTTTCCAAATGAAGTATACTTTTCCTACATTTGTCCTTCTGTTGATTAATGGCAAAATGGCCAAAACGCTGATATATTTATCTGTTTGCTTATTTGCTTATTTGTTTGTTTATCTGTCTTTATTGACTGGGTAGGTGATCTGGTCCTAAGACTATTTTCAACCATAATCTGAGTGCCAGACATAGTTAAAATACTGTACATACTTGCTGAGACAATTTTTAGCCATTAGAACATTCAGTATAAAGATACAGGAAATGTATTTTGTATACGAGCCTATGGTCCATGGGGAGCACGACCCAAGAATCACTGCTTCCAACCTTGCCCAAGTTGGGGAATTCTCCAGATTAAAATCAAATGACAGTTGATAAATGAAGGTGAGTGCATGCATTTCCTAATTACAGATTGCCAGAATTATTCTAACAGTACCTGATATCAACAATAAGGTTTTAGTTTTATTCGATTCATTGTTCCATATAAACTGAGGTTTCATTTTGGAAAACATTACTATAGGTTCATAGGAAGGTACCAGACTAGCTGCCCTTGTGGGGCATTTTAAGCCTAGCCAATTTCCCTTTTGGTGATTGAATTAGCCTATCCCACTTGGTGTTACATTGGTATTACTCTTCACATGGTCAATAATCATATATTACCCCTAATGAGAATCCTTGTGATCATACCATAGATGATTTGAGGGGACCTATGTATGGGATAAAGCATTTAGGAATTGCCTCTGTTTATTAGTAGCACAGAATAAGTCTTAGGGTGAATTATCTATTATCCATTCATTGTACTATGTTGTGCTTGAATAAGGACAGGGATGAAGTTTGTTTTATATGGATGGATAGTCTGTTCCACAGCAGTGTTATCCTCTGTCAGATATACTGGTCCCTCCAAACCATTCTGTTCATATTGCAAAAGAGGTTTAGATGCCTGGACTGAGTACTTCTGATGCAAATTTCACATCTAACCTGTTAAAAAGGCTGAAATTATAAATACTTAGGTATAACTGATTTACTTTTTTATTTAATTTGTCCTCAAGTAATGATTACAATTATGGGTCTTTTAGTACAAAATTTCATATCCATTTGAATGAAATAATTGATTACAAAGTAGTGATCTTTGAAGACAAGCTAAAGGTACATAAACAAAATAAATGAATAAACTTTCATTCTTATTGATCAAATTCTAAAAACAATAAATGTTAATGGTTTAGGGAGATTAGCATATTTCTTAAGTGACAATATGACCGGTAAGATTGAAATGTTAAATCTGTTTGAACATCAGTTAAATGCTATCAGTTCCAATTTGACTAATCTTCTTAATCTATGTATTAATTTTATGTCAAATCCCTTTTAATCAGATGTCGGGTAACAACATAAGTTATAGACTTTTTCTTTAGATATCTACCTTCAGAACTATATGAAAGTATTCCCACTGAAGCTGAAATGTTGATAAAGATATTCTCTTTGTGTATTTAACTTAATCCAGTTTTGCTTTCTTTTCATCTAGGAAGAGTGTTCTGATTCTAAAACCAAATTATGATCCTAAAAATCCACACACATATCACCTTGTTTCTTATTAAATTCAGATTATAAACTTTACTTATTTATCAGGCTAGAAAATATGAAAGTGCATATATCATATCTTCATCTGTAGATATTGGGTAAATGACCATCAGAGCATTAACAGACCAGTCCAGATTATTATCAATTACCTCCCACCTCTAGTATGACCATAAAAGAGAGACCCAGGAGAATTTGTGAGTGTCCTTTATTAAATACAACATACAACATTATTTACATATTTACATGTTTACAGAATGTACATTCTCTTTGTTATTCTTCATTAGTTGACCCCATTCCTACTTCCAAAACCATAATCTGATTTTCCACAATATATTTGCCAAAATCCTTTTCCCATTAAATAAAATTTCACTCAGTCTTTCATTCCAAATAGCTTACATTACACAAAATAAATTCTTATCTACCCTTCTTCATATTTTTATTCTTATTCTTAAAATATCTATTGATAAAATATCTATTGATAAACATATGTATAGTTAGGTTACTATCAAAATCAAGAATCACAGTTCTTCATGTATTCACTTAGCCAAAAATAAATGTCGGAAATAAAAAAATGATTTAATCAAAATGATGACGGGGTAATGCTGATAATTTGCAATTCGATATCAACTTTACCCAGGTTACCTTGACGTTTGGTGATGTTTTACTTATGTACCCTCAATATGGGGGTTGTGCCACCCACACCCCTTGCATATTATATATACAAACTCTGAGATTGCACTACGGTAAGGAAAAGGGTAAATGTCCCAATCCCCACTGTAGTATGATCTTCTTTTAGAATGTTGATCTCATATGAGCGAATGCACACTAGCATTTGCTAAAGTGGATTTGAACATTTTCAGATTGGCATTACTGAAACTGGGATCCATGCATTCAACTATCCCAGTTTTGCATAACTGGTGTTCAACATTTTGATAGTAAACCTGCATATCTATATTATTTATGTAATTAATATTCTCAAAAAAATTCTTCACACAACTTTTTCCAAAGTCTTACCACTCTTTTACATTTAAAAAAAAAACATGCTTTGTTCTTTCTTCCTCCCCACAAAATAAACACTATTTTAACTTTCTTTTTATTTGGCATATTCCCCTTTACTGGTAACTTATCCATCCCACATTCTACTATCATGGCACATCACTTTTTCTGTACTTTAATGTCTTCAATCACTTCTTCTAGTAACATTTTTCACAGATTTACAGAATAATAATATTTCATCATGTTCTTCTTCTTTCATCGCCAGTACATCTCACCTTATCTCCCAATATCAACTGGAGCTCCCCAAGGCCCCTCCTCTTCAGCATATTTGTTAATGACTTCCACTCTTCCCTTCCCAAACCTCACTTATTCAATACACAGATGATTCCACCATCATCTGCTCTTCCTACTCCACTAGTGAAAACTAATTCAAATTGCCTTCTCATCCACAGAAACATGGATGAACAAAAAAATCACCTAGCCCTAAATGCTAACAAAACCAAACTCCTTCTATTCACTCCTAAAAGATCCACCCCTATAAACAGGTCAGAATTTACTATTCAGTCTCAGACAGTACTGTCATCAAAGTAGTGCCGCACACTAAATTCCTTGGAGTTACTATCGATGAGAATCTCTCCTTTGACCTTCATATCCTAAACAACATCAGAAAGACCCACCAAAAGTTAGGTCTGCTTTATAGACACATAACTTACCTCAACCACTCAGCCAAAAAAAAAACCTTAGCATCCCCCTTTCTTTTGCCATCTCTACTATATGGTGTCTCCCTGCTTAGAGGCATTCAACTCTCTCTGAAAAACAAATTCAAATCGTGTTACAATAAAGTAGCAAAGTTTGCCAACAATGGGTTCCTATTATACAATCGAAGACGCATTCTTTGGAATACATCTTGATTGAACTTGAAAGCAGAAACAGCAAAATAGCGAAAAGGCAAATCGCTTGGCCACCCTCTGTTACTTTGCCGTTTTCCTCACTATAGTGCAATCTCGGAGTTGGTATATTTAAGTAGGGGGGTATGGGGAGCACAGCCCCCCACTTTATGTAATGTTTTAAAGCTTTTATTTATTTATTTTTTTGTGGAACAGCGATTCTTTTCCCTGGGAAAAAAATTGCTGTTCTAAGTGTTCGGGATTGTAAGCTTTTGCTTACATGGGGGTCGATAAATCAGTGTTCACTTTTTTAAGCATTTGCTGAGTTAATATAGACTCCCAGCAATGATGCACATACCTCCCATCACTGTATATTCCTTCAAAAGCTCAATTGGCTTGAACTACCTCACTTCTTATTTTGCCTACAACTCACCACTGCAAATAAAACCATAATTAAACCAGATGACTGCCATTTCCTAGCCTCACTAATGTCCCCCTAAAACCCCGCTAAACACCTCAGATCAGAAAATAAATATCTTCTGAAATTACCCAAACTTACAGCTGGCTGTACTTTTTACTCCATTGCTATAGCCAAGGTGTGGAATTCCTTACCCACCACAATCAGAACCACTTCTAACCACACCATTTTCAAGAAGTCTCTGCAAGAATATCTCTCCATTCTATGGGTCTGTACATGCTCAAATAATTCTTCTAGCATAACATGAAACTAGAAAGCTGTTCTAACAGCTTTAACACTTTGAAATATTTATCTTCACTTAATTTAACTCTTCTCCCTCTCAGTGTTATGCATCCTCAGCTACAAGATGAATTTTAAAGAAATTTAAGGAAAAGAAAGCCTAATTCTAAATGTATATCAACATGTATATATTGTACATGGATGGAAATCATTGTTATTTTTGTATGTTGTACAATGTTTCTTACTAGTAACTTGAATCTGTTAACAGTAGTTGTGTAACTTTATCTCATTAATGTATATGTAATATGTGGAGCTTTTCTCCCTGTCCCTCCACTGAAAATGGGCACTCCTAGGCCCAGTGAACTATCTCAGAAAATACATGCAAATAAAATAAAATAAATAAATAAAATAAAATGTTATTATATCTCATTCTTCTATCTATAAAATAAAATAAACATATACAATTTTATTATACCTCATTCTTCTATGTCTCTATATATAACTTTTTTTGATTTTCCATGTTATTTTTTCTTGACAATTTTTAATTGCTTATTCTCATCTCCAAGAATTTTTATACTTAGATTTAAATATTATCACTGCTAAATTCTCAATCTTTTCCTTTGCCCAGTTTAATACTCTTATACAAATTTAAAGTTGAAAGTGCTTGCATCTATACAGGCCACTGCTAACCTCCGCTGCATGGAGAGAAGCCTAGAGCAAACACTGGGCTGAGAATAAATAACTGGATTTAGTAACACCAATCTCTCTTCACTTCTCTGAAAAACACTTGTCTTTTCTCTGGGTTTAATCCTGAACCCCATGTGAAAGAAAATACCAACTGGACACTTTCCTTTTCATGGGATAATGCAAACTTTTGACATATATGCTGTTTTTCCCATTATTACCAAATTCATCAGATAAACATTTTTTTTATGAATGCTAATCTATCCATCCTCCACAGAAGACATATTTCTTTCATTTCTTTTATTAAAAGTTGCCACTGCATCATAGCTACATATTTTTTCCCAAATTTTGTTCCTAGCAATGACACCTCATTCATGGAAACATATACAACCCCAATTTTTACCACATACCCCAAAACCATATTTTTAGCCTTATTTAAAGTAATTACATTGCCTTTAGATATCCATTTAGACAAACTAACACCTCCCTCATCCATATTTTGCTCTAAGCTACTATAACTATACTATCTTTGGATATCAAATTACCTGTGTTACCACCTCCTTTTGCATCACATATCTACCATCTTCACTCACTATTGCATTCATTACCAGTGCAAACAATATTCCAGTCATATGACATTCTTGTCTTATACCACACTTCATGAATATGTTTTACTCAGCTGCCCATTCACTAACACTCTCACTCTCACTCTGTTATTCTGATATGCTGACATATATACTCTCCTAATTCTATTACCTATTCCATACGTCTGTATAACATCTCACAAAGCATCATGTCCCGCTGTATCACATATCTTGCTAACATCACCAGGCATAGCTTTCACATCCTCCCTTTTACTTATATCATCCACAATTTCTCTCACAACCAATAACAATTCTTGACATCCCTTCCCTTTTATACCATACAAGCTTTCTTCCATAATATCCCGCATTCTTGCTTCCATTCTCCTCTGTGGTACTCCATTTCAAATTTTATACTCTGGGTTATTTAGCATGACGACTTTCCCATTTTTATTTCATTCATTTAATCTTTCTTGCATAAAAATTTTAATATCCCGCTATAACACTCTACATAAATAAAACCTTTTTTCAGCCATTCTTTCTGTACATTTATAAAATACCCTCTTTGTCAGTCCATTAATTTCTTGAACATACTATAGTCTATACCATCTGGGCCTGAAACTGAATCCTGTTTAATTTAACTGAGTAACAGTAATTTCTTTTTCAAATTATTCCTTAACTTGTTCTATAAATGTCTCGTTTCCATTTTCTATTATTTTCCATCTTTATACTTGTATACATATGCTGTAGTACAATACTCATAATTTGCTATTTTGTTCTTTTTTACCTCTCCTTTTATATTTTCCATTTCTCTCATTATAATAATATCCTCCTTTATTATTATGCCCAAATATTCAGATACCACATCTCTTCTCCCTTGTAAATAGTATCACTGACCAAACAGTAATGGTGTCTTTTTTTTTCTCAATTTCTTTTATGCATTTCTTTGTTTCATAATAATATATCTTACCTTATTCTCTAAATTTTCTAATGCATTTTGATAAACTTTCCCATACTTCACACTCTCTTCCTTTCATACACCATACTGCCAGTGAAATACCAATTTTTATGCTTCTTTTTAAATTCAGTCTACTAGTCCTACCAGTTTTTATAGGAGTCCTTTATGGTTATATTGTATTTCAACAGCTGCAGTACTTCCCACTCTTCAATTTCTTCTAATAACTTTTCATTTATTCTTTTTATTCCCATTCATATTTAATATACTCCCTTTCTTCCATCACCTCCATCCATATTGCTAAATTGTCTGTAAAACCTGTCAAAACTGTATCACTACCTGCTATGCCCAAGCATTCCAATAATACAAAATAATCAATTTCAGATCCAAGTGCTCCCTATCTATAAGTCCATTGACATTTGTTCCACACAGCTAATTTACCACATTTTATCACCTCCTATATTTTTACATCTTTCCCTTTCCTTTTATGTCTTCCCCTTAAATCACAATTAAAGTCCCCTGCAATTATAATTTTCATGTTAATATTTGACAAAACAGATTCTTTTATTCCTTGCTAATTATATTTGCATACAATGCTATAATACTATAAACATGATCTGTCCACCTTACCTCACAAAACATCTACAACAACTGGAAAGGCCACAGAAATACCTCACAAAGAGGATTACTGGCCTCAAACAGATGCCCTACGCAGACTGTCTCAAAACACTCCAGCTTTACTCTGTCACATATTGCCTACTCAGAGGCAATCTCTGCCTAACATACAAAGCTATGTCAAACCCACAGCTGTTGGACATGCTCCACTTAAAGAAATCCCAAGCCCTCTGAGCTACACGCTCTAGGGACCTAAACTTTATCACCACAATAAACAGAACATGCTGGAGGGATAGATTCCTGTCCGAGAGACTTCCCATACTCTGGAACAGACTACCTATCTATATCAAACAGAGCTCCTCATTAGCACTCTTCAAGAAAAATCTTGATGATTGGATGGGAGATAGGAAATTCACCCCGAGGATCACTTCTGTGGCTCTGCTTGACAGGGGCACAGGAAAATAATTTTCTTAGGGGACGAAAGCCAGGGTACATTTTTGGCTAGGCTTATATAGGCCCTAGGGCAAATAGTCTAGTACCCTCCTATGAACCTATGAACCTATTACATTCACCACATTTAAACTTTCCATCCTTACCAATGTTACGTCTAATATTTCCACTGTTTTTTATACAACATAGCCATTTCAGAACAATATTCACTTCCTAAGTTCCATATTATATTTCCACCCCACAATTTTTCTGTTCGCAGTCATTCTTCACTTGTCACGAATGTTGCATCCTGTAAAATAATAACATCCATGTCACATTTAGTGCAACATTCCAGTATCCCAGTCTTTTTTACAGTGTTAATAATACTGTTCACATTTGCTGAAAGAACTGTGGTGGTGGTGCTGCGGTAGCGCTGTTGCCTGACAGTAAGACGTTGTCCCGTTCGATTCTCAGCTAGAGCGTCTTCTGTCTGGAGACATGCATGAATGGGTGTACCTTTGTTGAAGGTTGTGCGTCAGGGCTGGCAACTCGGCACATAAAAATCTACTGCCAATCATTAGCGGACCGGAGTTCCGCTGTGGCGACCCCTAACCGGGAAAAGCAAAAGACACAACAACTCTGAAATTGTTGCTTTTCATTTTAAGTTTACCGGAAATATTTTTTAAAAGTTCTATTCCTATGTTTTAGTCTTTCCCTACAGAATATTTCCCTGGGTTTATGTACAAATAACCCTTGATCCTCAGAATAAGATTTTTTTCACAGGCTAGAACATCAAAAACTTCTTAGCATCAGTCTGTTACCCCAGATATTACAATCTGGAGCTTCTCAGCAAAAATTAACAATGAACCATTTTCAGAACTAAATAAGATATTCTTAAAATTTGCAGGAAAGTTAACATCCTCACTTTACTGGAAAATCTATACATGGAAATTTCTACATAGAGTTTTTCTTACACCTCATAAAATTACACAAATATATAAAACAGGAAAATGAAATGCTGGAGGTGTAATGAAGTTGTTAATGCTGATTGGTTACACATGATAATGGACTGTAAGTTGGTGACTTCCTTTTGGAGTGAATTTCGAAACTTTTCTCAGACTTTGTGGTCAGACAATCGCATTATTACTGAGTGATTGATACTATTTAATGCCCCAACTCCAGCAGCTATACCTATTTCTCAAATACCTCTTCTTTGTACAATACTTGATTTTGTAAGAAAAGTTGTAATAATGGAAATGTAAAACTGAATTGGCATTTGGTGAATCTGTGTGCCTAGCTAAGACTGCCTGTAAAATGAATTGTCAGCTATACGAATGAGAACTTTAAACATAACTCATCAGTAAATATCTTGGCAAAAACTCATTGATTTACTGGAAAAGTACTAATGGTTAAGAATAAATAAATATTCTTATCATAGACTTTTGTAAAGAGTTATCATTTATCTTGTTATACACTGTTTTAAATGTTGATGGACTTGTTAAAACCAAATAAAGAGTTAAAAAAATTCTTAGTGTCAATCGCTTTCTCCTGGCCTTTCATCCTACATGCAAACTCTCTTCCCCCTTTTCCCCCTCCATATTTTTCTACTTCTGCAGTTTCTTCTTGACCTAATTCACCCTCTCCCTCAACTTGTTGCTGTCCTTCCTCATGCATGCTTTCTTCCCTTTTCTCCCTTCATTTACATTATTTACTGTTTTTTCTTGATAGTCCAGCCAAAAGTGTCTTTTCTTTTACACAACCTGCATTCAGAAACACACCTTCTGGCTGTATGTCCTTTTTCTACACACAAGTTACATTGTTTCTTGTAACAATCATTAATTAAATGAAAACGTCCCTTAAAAAGAAATATGGTTTAGAATGGCCAGCATATCTTAACTTCTCTCTATGAACAGCCACAAAAACTTGGAAAGTGTTTCATCATGTTTTCCTTTTTTTCACATTTCAAAATAGCTTCCAAGCTCCACCCTCCACCATATAGGTTTCTCTCATCTCTAGCTTTCACAGTGTCATCAACAGTTTCACACAAACCCTACATATATTTTTAACATCTTCTTCCAGTTCATCAGTTACACACTGTAAAGTAATATTTTTTAACATTTCACTCATTATTAAAATACAACTAATTGCTCCATGGATAAATGTTCTGCTTTGTGTTACACAGTTCGAGAAATGTTATAATCAGTTCCTCAGTTTTAGATGTTAGGTCACAAAAAGTCTCTATCCCTCCCTATATGTCCCAGAATAGTTAGTGAATTATCCCATATATATCTATTACAGTCTCATGTTTTGTTCTTATTCTCACAGTTGATCTTCTGTTTGTTGTTCTCCTTTTTGGTCTGCTGTCACTGCTGCACAAGTTTTAACTGCTAGATTCTTTGCTGCCATGAAACGTGACTCTTTCTAGGTCTGTGGCTGTTTTCCTCTTTTACTTTCTGTCACTGCTGCATTGGTGGTAACTGCTGCATCCTGAGGCCACATCACCTGGTTCCTTATGTACATTTCTTTACTCAGTACTTATGAAAAAGTTACCTGCCATCTCACCCCATATAACAGCAGAACTGTCACCTGGATCATCCTGATTGATTTTCAACAGAACATCCTTCACAAGCCCTCCTGCATCAGTTCTGTTATCTGCACCACTCCAATGGACTTGTTAACTTAATTCTCCATTGACACAGTTAAATGCTGTTCATTTGTATCAACTGCTACACAGTAATGTTTATCTGCATTCTAATATTCCATATTGATTAAAATGTTCTCCAAGTTCTCATTTTCCACCTCCAATCTCTCCTTAATTTATCACTCTTCCTCCATGTTGCTGCATTTCTTAGGCCTCTTTCTTCCTGTAGTAGGAGCCCTCCGGTGCCATCTAGCAGCTCCAAAGACTTGAGAAAATCCCCCACTGCCCTGGTCAAATTTCCCCTTGTAGTATAAATACCACATCGGGTTTCCCCTGAAAAGGGATAACTAGCCTTGTGATCTGAACTCAGTCAACAAAAGATAAATAAATAAATAAAAAAGAATTAACAAAATTATGCTCTTCTGTTTGCCTTTTCCCCTTTCTGACTTTTCTATACTCACATTCTCTACCCTTAAAATGAATAAACTTTATAGAGACCTTGCTGGGAGACATGTATAGTGGCTCACTGCATTCTCATAGCATCACAAGAGTGGATTTGCATAATCACATGCATGCATCATGCACACTGCCACTGCTCAGGATTTCCATATCCACATCCAGGATTTAGTTCTCTATTTACAGGCACTGTCATTCATGTTTAGTTACTAGATGAGATGTTAAATGCCTTCTTTTTAATTAATTATCACCTTCAGTCTGCATTGCACAAATTAGCATCACTGCTGTAGCCCTTGTAAGACTGCATTAAGCATGTTTCTGAATCCCAGGTAATAACTTTGGTACCTCATAATATCTACTAAATCACCACACTGTTTAATTTATTTAAATTAAAAAAAAATCTTCTTGTAAAAGATACCTCATCTTAATGTCGAGTCAAATGTAATTTCTGTACTAGTGCAAAAAAAAAATCTCCACATTAAAACTGGACTAATTTACTATGTGAAAGTAAGGGAAACATAGCCTTTACGTCCTAAACACCTGCATGGTACTTTCTTCCCAATATCCCAAATAACCCCTTCCTAGCTTATAGGCAAACCAATGCCTGCCCTGTTACTGACAACATACTAGAATGTCACACACTGTTCTTGCCAACCACTCCTGCCTTGTACACTAAATAACCCCATCAGCATCATGTACTCTTTTCAAATAACATTACCCAAAGTTACTTACTCTGGAAGAATTTTTAATCTTTCCACGGTGCACACATACAATTAAAAATTACTAAATCACCATCCAATTTTACTTCAACCCTAAACTCCATCAAGGAAGAGCACATAACCATTTATCCATTACTATCATGAATATATGATCAATTTGCATACCATATGGCCTCCTCCTTCTCAACAAACTACAAGTTACCTCAAGCACAATATAACATTCACATTTCACTCAGGAACTGAGCAGATGTATCCCCCAGCATAATTAGCAGGAGGCAAGCAAACTAAAAAGTATATTTATTCCAAGTTAATGCTTTTTGGGAGGTTACTGTAGCAAATTTCAAATATTTTAGCATCATGCAGTCTCTACATTTTCTTGAATATATAAATTGATCTGGACCCTACTGGCATCCAGTGAATAATTATCAATTAGTCTGAATGACAGCATCAACCTTGTTATAACCTTCTCCATTTCTCCATTTACACAAACAGTCCAAGGAGCTGCATTCTTCATTACAGGGCTGAATAACTTCTAAACCACCATTCAAATTGCTAAAACCAGCTAAATATTCAACTGATTCCCTTTTTTGCACAATAAGTTTTAAAATTCTTTTTAAGGAATTATTTAATGGATGAAAAAGTAGCTCTCATAAACAAAAATAAATCAGTAATTCTAATCTATGACTTCCAGGATTAGCAATACTTGTAGTATTAACTACAATTATGTGTAATTTATTTGAATTATATAAAGTACAGTATTGCATGAAAATATGCACACATATTTTAACATTGAACAACAGAGCTGTACCAACATACTTGCTCAACGTTTTTTGGAATTCATTAATTCCAATGCCCTGGACCAACTCATTCTTACCCCCACACGGGGTAGAAACATCCTTGAACTGGTCATTACTAACATGGGTGACCTTTGCTCTACACCAGTGATCAACTCCTCCCTGGTCAGATCTGACCACAAGCTAATCACCATGGATATCCACATCCCACCTTCAGCCTCCCTAAGGAAACCACCATTAAAAACTTCTCCAAAGCCAATTTTGGGCTCCTAAAAACAGAGGTGGCTAACTTCACAACACCCATGCAAATGGAAAATAGGTGCATGACTGCTGAAACATACATAAATGCACTGTATGAGCACATACACAAGTGCATGGAACGGGCCATACCAAACAGAACCAAGATGCTACACTACAACAAAAAGGAAGCCAATCTGGTGGACCCCCACCATAAACAAACTCTACAACAGAAGGAAAAAACTGTTGCAGGAAAGGGTGAAGTCCCAAGACTAGAAAAACTTCTTTGTTAGCCTCAGCAAAAACCTGAGATCCCTCATCGAATCCTCTAAAACTAGCTATGAAAACAAACTTGCTGCAGATTCTAAAGACAACCACAAGGCATTCTATAGTTATGTCAAGAATCTACATGGTGGGGGCATGGCCACGATGTCAGAGTAAGAACAAAAGCTTTTTGATGCTCTGTCTATAAGTCTTATTTCTGACAGGATTTAGTCGGAAATTTTCGAAATACATTGGAAAAATCTATTTATAAATATTCTCTTCACTACTGTGGATTAATTGCTGGAGAAAAATTAAAATTTTCAGTGATTTTTCTCACAAACTACCTGTCAGAATTTCAACAGCTGTATACAGTCTACTAGAGACATGAGTCATTCAAAGTCATCAGCTCAAGACAGCTTCATGAAAAAAGAATTACAGAGTATAAATACAAGTATACTAGACCTTTCCACTAAAATGGACAATTTAGAAAACATCATGGAGAATATGAAAATAGAAGGTCAGAAACAAATTGAAGATTTAAATGTGATAATGTCAAAACACTCAGATCAAATAGCAAGCATAGAAGAATCTGTGAATGAAATAGATGGAAGACAGATGGAGAATGATAGTCAAATAATTTTTTTATTGAAGCAAAACAACTCATTAATTGAAAAAGTGGAAGGTTATTTCAAGGAGAAATAATATTAGAATTTATGGAGTTCCTGAAAAGACAGAAGGAAATAATATGATTCTTTTCTTAAACAATTGGTTGCCCAAAGTATTAAATCTTCTGGAGTCACTATCATATGGAATTGAAAGGGCTCACAGGTCTTTATCAAATTCTTCTGCATTAAAAAATCCAACCTCAGCAAGATCTATCATAGTTAAATTTCTGTCAACACAGGATAAATATCTAGTGTTAAAAACTGCTTGGTCAAAAAGTCCCATTCAAGAAAATGGAAGAATCATTAGATTTGATAATGACTATACATCTGTAACAATAGCAAAACGAAAAGTGTGTGTTCCTCTCATTAAAGATCTCAAGAAAGCTGAAACAAAAGCCAAAATACTTTTCCCTGCTAGAATAAAAATCACTCTCCCAGATGGTCAGAAATTTTTTTATAATATTGAAGAAGCAACAGAATTTGTCAAAAGACATAACTTACTAGATAAATCTGAAGATATGGCGCTTTCTACACCAAGCCTAAAGAGACAAGCTACTAATGGCAAGGCAATAATAGATGACAAAACCACAAAAAAAGCTCAAAGGGAATCAAGACATGAATCTCTAATTTCCAATGGGCACAATTCCTTAAGAACAAGACCAACACAGCAAGCTATGAGGAAAGATCTCCTAATAAAGATATACAGATATATATGTTTAATTCTTCTTTCTTCCTCTCACTATAATAATTACTACTGTTAAATACTCATA
Organism: Protopterus annectens; assembly: GCF_019279795.1. Taxonomy (NCBI): domain Eukaryota; kingdom Metazoa; phylum Chordata; order Ceratodontiformes; family Protopteridae; genus Protopterus; species Protopterus annectens. Next base: position 247,565,227 of record NC_056732.1, read on the forward strand.
CTTATCATTCTTCACCTTTTCCTTTCTCTGTTATAGATTTGTCATCCCCTATATATTCCACAACATAATAGACTAAGTTTGAATGATTAAATAAACATACAAGAATTTGTTATGAAAGTAGAGGATTGTGAATTAGTATTTATTTTAATTAACTAAGTGTTAATTATAGGTAGCATAGTGCGTAAACGTTCTGCTTAAGTACAGACTGCATTGCAAGTGTAGAGCACCAAATCAGTAGAAATAGAATTACTGTAGGTTGGGAGATAGAAGGGAGACCTCGAGCATGCACACAACTTGCTAAGGAGACTTTCATTGGTGTTTAAATTACTAAAGCGAAACATCATATGTTTCCATTTTTTTTCTTTTTCTTTTCTTTATCTTGTAAAATAGAATGTGATAATAATCTTTTGGGGTGGGAGAGATCCTTTCTAGAGAGGTGCAGAGTTTTGAATATATTGTTGACAACAGCAGTTTAAAAAAAAAAAAACAGTATTAATCTGCTTAATTAGTTTTTTTTTACATGTACTGACTCCTGTTTCACAAATCACAAGCATACAAAAGTAAGAATTAATATGAGAAAAGCACTCTGCATACCTTGTGAATATAGTTGGCATTTTAAATTTGTAAAAAGCTTCATAAGAACCAAAGCTCAAGCGCTACATAGATCTGCAGCTCTTCAGAACTGACACATAACCGTGGGAACTTGATGTTATGACGTATTTGACCTCTGAACCTGTGTCGCACATTAGAAATCATCTGTGACAGAAGAAAATGATGAAAGAAGGACGTTTTTGCAGTCAAGGCAGTTCTAAAAATGCCTTAAAGCAATACAAAATGTAAATGTATGAACTGAATAACAAAATGGAGCTCTGTTTTACTGGATAACGCATATATGGGCAGTCTGAAAGCAGTAAGTGTGTGTATTATATAAATATTGTATTAAAATGTCATTATATAATAAACGATCAGAACAAGCAAAGCTGATATGTGCTATTAGCTTTTTTCAAAACACAGTGGTATAGGTAAAGGTGAAGACTTAGAATAAATACCCCCCCTGAAACCCAAATGTTAGAAAACAGTAATAAATAAAATATTGAGGAAATAAGAGGGAATGAGAGAGTGGGAGAAGGAGGAGAGAAAGATAAATTGCTTTAGTTAATGGTAAACGAATAAAACTATTACAGATATATTTAATGAAAATATAGGGTAGAACTTAAATTAACTAATACAAATACAAACAGATGCACTTTATCAGCTGTACTATCAATATAACATACTAAACAGTTATTTTTGTTGCTATAAATAATTAAAAAATAACTGTAATGTACATAGGCATATAAAGTAATTAATATAATCCAATATAAAAACAGCATTGTACACACAAGTGAGGAAGGGGATTGAGGGTTAAATGAAAGGAAAAGATGATTCTCACAAACTAATAAGATTGAAACACACACAGTAATATAATAACATAACTCAAACACTTACACACTCTTTAGCCAAGTTATTCTACATATAGTTCGCAAATAAAATGTGGAGGAGAAATAGACGGGAGGGAGATGAGAAATAAAGGAAGAATGAAGAATATACTTATGTTTTAACTACTAATAAAAATCCTTATACAATATGTAACACCAATTTTAACTATAAATTAGAATTAGATATATATTCATCACCCATAATTTAAGTCAGAACTAGAAAGATATTGCTAATCTTAATAAAAGTTTCTAGTTTTTACATTGTTGTTTGAATTAGACACACATATGTCAGAATATGAGAACACAATCATATTATTTTAACACAGAAAATTTTATCAAGCATGAGCATTTATCTTATGATTATATCTTATATGTAATTGTGATTATATGTTTCACTAGATGTCTTGAGACGTTATGAGTTTTAGTAATTAAGTGCAATGTTGTAGAAATATTGAACATGATTAACTGCATACTTAATTAATAAAGGGCAGAAGCATCTATATAAAGGTTGACTGGACATAGGATTGTTAGAGGTGGTGGCTAGGATGATGTGTTCATCAAGCCAGGGATTTAAATGTCCATGTTTAGATTTGTATATAGTTATATATGTTGTGCTAATTTTATTCATTTTTAAGTACCTGCCCATAACTAAAACTAACAGATATATTTGTATCCTTGAAAATGTTCTCTTATAAATGTATGCCTTTATATGTTAAAGGCCTTAATAATCCTATCAAAAGAGGAAGCACAGAATAATATCTGAAATTGAATAAAGTAGATATAGGCTTTTTACAAGAAACTCATATCATTAGTAAAGACCTGGATAGAATGTCCTTTAATGGCTACATGGTCCTTGTGGAATCTCATTACCAGACAAAGAGAAGAGGCATGATGATACTGTGGAAAAAAACATTACCGATGCCTAAAGTCATTGATACATACTCGGACAAGAATGGCATGTTATGTTTGGTAGTTTTAGAGATAAATAAAAGATATGTAACTTTAGTAAATTCATACTGGATACCTGGTATTGGAGCAGTAACAGCGAATAAGCACTTAGAGTTAATAGTTACTAAATCCAAAGGAGAAATAATACAAGCAGGAGATTTTAATTACCTTCTCACATCAAAAGACACCACTAAAGATGATAAATTTAGAATGTCCTCTGCAGCCAAAAAATTAAAACATTTTATTAACATATTATGTCTTAGGGACATTTATGATATAAAAGAAGTGCACACGTTAAAATATACCTATTATTCATATAGGTATGGTACACAAACAACAATTGATAAAGTACTAGTTACTAATAACATATTTCCTAAGATCCAAGAAGTTCTAATTAGTTCCTGCCCACTATCAGACCATAATGCCTTATTCTTCAAGGTTAACATCATGCCTAAAGACCTAATAACCTGGCAAAGACTACCTGTATACATTACTACGCTTAATGGATTTAAAGAATGCCATCTAAGTGAGATAAAATCATACCTAGATATAAATGATAATAATGAGACTTCTAAGACTATACTTTGGGATTCACTAAAATCTTATTTATATGGTAAAATCAAAAATTGGTATCTAAATAAAAGAAAACAATGGGACAATGAAGTAATACAAATACAATCAAAAAATTGACACAATAAGAAAGAACTTAAATACCAAAGATATAAAAACTAATTCTGAACTAAAAGCATTAAAAGCAAAGTATACAGAAATTGTAAATCATAAAGTGGCAATAAATTTAGAGGAGATTAAAATCCAATCATATTCAGTGAATCCCAAAACCCTATACAGGCTGGCAGTCAAAGCAAAACATTTAGCAAGTATTAACCACCTAAAAGAAATTACAGATAATACAAGGACTAAATTAAGATGTAACAGAACACAAAGAAATTTTGGAGGTTTTCAAAGCACACTATGAAAAGGTAAATAGCATTAATATAGATCCTGATAACAATGCATTTAAAGGTAACTTTTTGAATAAAAATATTAATAAAAAAATAACAAAGGAACAAAACACTAATTTGTTCAAACAATATCATTAAAAGAAATTAAAAAAATGCATTCAAAATCTTAAAAACAACAAGGCTCCAGAACTAGATGGGATTATAGGGGAAATCTATAAATTATTTCCAGAGGACACCTTAAAATTTCTAGTTACAGCTTTTGAGGAATTCAGAAAAAATAAAAAAAATCTTTCCATCATGGAAGTATGCTATAATATCCCCCATTCTAAAGCAAGATAAAGACCCTAAATTAGTAACATCATACTGAACTATATAATTGCTAAATGTAGATTATAACATTTTTACCTCAATACTTGCAAAAAGATTAAAATCAATGTATCCCTAAAATAATAGCAGATGTTCAAACAGGTTTCATTCTGAATAGGAAAGTTCAGGACAATGTCATCAGACTTCTAACTTTAATAGATGTTGCAAACAAGGGAAAAAAAGAACTGTCAATTATTTGTCTACATATAGAGAAGGCATTTGATTCTTTAACATGGTCATACTTATTTAAAGTTCTAGAAACATTTAATTTCTCTACAGATTTCATAGAATTAATAAATAGCCTATACAAGAACTACTTATCGTATATTAAAATTGGAACCTTTTTATCTAAAAAAGTTCAAATATTAAAAGGAACTAAGCAAGGTTACCCTTTGTCACCTCTATTATTTGCATTATCAATGGAACCATTTGCAAATTACATAAGAAATAACAATAACATAAGTAGTTTTGTTACTTAAAAACAAAATCCAGGCGTATATCCAGTACAAACAGTAAGATTAATTCAACCACAAATTTAGCGCTTTCATTCACTTATTTAATATGTGAACTTCATCAGAAAAAACTTACACTCTTACCTAAGCTCCCTTATATACAAAAACTACAGGAAATGACATCACACAATTAAAAATATGTTCCTTAATAATTTAACTAATACGATGTATATCAACTTTCTAATCCTATAAACATATGCAATAAATATAAATATAAATTAAGAAATTAATCTTAAGGGTACAAATACAAATTACAACACATATTTAATGTACATATTCTAATCTATCTCAAAAATTACCTATTTAATAAAAAAACATTTTAAATTTATAGACTCATTGAGTCCTGGCAACTTATCAGCTGCTAAACAAAGTTGCTATAGTGTTTCTTTACATTCTAGAATGTTATTTAAATCCCCTCCAAAACCAATTTGTTGACCTTTTCTAACACTGAAAATTCAAATTTCATAAATTCTGAGCATACTGCAGCATGTTTCGCCAATGAATTAAGCTTGTCCTTATTTTTAATAGCTAGATTATGTTAATAAATTCTGCGTTTAAAAGCCCTTTTAGTTTTTCCTATGTAGTAATGGTTGCAGGACACACAGCAAGCAATATATACTACAAATTCTGTGTTGCAATTGAAATACCCTTTAGCCCATACAGTATAATTCAAAGACTTTAAAGTTACAAAGGAACTATTGCTAATATATCCACATTGTTTGCAGTTTTTACAAGCATAAGTGCCCCTATTGGTGCTAACTGTCCTAGTACTACCATGATGTTTATTGTTGTCAGATTCTAACATAGACTTTATGTTGACCACCTTTTTTATGTAAATTTAGGTATAATACCTATTTTAGTAGCCAATACTTTGTTACCCAACAAAACTTTCCCATTATTCTCTATAATATCCCTTATAAACCACATTTCGTTAACTATGGGTATGGGAAATGAAATATAATAGTTGTTATTAACTTCCAAATTCTTTGAAACAGAACTTATACAAATATCCTTGGACAAAAGAATAGGTTTAGCTATTCCTTGCCTTAAAGATATGACTTCCTGTTCTATCTTTTTTATCCATTCTGCACCATATCCTCTGTGAAGGAACAATGATCTTAAAAACGAAATTTCACTTAAGAATATGTTGCATCTGTTGTAAGTCTACTTAAACGAATAATTTGTCCTTTGATGACTCCCTTCTTCATATGTTGTGGATGCAGGCTATCCTTATGTAAATACTGGTTTGCAAATATTTCTTTCCTAAATATTCTACTGTTGAATGTATTGTTTTCTCTATCTAAACTTAATTGAACATTCAAATATGAAATATTTTCACCAAAACCACTAATTTTAAATTCTCAAAAATTAGTGGTGTTATTCATATCTTTTACCATATCTGTAAATTCCTCATACATGCCTGTCAATGAAACGAATAAATTGTCAATAAATCTAAAGTAAGATTATACCTTACCATAACTCTGATGTTTTACAAGAAATTTCAGTTCCCAATTTGCCATTGCTAAATTGGCAAAGGCTGGTGCTACCCTCGCCCCCACAGCTACACCTGAGATTTGTTGGTAAATGTTTTTATCAAATCTAAAGAAATTGTTGTCAAGAACAAGTTCCATAAGGCTACAGATGGTGTTGATTTTAGTACTAACAAAGTCAGTGTTTTCAGTCAAATATTCTCTAAGATAATCTAACCCCTCTTCTTGATTTATAGAGGTGTATAAAGACCTGACATCAAGCGTACCAAAAACAGTAAACTCTAATGACACATTTAAATTATGTAACTGCTCCAAAAGATGCCAAGAGTCCCTTATATAAAATTTAGATTTTTGCACTACTGGATTTAAAACATGATCAAGCCAAACTGATATATTTTCAGTTTTAGAATGTTTGGCTGAAATAATGGGCCTAAAAGGTGTGTTAGTCTGATTGACTTGTATTTTTGGGATGCCAAAAAAAGCCAATTTTGGATGTTCTACCAAAAGGCAGTCATAACTTTCATAATTCAATTCACCTTGACTAAACATGTCAAACAAGGCTACATCTACTTTTTGAAAACTCTGTTTCACATCTCTTATGTTGACTTTTTTGTATGTGATACTGTGATCCAACATTTCTAGCAAAGAACTATTGTATTGATTAGTGTTCATAACTACGATCTTACCACCCTTGTCTGCCCTCATTGTTCTAATGTCAGGGTTTCTACATAAATCATCTAAGGTAGTTTTTTCTCCCTGGTTTAAATTTTCTACATAGTTGTGAAAAACGATTTTTCTAAAATCATTTTCACATAAACTTTGAAACACTTGATGTGTAGTGTGTAAAGGAGGGTTGAAAGTACTTGGTTTTCTAGGTTTATTATCTGAGATTCTGATGTTTGATGTTTCTATAACATCTTGCATAATATAACTTAGATTTAATTTTCTCAAATGTAGCCTAAAGTCTATCAACAATCTCCCTATGTTCATACTATTTGTTGGTATAAAGGAAAAACCTTTTTTCAACACATTTACTACTTCACTGGACGAAGCAATGTCAGACAAGTTGATTCCACTAATACCATAGTCTTCTGCTACTCTTGCTACACCCAAGTCATTTGCCACTTGTATTTCTTGTGGTTTTGATTTTTTCCTTTCCCTTTGCCTTTCCCTTTGTATTGGGTGGTGTTGTACCACCTGCGAGTCTGCTTGTTTTGGACATTATCCATAGGAAAAGGGCCTGAGTTCTGTACCTGGTTGACAAGGGAAACTGCTTGTGCATAGCTTGTTCGATTGTTGTTTGAAGTGTCCGTACTAGATTCCCCACCAACAATTGGTGTGATACCTTTATTACCATTCCCATCGACTGTACCACAATTGTCATCACTAGTTTTATTTTCTGCCAATGAAGACCGAAATTCCTCATTAGCATTAGTGTGAACATTTTGTCCAGACAGATGGCTATTGTTGACATAATAGTCATTAGTTCTTTGTACATTCACCACCCTATCTTGCAATGTATAAGCTTGTTTCATTTGATATGCCAAAATGTCTCTTTTAAGTTTTGATTGTTTTCTCGACAGTATTGTAGCTCGATGTCTGTCGGCCTTCACCTCTACACCATTGTAAAGTACTACATAGTTTTTGAAACAACTGAAACTTTTGATTTTATCATCAAGATTTTTAATATTATCTTTAATTGCTGTTATCTCTTTTTGATAATGTGCTATAAGTAAGCGCATCATGGTGATGCCAGTATTATTACATAGTTGAATTAAAAGTTCACTTAATTCATCACCCGCTTTCACACAATTAGGAAACTTAGCTGTACAAAGGCCTTGTGGCACTAGTTTCCTATTGATGCACTCTTCAAAATACAATATTTCAAGTTCCAAAGTTACATACCTAAACACCATTTTCTCCAATTCATATATGGATTTTTTACAGTTAACATTATCCATGTAATTATTGTCCATGTTTGACTTACTTGTTACAACATCCGAAATTGGTTGCTTGTACTGCTGAAAATGGGTTTGTAGTGGATTTACAGACATAGTTGCAAACATTAGTCTCTTTGGTGTTGTTTTGTTCATTGGATGCTGCTTCTGCTGCTACATTCTTACCAATGAAATCGGCATTGTCAACCACTATGTCATTTCCTGTACCTCTCCGTGGTGATTTTGAAACATCTACGGACCTCATTTCACTTCCCTTAGTTGGATTGTCCAAGGAAGATGAACAGTTCATACTCTCTTTGACAATCCTTACAATGGCGGAAATTAAGTCTTCTTGAATGTGGTAACTCAAAGAAACACTTGTACTTTCACCACTTAGTTAGATTAAAGTTAAATAATTAGATAAAGTTAAATTATTAAGGAAAATATTTTTAATTGTGTGATGCCATTTCCTGTAGTTTTTGTATATAAGGGAGCTTGGGTAAGAGTGTACGTTTTTTCTGATGAAGTTCACGTATTAAATAAGTGAATGAAAGCGCTAAATTTGTGGTTGAATTCATCTTCTGGTTGTACTGGATATACGCCTGGATTAATTTTTAAGTTACATTTTTTCAGTTTTTTATAAGTAGTTTTGTTGTTAATTCAAATTATGCCTCCAAAATACAATTATGTGCAGATGATATTGTATTAACTATAGGAAATCTGGATTCCTCAATAAAAATACCGTACAAAAGCTATAGGGCAATTTGAGAAAATTTCAGGTCTAATAGCAATAAAACTGAAACATTGTTACTGACTAAAAAAATGAATGCAGAATGGAGAAAGCACAGCTATTTTAGTTGGGAAAATAACATTCTTAAATACCTAGGAATATGCATACAACCAAGTTGGAAAAAAGTTGGAAAAAAAAACATACAAGTAAATTATAAAAATGTATTATATACGATTAAAGAATACCTAAATAAGTGTAATAAAATGTTTTTTACTTTTGAAGGAAGTTAACATTAATAAAAATGTGCATTCTTCCAAAATTTCTGTTTCTTATTCAAACCATAATTATCAGCCCTCTTAAAAAAATAATAAAACAACTTAACTCACTTCTAATTAAATTCCTATGGTCCCCACAAAAGCCGAGATAAGATATGATTGGCACTATAGAGAATGGGAAAAAGGTGGAATTGCATTCCCAAATTTAGAGCTTTATACTGAATCAGTTATAATTCATATTATAAGCCAGTGGTTAAGCAGCAAATATACATCAAACTGGAAAAAGTTACACACAAATATTTTATTATTCAATGCAGATGAAGCAATAAACAATGATATATTTACAGAAAATAATAAAATATTTTTAGTAGTAATAAGACTTAGCATATAAAGAAAATAAACATGAGAAACTACCACATTGTATTATTTATATACTAAACAATTTTAAGAGAATAGTAAACAGAAGTTATATGGCAAGACATTTCTCAATATTAATGTTTCCAATAGCACTCACAAAGAGTTGTCTAGATTATTTCAATATGAAGAAAATAATGGAAACAAAAGGCAATTAACTAAATTATTGGCATCAATTCCTAAGCACAAATAAAACTCATAATACGAACAGTCTTATAGCCAGGTATAACATAAATCAAAATAATTGGTTAAATATTCAAACCTACAGAGAACATCTAATAAATGAGCTTAAAAGGAACCAAGTGACCAACAACTTATTTCAGCCTAAAATAATCTCTCTTTTATGTGAGTTAAATTCAATGCACTATAGCATGGGATTTTTGCTATCTAAGATATACAAGACACTAAGAACAGACTTAAAACAACCTAAAGATTCTTTATGGACCTATATACAGAAAACAAATACATTTAATTTTTCTGAAAATGATAAATTATTAATACTCAAGTCAATTAAACACACGCCATCCCCCTATTGGAAAACTTTTACATGGAAATTTATACACAGAAGTTACCTCACTCCAGAGAAAATAGCTACAATATCAAATAAAACTAGTCATAATTGTTGGAGATTTGATGAGAACCTATGTGCAGATTGAATACATATGTTCCTTGAACGCAGAATGGTTAGTCCTTCCTGGCAGGAATTTAGGGATTTTACAAAGGCATTGTGGACAGATAAGTGCATAATAACAGATGCACTATTATTGTTTAATGCTCCAATACCAGAATATATACCAAAATCACAAGTGCTTCTTCTTTGGTCTCTTCTGGCATTAGCAAGGAAAAACATCACTTCAAACTGGAAAAGCAAAAAATATCATTCTCTGATTTTATATTATTGGCCAAGACTGTATGTAATAGAGAACTTCTAACTCTTGCTTCAAGAACAACAAGAATAACGCTTAAGAAATTATCCTGGATGAAGCTTAAAAAGTTACTAGATAAAATGTAATAATTCTAAGCAAAGTAGATTAATGTTATGGGCATTGTATATAGTTTTGTTACTTATTGTTATGTTTTATATATAAATTGTATAAATGATGTAGAAATTTTATGATCTTATGAAAATGAATAAAAAAAAAGTTTTCAAAAAAAAGAATCTACATGGCAATACTCAGCTCTGGTCTGAGTTACAGCACAATGGCAATACAAACACAGAATCAACTGATATTGCCAACATATTGGCTGACAGGTTCAGTGCGAACTTTGCCCCCTTTTCAACCCCTAAAGGGCCTATCACAATACCTGAGGAATGCCAAGTCCCTATTATCATGGCTACACAGGTAAAAACCGCACTGTCCAAAGCCAAGAATACAGCTTCCATGGGACCTGATAATATCCCTGGCTGTGTTCTACATGAATTACAAAGTGAACTAGCACCACACCTGAGTACCCTGTTCAATCACAGCCTTATTTCAGGCTTTGTTCCTACCAAATGGTGCACTGCTATGGTCATCCCACTTCACAAAGGGGGAGCGACTACAGACCCTGGGAACTACCGCCCCATTAGCCTGACAAGTCTGATATGTAAGCCTATGAAGTGCATCATCATGGACAATATAAATAAGGACATATGGAATCTTCAAACTCTGGACCCCATGCAGTATGGGTTTGTGAAAGGTAGATCATGCCTGCTCAACCTGATAGACTTCTTCAAGTCTGTCACCAGAGCTGTGGATGAGGGCAAGGTAGTTTACATAGCCTACCTAGATCTTGCCAAGGCCTTTGACACCATCCCTCACACAGGAATCATAGACAGACTCACTAAACTAGGCATAAACCCCTATGTAATAAGAAGGGTTGCCAACTGGCTCACTGATAGAACCCACAATGTGAAAGTAGCGGACTCCAAATCTTACTATGACCAGTTACAAGTGGTGTCCCACAGGGATCGGTCCTAGGTCCTCTCCTGTTTGGCATCTACTTCTCTGAAGTTCAAGCCAACACAAAGGGACTCTGGCTGTCCAAGTTTGCAGATGATTACAAACTGGGAGCCATTACTGATTCTCCAACTGATGTAGACATTCGACAAAAAGGCCTCACCGACATGAATGACTGGTGCCAGAACCATGGCCTTAAGCTCAATGCCAGAAAGTGCATTGTCATTCCCTTTGGGAAATATTTGGTGCCCATGAACTACCACATAGGTAGTAGTCCATTAAACACCGAAGGTGTGATAACAGACCTGGGGACATAGGTTGACAGAAACCTCTCCTTTGATAACCACATTGTCACTGTTGTCAGAAAGTCCTTCTATGTGGCACATCATTACAAAAGGTTTCTCATCCAGGAAGAAAGAGGTCATATTCCCTCTCTACTCATCCCTCATTAGACCTATTATAGAATACAATGCCCCATTTGGTATGTACCTCACTAGACACCTACAACAACTGGAAAGGCCACAAAAATAAATACCTCACTAAGAGGATCTTAGGCCTTAGACACATGCCCTATATGGATAGACTCAAAAAAGCTCCAGCTATACTCTGTCTCTTATCACCTACTTAGAGACAATCTCTGCTTGACCTACAAAGCCATGTCTGACCCAGAGCTGCTAGATTTGCTACACCTAAAGAAATCCCAATCCCTCCATGCCACACTCTCCAGGGACCTTAACCTCATTACCACAATAAACAGAACGTGCTGGAGAGACAGGTTCCTAACCCAGAGAATTCCCATACTCTGGAACAAACTACCCATTTACATTAAGCAGAGCACTTCACTGGCCCTCTTTAAGAGAAATCTTGATGAGTGGGTGGGCAATAGAAAGTTCACCCTGGGGTTCACTTCAGTGGGCTTGCTTGACAGGGGCACTGGGAACTAACTTTGGACGGCATGATGTCAGGGAATCTTCTTGGGCTATGCTTATATAGGTTCCAGGGCTGTTAGCCTAGTACACACCTATGAACCTATGAACCTATGAGAATATCCCCACATGTTTTGCTTCTGAAACATAATTATATGCCAGTAGCTCAATGACATACTATAACTTTTAGATAAACATATAATACAGTCCAATAGCCCAGGGGCTTAACAAAGAACTTTTGAAATTATTATTGTTAACAACATTTACTATATCTATAATCAGTTAAACTGCATGAAAAATAGAAGTGACAGCTTATACTTATCAATCTTTATAAAGAAATACACAGAGCATTGAGACCTTCACCATGTCTGACTATAAGTTAGTGAAACTGCCTAGTTATTAAAACAATGGGGAAAATTCAGACAGGACCACTGCCAGCAGTAAGTCTACTACTGGTGATGGCCCTTTCTGATTCAAAGACAGGCCCACCGCACTGATCCTACCTGTTTTTTAGGATCGCCACAGTGATCAATTTCCTTGACAGCTGTGTAAGGGAGCTCAGTTGGCTGAGTTAATTAATTCAGTAAAATGTTTACGTTCACTCAGTACTTTCAATGGGTGGGATCACTTTAGAGAAATGGGGAGGGGGTAGCTTTGGCAACATGATGCATGGGCTGCCACAGGTGATTACCACAGGAAAGTGCTGATTAACACTATAAGTAAAACTAATGAGGTCATTCTTCATTGCAGCTAATGTGTCTCTGACATGCATTTTCTGTGAGTCCATTAACAGTCCCTTTTGGACACAGAGGGGCCAAATAATAAAAAATAAATAAAAACAAAAATAAAAATAAAAAAAGTGGAAATCAATAAAAGGAGAAAAGACTTATAGACTTAAGAATTAATAAACTACATTGGAGAAAAAAAGAGTGAGTCAATAAAATACAAGCATATCCCTTATACTTCCTCCCATCTTCAGCACCCAGCTGACTGCTGGTTTTGCTGATAAATGTTATAATATATGACATAATCTGTTTGCTTTTGTTTCATCAAGAATCTATTCTATTAGATGATACTAAAATGGTACAGTACTTTCATTTTCTTGCACATTCCTTTTAAATTAAGAAATTAAAAAAATATTTTGACATGACAAATTGTTGCACAAAAGCAGATGCAATTTCTATGCTTTCCTTAGCAATGTACAGCCATTAATAGAAAACATTATCATACAATGAGCCTAATTTCACATATGGAATAACTCAGAAGTTCTTTATAGCCCACTTCCCCATTATCAATGGTCCATGCCAGTCCTACTAGTTAGAACAAGACTGCAGTTTTCATGGCCTTTAAGATCAACTGTTTTGTAAACGTGCTACAGTAAGTAAAATAATTGCCAATCCAAAATCACCAGCAAAGAACAGAAGTAAAAGGATTTCTACAACACTGTGTGACTCATGGGTATAACAAGGTTTGCATCACATAAGCCATGATGCAGTACGTCTGTTTTTTTTTTGTTTGTTTTGTTTTGTTTTGTTTAAGGGGGGAAGCATTGTCTCCTAAAAGGAGACCAATCATGGTAAATGTACTGAATCTCTAATTTCATACTCAAGCTTCTACCATCAAAAAAGCAATTGTGCCACACTGCAGGAGGAAATAAAAGGAAGGGTAACAGTTTAGAATATAATGTAAACTCCACATGTCCTGGTTACACCTATGATGCTTTTAAGAAGATGAGTCTGATCTGGTATGACTGCTGTAGCATACACAGCATCCTCACCTGGATATCTGCCCCTTAGTGCAACATTTACTTGTAAACATATCTGCAGACTGTAAACCTTTTAAATTAGAAATCTCATTGACTGTAACCTGAAACTAAATGTTGCCTTTCACATCCTAAACCATATTCTCTTCCACAGCCACAAAGAAATCTCAGCAATGCTTAGCTTCCTTACCATCCTGTTCCCATTCTCACATCCAGTTCCAAAGACTCTACACCTCTTCAGAGTACTACTGCATATATGTGAGCTATCTGCCTCTGGTTCCCTGAACCTCTTAGAATTTGTGGTTTTAAAACCAGACTTTAGGCTTACTTCTTAAAATTCTATGACACTGATACAAGAGTCACATATGCAAGTCATACTAGACTAAATCTTCTGAGGTTTTTGGTAATGGACAATAATATCTCTCAGATCCTAACTTCCCTTGATATTTCAAATTCTCTGTTCCAATGAATTCATAAATGACTGCATGGCTTTTGTAGCTTGTTTTTCACTTAAATCTTTGCAAAGCATGCCTACCCTTCCTTTCTTAGCTCACTGTCAGCCTAGCGTATCCATTTGTAGTCCATTCCCTTTCTGTTTCCTTCCGCCATTACAGGTTCAGAGGATCAAACATGTATAATATGACTAAGAACCAAAAACCAAAAGTTCCAAACCTCGGGGTGTAGTACCAGCACAATCAAACGAGTAACAACTAATAAACAACGGTTGCTGGTACGCATAATACAGTACTTTGTAGAGTCTCTATTTATCTCAATATATGCTCACCACTTCAAACATAAAAGACAGTCAATTCGGTAAAGATCACAAACATCCAGTGCTGATGTGCGTGTAGCACAATCACAGCTCTCGCTTCTGCGATGAAAAATCACCAAGTGCAGCAGTAATGAAAGATAAAATCCTTTTATTCACAGTAAGCTTTAGCCACTTGCTTCCTCATCTCAGACTGTATAACAATGAGACATGGTGGGACATTTAAATACTCTGGAGTGACTGCTCATTGGTTAAAATCACGAACATGTCATAAAACACAAAACAATTAAAACCGGAAATGACTAACTGGGAAATAACCCTGCGCTAGCATAAGTTCTTTAAAACACAAATTAGAAATTCAAAAAGTCACAAAGAATTAAATACATCTCTAAGTGTGAGTGCTGTCTCATACGTTAAAATTGGGTGAATTCAAATACTTCAAGATCGTTAAAAAATATATATATACATATAAATGTATACCAGGAATAGGGCGCTAACGCCAACACATTCAAATGCATATTAAGGTGGTTACCTGATGTTATTCATACATAGAGAGGTCGTAGGAGCTCTAGGTTAGTTTAACATTTAGAATAATATCCATCCTCAAAGTTGCAACTACTACAGTGAAAGCTACTGACTGCCGTGCACCCTCGCATAGCGATAACAAAACATAGCTGGCAGCTGACTTGCAAAACATATGCATACATCTCTTAATACAACCAGCATCTGGTAAATATCTAAGAAAAGTGCAACAGTGCATAAGATAGGTTAATAAATATAAAAATAAAACGCAAGCTAATCAAAAAAGACAACGTAGTAAATACTGCAGATGCGTTGTCTACCATCTAATAAACTACTGTAAAATGTTTTAAATCATATGCATTCCTCACCTACCGGCATTTTGGAGCAAGGTGTGGAAATACTTCATTACAGCATACGAAAATCTACAAATTACCAACATTTGCGATAAAAACAGGAATCGTATACACAACATACACTGAAGGTAAAAATGACAAAAAATAAATAATAAAACAGATCTGCGACATATGCATACCATGCAAACAGTGTAAACATCTAATGTCTTTATGTAGGGATGTGAAACAAGAACATGGCATAAATAAGAAGGCATTTGAAAAAGCTGACATACTGAAAATACCCTACATAATGACATTAGATGAGTTTGTGTTTTGAATAAAAGGATTTTATCTTTCATTACTGCGAGCTGTGATTGTGCTTCAGCACTGGATGTGATCTTTTATTGAGATAAATAGAATTGGTGCCACAGTGTGTACCAGCAACCGTTGTTTATTAGATGTATAATATGACTAATGACTACAGGGGCCTTTTTAAACCTAGCCATGCATCCCAAATGTATCTAACATGTCTTGGGACCTTAAGATTATTCTAAGGGATAAACAAAAGCAAAGGCTTGGATGGTTGAGCATTTACATGCTGCCTCTGTCCATTACGGACATAGGTGCCAGACCAGGGGTGAATTTCCAATTCCCCAACCACTGACTGAAACTGCAATTGGTTTAGGGAAGAACTTTGCTTCACACAGATGGGAAGCCTGTTCCAGTGAAAGGGTATTCTCTGAGACACATACTGTGTCCCTTCAACATTTCCTATTTATGTCGCAAGTAAGGTTTAACTCCTTAGGTCTGGTATTCCAGATGCTATTTATTTTGCAGATATGCAAAAGGTCCACCAGAGTGGGCTCCAAGGATGCCAGGCATAGATCACCCCTCAAAAGTCTATAGGAGGCCGAGTAAAGGAAAGGGTTTTGAGGATATCTGGAGCTCAAATTGAACTCTGGCTATGATAGCAAACCCTTTGTATACCAATTTCTGATTATAAGACAATGAGCTTTCCACACCCTTTTCCTAACTGAATGACCCCCATCATAGCAAGAAATCACACCTGAAAATCCTCGTGATGTGAGGCTAAAAGAATAATGGATTGTTTTAAGTTAACATGAATAAATGAGTGTGCTTTGAATGCTACATGCTTCTACTCTAGCACAGCAGTGTCATGTGAATCTAATATAAGTTTTAAACTGTTGCTCGCTTATTATCTGGAGCAGTTTGGTGGGGAATACCTTATTACAGGGGACTTATGACTTCCTTAACATTTGTTGTTTATGTTACAAAACAAGTTATGCACTCTTCCTTCTTGACAGCCCCACTCATGATATTAGACCAGGCTACTACCATAAGTATTGAGGAACCATGGTCCCTTTTCACTTTATGTATAATGAAGTACTCATTCACTGCCACGTGAAATGTTAGACTTGTATTCACACACAGGGTCATGCACAGAAGATGAGCTGTGGTAGCATTGCCTAAATTAAGTAGATTGCTGTAGTTTAAACTAGAAAGTTCATACAAAATGTGATTTCAGAGCTGTCTTCCATTCTTAAAGGCAATCTAATTCTGCAACAGACAGGATAATCATGGCTACTATTAAAATTAAAAAAAAAATAATGGATTTATTTATATTAAATGAATTATATTACATTAAACTAGTCATACTTATATGTTCAGGCCACACAGTAATTTGAAACATGTGGCAAGAAAGTTGATTAATTATTCTTAAAAAGGCAGTAGTTTATGATTGCCTTCTCTTATTAGAAATAGTGATACTTCAACGAAAGACACTTTCATACAGAAAATGTATGGTGACTACTACATTATTTGCCTAGATGCCTATCTACAGATTAATAATTATATTTAGGATTGGTACTGCTCCAGATATTACATCGGCTACCAACGATTTCTGTTATTTTAGACTGACAAGTCTGATTATATATTTTACTCAGGCTGATATTATATTGAGCACAATCATAGAAAAATACTCTAAAAATAAATAAATAAATAAATAAATAATGGGCATCTGCCATAATGACAACATTCAAACACTTATCTGACTTATATTTTAACAACTTTATTAAATTATCACATAAGATATAAGCAAACAAACAATATAAAAGAAAACAAATCATATTAACATGCTTCCAATTACACATATTACAAATCATATATGTTCTTTTTTATATCTATCATCTGTCTAACTTTACATAAATTGCATTCCCTTAAAACTCAATCCTCCTTCTGAATATTATTCTGTACTTACTGTTTGCACAATTTATATATATTTCTATATAATTTGCTCCTTCCCTTTTCAAAAGATCACACTTCTAGTTAATATTCAGTACTTGAAACAGTTGATTTAAACATTGATTTCCATTTTCTAGTAATTACTTTTTTGGCAGCCACCCGAATTAAGACTAACAAGGTCTTACTGTGTCTAAGAAATTCAAATCCCAGTTCAAAGGAATCATTTCTTTAGTTGAACCCATTTGTTCACCCACTATTTTTGACAAAGTACTATGAAGGGAATTCTTTAAGTCTGGCAACTCATTACACTCCCAGAATATATGTTCCCAGTTACCTCTTTCTTTCCCACCTTATCTCTGACATTTGCCATCCACCTGAGCAAAAATTCTTTGGATTCTGCTTGGGGTATAAAAATACCTATACATATATACCTCCAAGCAAAAACCCTAAACTGTCTAAACTGGGTTGCATACTTGGGAGCCACGTATATATCTTCCCATTGTTCTCTTGTAAATTGCTTATCTAGTCACTCTTCCCAATATTATCTAACCTCTGAGTCTTCAAATTATTGTGCAATATTTTATATGCCCTACTAATTATACATTTTTTAACACAGGCTTCTCTTCTAGAGTCAACTAAAAAGTCTACCAAACCAGATATTTCACTTAGGATTCCCCAATCCCTTTCTTTTTGTCTATATTAATTCCTGATAAGGAAGGCAGTCTCTAGCTTGCAGCGCAAATATCTTCATGGCCTTATCCCATTAGATTACCTCTGCCTGTCTAATTATTTGCTACTAATTCACTGGCTCTTTGCCAGTTTTCTCCAGCAAATTTCAGCTCCCTCTACTTACAGTCATCTCTACTGGCAAACTCTCCTTTCTCCATTTTATGTGGCTTAGTTCTTACAATACTTTCTGCAACTCTATGAATATAATATTTTGTATGGCTGTTGCTATTCTCTTAAGGTTCTTCATCCAAATTCCCACTTTCTTTATTTCTTGAATCCCTCCAGCTTCATTATCAACCCCTTCCCCTTTGAATTACATCTTCGTGCTTGTAATATGCATATGAGCCTTAATTGTGTAGGCTGTAAAATATCTCTTCAAATCAAGTAATCCTAGACCACATTGTTATATTAGAAGGATCAAATTATCCCACTTAACCCTTGCCCTCTTCCACTCCCAGAAAAAATCTTTCAGCTCTTTATTCATCGTGCTGCAGTTTCCAGTTGTTGTTCTTCTTTATTAACTATTGTCCACATCTTCTCCTCTAACTGGTAAAAATATGCTGGAATAAAATGAATGGGACTAACATAATTTTCACTGCTTTTATCTTGCTATCTATATCCATAAACAACAACTTCCAGTTTCTCAATTTTTGTATTATTTTTTAGTCTGTTCCCACACATCCTTAGCTACCATAACAGAAGTGTTTTAATCCATACTCCTAAATACTTATTTTTAATTTCCCCAAAAGTATATGGTTATTGCTGCACCAATTCATGTGTGGGTACATCATTTTTGAATATAACCTTTGTTTTATCTTCATTCATTTTATATTGTTTAAAGACTTGAAACTGTATCAAAATGGTCCACAACTCTGTAACGTAATTTTCTGGATTTACTGGGTGCAAAATAATATTGTCTACAAATAAAACCAACTTTTCTTGACTACCATACCAATTATATTGTTGAATTTCTTAATCCCTTATTTTCTTTGCCAATGGCTCTAAATATAATGCAAACGACAAAGGGAAAGAGGACACCCCTGACTAGCTCCTCTGTTTGGACACAACTTATCTGAAAGGAACCCTTCCACTTTAATTCTTGCCTCTAATCCCTCATATATCCTCCTAATTAACCTTATTATTGTATCAGAGAAAGCAAATGCTTCCATTGCCCTAGTCATAAAATCCCATCTTACTTTTCTGAATGCTTTCTATACATAAGGACCCACAAAAACAGCATCATTTTCTTACATTCTGCTTCTCTCTGGATCATCTTTGTTGTATTAATGCTGACAAATGTTTGCCTACCTTTCAGAAAGTTACAATGATCCATATCTATAAATTTTGGCAAAACCTTTGCCATTTTTTAGCTAGCACAGACAAAAAAACTTTGTAATCATGGTTTCAAATTGAAATGGGTCTATATGAAGCTGTGTCTGATGGGTCTTTTCTGTCTGTATGAATTACTGCCAACACAGGTTTCTTCCAAGATGTTGTTGCTTCCCCTCCTTTTAGAATACTGTTAGACAAACTTTCCCAGTCTTTATCACTTTCTTCCCTCCCAACTTGCAAACTTACATAGGAATACTATCTGTTCCTGGAGACTTTCCTGCAGATTGATGCTACATCACTGTTTTTATCTCATCTCCTCCTATATTAACTGTTAAATGTTGACACTCATCTACCTCTAACCTTGGAATACTTATGTTTTCCATAAATATTTCCATTTGTGCTTTTTCTTGATTTCAACACTTCCCTGCTTTATACAAATTTTCATAAAATTTCCAAAATATCTCTAATACAGCTACAGGACCTCTTTCAGTCTTCTTGTTATAGGCTTTCTAAGTCTGGCAGCAACCCTTTCTACTTTCTGTTGCCTAAGATGTGCTAAAAGTATTTGTAGCTCTGAAATTATGTCCAAAAAGCAGTTGCTTAACAGTAGTCTTTCTAAACTCATGCATATTATCCAGACACTTCTTTATTTTCTCTTTATAGTCTGCAGTTACACCTCGTCAAGTTCTGTGAGATTCCTCTTATTCCACAATACTTTAACCTTTGTCAGCCCCTCTAAATAAATTCAACTGCTTCTAAACATATCTCTAACTCCTTTATTTCTACCCTCTTTTTAAACTCCATTTTCAGTTTATCCCACTTACTGGCTATACGTACTGAAGAAATTTCTATTTTCCCTATTAACTGTCATATAATTTGTACTACCCATTCCTTAAATTCCTCTCTTTTTTATAGGTAGGTGGGAAAGCACCAATGCCATAATATTACTTCATTACCCCAAATTTTTATCTTAGTTGTTAGGGGTGCATGATCTGAAATAGTTATTGGATGTGTGTTGAAGCTTTAAATTATATATACATGCTCCTGTGAAATATAATTTCCATTTAGTCTAGTTCAGTTATTGTACTTTGGGGAATAATATGTAAATTCTACCTGTGTTCCTACTACTGAATTCATATCTTCCATACTAAATATTTTCATAAACGTCTTCAGAAATTGACCCTCTTTTTATACTTTCTCTTCTTGGTCCCCCAGATACATCCTCACTCAAGTTCCATTCCCCACCTATAAGTAATATTCTCTGCTGAAAGATGATTATTTCTCCCCAAATTATTTTAAACTCTGTAATAGCAGTACATGCTAGTATAATTCTTCTCCCTTGCCAGTAGCCTCTTACTACTACAAATCTGCCATTATTATCCTTTTTTTCTTTTCTATCACTATTGGAGCTCCTCTGGCAATTAGTATAATTATTTTCCATATTCCTTTGTGCCTGATATTCTGCTGAATATTTGTCCTGAAAACCTTTCTTTATAAAATTCACATGCTCATTTCTTTCCAAACGTGCTTCCTGCAACATTATTTCTTAATATAAATCAGTACTCCTACCTTTTTGTCTATATACATAAGGCCATTTACATTCTAAAAGAATATGGAACGTGTAACCATTTTGATAAGAAGTGATTTTTTCCACCTATTATACAAGACAGCTTTTTTGAGTGTGTATTTCCAGATTTTGTGTTACAAGCACACACTAATGTTTGGAAAGATGACTTTTTATGCAGTTGTTTCTTGTCATCTCCATTTAAACCTATGTCATGTTTTTCAATACTTTTTTATTTTAATGAATAAATAAAATAAATACATTTTCAGAATGTCCCCATAATCAATCACCTTAGGGCAAACACACAAAATTATGTACATCTTTAAAAATAAGCTTAACCTACCTGATAGGAACAACTGCCCCAAGTCAACAGCTACACCCACAGGTATTACCTAACCTAAAATTAATGTTACCATTGCTAAAGCACATGCCACAGCCTGTACTCCTACTTGCACTGACTGCTGTTTATTATTTTATTTCTATTCTCCTCCTAGATGTGAAAAACAGCTTGCATGCTTTAAGAAAACATTATCTTTTAGTCATAAGAAAAAGTGCACTGGCTATCTTTAAATAAAACTAAATTATACACTGTTCTATTAAATGCATCAATGTATTAAGACTGCTAGGGAAGTTGCTACCTCTTACTCACTTCCAATAATTTAAATTTGTTTTACTGAATTGTTTGCCCTTGTACCTTTACATTTTGCATTTCTCCAAGCAAATAATGTTCAGAACTCTCAATATTAATTCATTGCACCTGCAAACAGCTTGTTTTCATGGAAACATAAGAACAAAATGTGCAACTGCTTCTAGCTGCAAACTTCTTAACCTACTGAACATTTACTAAATGAAAACAAAATGATGCTCATATCATTGCATATGCAAGGAAATTAGCACTTTTCATGGTATTCATCATTTTATCTTAATTTTCAAGCCTACTTGCTTACAGAGAACACTTGTTTTTAGATTAAGCCAGTGGCATTAATCAAGACATTCACCCACTCAAAAATAAGAGAAAGCAGCTAAACTCAACATATAGTATAATCAGTGCACTTTTACACCCCATCCCTACCTCGACAGCCCAGTATTTCAGCATACTCACAACTGAGGTACACCTGACTAAATAGTACACATATCTGCTTTATTTTATAAAATATGCAATTTATATCAATAGATGTTTTATACAAATATTATTAAGAACAAAAATAGTTTTACTTAGTTACTTTTTTCTTTTCTTGTCCTTCCAAACATTAATGACATAAAGGGAGTATATACTTTACAGTTTACCCACAAGTTTAAAATGTCAGCAAGAGTCCAACATTTTACAGCCACTACTTTTCTTGCAAAGCCACAAATGTGACTGATGCCTTATAACCTCACATTTATTCACAAATGTCAGTGTTTCTGGTCAGCTTTCTGCTCATCTCCATGTCCCAGTACCAGACTCTGGTTCAAGTCTATAATACTCTGTCTCAACTCTTCTTGTCAACTCCTATGTTTTTTTTCTGTTTCTCAGGCATTTTGCTTTGGAACATTGGAAAAAGGAGAAGCTGAGTTCCTTTCTGTTTGATAGCCCACTTTTTGTTGGATAAACTTTTGAACTTCCTCCTTAGCTTGTTCTGCATCAAAATTGTCTTTGATCCTCCACATACAAATATGTCTACCATGGGCAATAATGCCCTTCTATCCTGCCAATATACCACAAAAGTTATTCCCATAACATGTGCCCAGGCTGTTCATAAAATATCTAAACTAGTGCTTGCTTTAATGTAATTTGACAGTCTTTTCTATGCATCCATCAGCTACTCTCCCAGAGAATGAATTAGTACACCTCTTATTCCTATAATACTTTTTGATAACCCCAAACATTTCCAGGGGTAGTTGATTCTGAATGCCCTGTATACCTGAATAAGGTCTCCTCTTAAATATCTGTATGACACACTGAACAAGTTCAGTTATTTTAGTCTTTCATAATAACTTTAATTTTCACATCCATGGATGAGCTTGGTATATTTCTGCTGCACTCTTTCTAGTTTATTCATGCTTGTTTTCTTACAAGGTTTCCATATTGTTATTCCATACTCTTCTTTGGATCTAATATAAGTAACAATAATGTCATCATTTCTAGTTTCCTAGATTTTATAAATCGTTTTATACAGACTAAAGTTCTATAGCTATCATAAATGAATTGGTTGATATGATTAGAAAAACTCAAAGCTGGATCTACACATATACCCAGGTCCTTATATGAATCTATAGTTGTAATCACTGTATGCTGTATTAAGTATTCATATTTTAATTTATGTCTTCCAAATCTCATATGCTTAGTTTTGGATCTATTTTTCAGCATATTATTCTCCTGTACCCAACTGATCAAATTAATCAAGGTATTTTGTAGATATGCCTGATCTGTAATAAATGTGATCAGTTTAACCAATTTCAAGTCATCTGCATGCAGACTGTAGAATACCTTGGCTGAAAAAATAGATCTGAAAGATACAATCTAAGCAAGCATGGGCCTAGGATACAGCCCTGTGGGACACCCTGACTCTAACCTTGAATTTCATCTGTCTAATTGCTGTATGATACCTGCCATGTCTTATTTGTAAGCCATGCAGCTATTCATCTTATCAAGACTTCCTTCAGGAAAAAATATTCTGAAGACAGCTGGATACAGAGGGTTGAATCTCACACCTGCCTCTCAACATTCCCTAATTGTTGGGATAAATCTGCTTACATCCTGCCTGTATTCCATCAATAATCATTTTGCACAAACATTCTGCTGAATATGATTTTTAATATTTTGCCCTTCTGCCACAGTGTTATCATGATCATCTCTTTCTGGTATGATTGCATCTTGACTGCTTTCTCATTGACAGGTTTGGAGCATACACTTGATCTGCTCTTTCACTTAATAAATCCTGCGGTGGAATACCAGTCCAGTTCCTTATTTGTGCTTTCAAAAAATTAATACAGTCTGTTCCTTCCAGCTTTTTCTGATAAAGCAGAAATTCTAAGGTTTTCCTTTGCATGCTCTGTCTACTAATCCTACCACTTTTTGAAACAGCTCTTCTTGAGAGGTTTTGTACTGAGCTAGCTTTTTTCTTTATTTCATCTTCTGTTTTTTTCAGTTTTATCGGTTCATCTGAATAGCTATTTAAAGCTTCTTCTATTTTTCCCAGCATTATGTTATATGAATTTTTTCCCTCTAAATTACTGGAAGCCATCTTTTCTACCAAAGCTGGAACTTGTAATGTTTTTTTTTTTTTGGCTGAACACTTGCAGGATTATTCCTAGACAGTGTTTTCTTTTCACCTTTTCTAGTTCATTTTCTTTCAGTTTCCCTAAATTTCTTCTTTGCTGGCATCCAGACTATGTACTTACTAACCAAAAAGAAATTTTACTCAAGCTGCCAGAACTACTACCTCTTATTTCTCGGTTTCTTTTTTCACATTGTGTGAGCTGAATTAAGATGCTGATCAGTGTGCAGCCATCTTGGAAGTCTCTATTTGCCTTTTATTTTTAATGCAAATTTCCTAAGCTGAGGTAAGTCAGGAACTAATCAAAAGACTGGCAGTTAAAGCAAGTTAGGATACAAATGCAAAATACATTATGAATGTGTATCCCACTATCTACAGCTGATTTTACTTTGTCTTAAACCAAAACTGGAATAAATATGTAACTGTTCAATATTTACATGCATTTCAGTCTATGAGATACAGAGTTATTTTTCTGTTTGCTGTTTGAATCTAATACCAGAGTAATCAACAGGTGAGGCATATTTTAGTTAATTCATTAAACCTCAATTCTATGGAGTATCTGCAGAGAAAAGGCAATATCCTCACAGTACTATTTAGCTAGGAAAATGTAGTGTTACAGAAGCATCTTATCTTACCTGCAGTGGTGGTGCTGCAGTAGCGTTGTCGCCTCACAGTAAGATGCTGTCTGATTCGATTCTCAGCTAGAGTGTCTTCTGTGTGGAGACATGCGTGAATGGGCATACCTTTGTTGAAGGTTGTGCATCAGGGCTGTTAACTCGGCACATAAATCTCAACTACCAATCATTAGCGGACCAGAGTTCTGCTGTGGTGACCCCTAACCGGGAAAAGCCGAAAGACACAAACAAACATACAGAAGCATCTTATCTTATTTAGATTGCTTTTCATTTCCTCTGTAGTTATATGTTGTGTGTATCTTCTTTACTACAACCATACATTTTACTTCATTTTAAAGTAACATGCTCATTCGGACACATGATGGTTGAACTACCATTCTCAAAGATTGTCTGATGAAAATTCATTAACAATAATGTTGATTTGATGAACTATATCTATCGCTTCCTATCTGATGCCTTGTTGAGTGCCTATTCCATCTGTGAAACAACTGAAAAGTGTATATTACTATCCTTAGGACATCTTTTCCAGTCAACATAGCATAACCTTATAAACATATGGGTCTCCTGTGACAACCACGTGCAGTAATGTATTCAATATGTGATCAGCACTTAACAACATATCTCCTTTTTAATTTCTACAAGTCTTTTGGGTTTCTAATACCATGATGGGAATGGACCCCATTCCTAAGTCAAAGTACAATTAAAGTTCATGAAATTAGTATTGTTTCACTCTTTGATGTCAGGCAAAAGTGCTCTTTGCAGCACCTGCAATGTGCCCAGTAATGACTCCTTCTGCAATTCGTATGATGTTACATGAATTGGTAACATATCTAAATACGATTGTAAATTCTTTTTTAGAAGACCAGTTGCTCCTAATACAACTGGAACTGTCTGGGTATCTTTCTTCCACATGGCTCTTGTTTCTGCCTGCAGATCAAGGTATTTTATGACTTTGTGTCTCTCTGTATGCAAGACACTATAGTCACTAGGTGTGGCAATTTCAATGATCAATGCTACTTTTGTCTTCTTTTCTTGGACCACTATATCCGGTTTTCTAGCATATATCTTTTGAACTGTTGGTATTGGGTAATCCCATGTGATATAAACCATAATTTTCTATGATTCTTTGTGGCTCATGTTTCCAATGTTTTTCAGCCACTTTGATACCATAATGTTTGCCCAATCTCCAGAGTAACAGTCTCAGCACATTATTATGCCTTTAAGTATACAGTCCCTAGGGCGGCCACGGTGGTGCAGTGGTTAGCATTGCCGCCTCACAGCAAGAGGTTCTCTGGTTCGATCCTCAGCTGGGGTGCCTTCTGTAGTCTGCATGTCCTCCTGTGGTCGTGGGTTTCCTCCGGGTTTCCTCCCACATCCCAAAGACATGCTGCAGGTGGATTGGACACTCTAAATTGGCCCTAGGTGTGCGTGTGAGTGTGCCTTCTGTGGAAGGTTGGGCGCCGGGCTAGCAACTCGACACTGTAAAACTCCACTGCCATTCAATGTGCGGACAAGGTGATCCGCTGTGGTGACCCCTAACCGGGAAAAGCCAAAAGAAGAAGAAGAAGTATACAGTCCCTCTGCCATTAGTGCGTCGCAACCAGCAACAAGGTGTGTGACTGTTTCCAGTTTGATTTTATAAAACCTACATATGTTTGTTTCTCCCATATGTTCAATGGACTTTGTAAACCAGCGTGTAGGTAGTCCACTATCTTGGGCTACCAATATTAACTTTTCATTTCTTGATGTGAATTCACCTGTCCTTAACAATTCCTGTGTTTGTTCTTGATCAACATGAGGCTCTTCCAGAAGTTTTCTATTCTTGCAACTATATTTATGTTTTTTCCACATTTCTTGCCTTCTCATCTGGTCCTTCACCTTATATTCTTTCTTTTGTTTTTTAGCACATTCAGTTGCTGCCTGCTTTTATTCTAATTTTGGTTTGATTTCCATTCCAGCTTGATGTCAATATGCTTCTGCTAAATTAAGCAGAGATGTCATCTTAAGATTTATTCCTCTCATGTTTCAAAACTTTCACTACATTTGGATCTTGTGAGGTCAGTAGATATGTGTGGAGGCCCACAATTGCATATCCATACATGTAATCAATTTCAAGGAGGATCAATCCCCTTTTGAAATGGGGCATACATAATCTTAGTATACACTGATTTTTATAATCATTTGGTGAGCATGAAGCATCCTTCATGCTTTAATAGCCAATTTATCCAACACTTTTTGGGGCCTGTCAATCACTCCAAAACTATAAGTTAGGACAGGAAGAGCAAATTGATTCATGGCTTGGATCTTGTTCCTAGATGCCAATGCTGTTTTCAGGATTAATTTGTCTTCTAAAGTATTCCTTACTGAGCTTTATTCGCATTTGTTCATGTTTTATTGCCGATCCTTCATCAGTTCTCAAGTATTTATACACTCCCTCTAGCTAAAGTTCTTTTAAATTACATTCTTGTCTGAAAGTGATGTTTTCCTGGTGCTGCAGTTTTCCTTTTTTAAAGGTTGCCTTTGCACATTTATCAAAACTAAATGACATTCCAATACCATCTGAAAAAGTTTTTCAACCTGCAGTTGTGCTTTCAGTTCCTCATCTGATGAGCTATAGAGTTTTAAATCATCGACAAAGAGAAGCTGAGAAGTCATTAGAGTTTATTGTTTTCTAGAAGCCAAATTGTAGCCATGGCCTAAGCTGTTAAGTAAACAGCTTAATGGATTAATGGCAAGGCAGAATAGCAACGGTGACAGAGAGTCACCCTGGAATATCCCCCTTTGCATTTTTATCCCTGGGATAATAATCTGTCCTTTATCATGGCTTAATTGTGTTTCATGGTTACTGTAATGTAGTCAATCAGTGTAGGGTGTATCTTATACATTTTTAAGCACTCTTTTATCCATGAATGTGGGATACTATCAAATGCTTTTTTGTAGTCAGTCTATGCCATACCTAGATTCTTCCCCTTCTTACAGTTCTCCACCATAACTGTGTTTAACAACAAATGATCCTCTGTTCCATATGACTTTCTTTTATTGCCCTTTTGTTCTACTGCCATAATTGAGTTTTCTTCTAAATGACTATAAACTTTGTCAGTGTCAATTCCCATGTATAGTTTATATGTCGTTGGAAGTTTTTAGGGTAGCTTGCAGGTTCACTCTTAAGTAAGAGCATTGTTTTTCCTGTTGTTAACCAGTGTGGTGTGTGTTCAGGATGCACATATAAATAGTTCTTACTCATGGTTAGATCCTCGTGCAAAGAAGTTAATATTTTAAGCCAAATGTTAGGTATGGCATCTAGGCCTGGGATTTCCCAGTTAGAGGCTTTTCTTAACTTTGTTTCAATATCTCTGGCTGTTATTTCATCCCATTTCATATCCTGTACCTTTAAACTTATTCCATGCAGTAATGTATTCAATATGCAATCAGCACTTAACAACATATCTCTCATCATGAGGCAGTTGATGATAGTTCTTTTATAGGGATGCTTAGATAAGAGTAAAGGTAATGTTGATTGGTCGTGTTCACCATCAATTCCCTAATCATAAGTGAGCAAATGGGAAAACACCATATGTTTAAAAAAATCAGTGGAAGACATGACAAACTTCAAAACTTTAATGTAATTCTGTTCTACATGATTTGTTTCAATTTGTGTATATATTCTAGTTTTATTTATTTCGCCTCACAGCAAGAGGTTCTCCAGTTCGATCCTCGGCTGGAGTGCCTTCTGTGCAGAGTCTGCATGTCCTCCCTGTGGTCGTGTGGGTTTCCTCCGGGTGCTCCAGTTTCCTCCCACATCCCAAAGACATGCTGTAGGTGGATTGGGCACTCTAAATTGGCCCTAGGCGTGAGTGCGTGTGTATGTGTGCCTTCTGTGGAAGGTTGGGCGCCGAGTTGGCAACTTAACACCGTAAAACTCCACTGCCAATCATGAGCGGACAGATGATCCGCTGTGGTGACTCCTAACCGGGAAAAGCCAAAAGAAGAAGAAGATTCTAGTTTTATTTATTTGCTGACAGTCTTATAATGCTTTCTTTCAGTGTATTAATACATTTGTGCACAGTTTTTCTCTGCTTTGCTCATTTTTTAATAGATGGCATTAAGCAAACTAGTTAGTTAATTGTGTTTTGGGTTGTTAGAACAGATTAAGTAGAATATAGGTTGACTAACATTTCATGATAATGACTGAACAGTTTATATTAAAAAAAAATCACATAATTTCATTTAATTTTAACAAACTCCTTTGTCTTCATAAGAGACATTCCCTGGGATTCAGCAAGCAGCCGTACAGGAATAAGTTATTCCTGCATGGCAGAGACCATTCCTGTTCATGGCGGGTTGCCATGCTCAAAAATGGACACGGTTCCATGTATGATCACAGGGGGTGTGTCTGAGAGCAGACCTCTCACAATAAATTTGTCCCCCTGCACTCCAGAATTGCCTTTCAGCAATTTAAAATGAGCATGAACGCTCATAACACCCCAACCCATCAGGATAACAAATCTGGTCAAAGGCATAAAGGTCAATCGTCCATACAAAGCCAAAAGTTGTTAGGATAACACAGGTAGCATAAGCACATAGCGCACACCTCCCAACTCGTCAGAGAAAGGAATGTGGACAAAGCCAAAAGGGACAATTGTTCCACAAAGTAGAAAGTTGATAAAATAACAGGTTCAGCATTAGCAGGGATATTCTGAAGGATACAGATAAAATAACACAACAAAAATTATTTTTTTTTACATGCGATAAAGTTTAAGCATAACTGTGCACATGCGTCCATTGCTTAGCTATGCTTAGTCCAGTTTAAACAGCACAAAAAGTTAAATAGCAAGAGACATCCAACATAAACAATACTGCAATAGTGTAGTGGTTAGAGCATATGCTTTGTAACAGCCATTCCCGGTTTAATCACCACTGCAACTAATTTGTATTTTATATGTAAAAGCAGTACATAAACATTTTTTTTTTATTATTAGCTACTAACTAACGTATATTTGTTAACCAGAGTACTGCATTAGGCCCAGATGTGAGGTGTCAGTTTAATAAATTGTGAAACCCCCATATAAGCACAGTTGCCACATACAGTATAGTCACACATGAATAAATGTAATGAAAGCACACTGGGGGATGTCAGGGACAGTAAACAAATGTATACTATGTAATGAATGATAAATTAATGCCATACAGCAGATAGTCTACAAAATGATAAATAAGCAATGCTAAGCATTGCACAGCTCTGCTTACCAGGTATAAGCATTGTGTAAATATGACTGCTAAGCAATGAGTAGCCCAGCTGAGTGGATTTGCCCATAGGTAAGCAGTGCTGAACCTGTTCTTTTAAGCACTGCCAACCTTAGCTAAGCAGGTTTGCTTGTAGCTTAGCTTAGCTCAGCATATTCAAAATCATCCAATCATGACAAAGAGTGGGAAATCGGCAGTATTTAAACCCCACAGGCAGGAACACAGCTCATAACTGGTTGCAGCTTCCCACTGTAGGCGGTATGGCAGGAGTTGGTGAGGCATGCACTTCCATGCGCAGAGCTGGAGCATACAGGAGTCCAAGGTCATGGTAGGACTCCTGGTACATAACCATGATGAGAGACTGCTGCAGGGTCAGTACCAAGGCTCCAAATATAAAGCAGAAGCCTGGGACCATTTCGCCCATGATCTCACCAGTACCACTGGTATCTTTTAAACTGGTGAGCAGGTCCAGCACCACTATGCCAACTTGAAGCAGAGAAAAAGGGAGCTCTTGGATGAGCGGGTCCAAGAAGAAAGGCAGAGGGCTGATGACACAGCAGTGTGTAAGTACTCAAACTAATAACTGTTTACTAATGTCCAGCCTGTGCATATGATGAATAGGTATGCCTAAATATATCTCTATTCCCTTACAGCTGCAGCTGGGTGGGTTGTGAATCAGGAAGCCCATGCAAGTAGGCTGCAAAGGCTGTGTTGCGAGGCTGGTGAGTAACAATCCTGCTTGTAGTAGTCATACCAAATAAATATAAAGTAGTAGAAAGTCACCTGGCAGTATAAAAAATGTGTATGGGTTGTACTGAATAAACCAGACAATATGACAATAATAGTCCCATACAGGTCATATTTAAATAAAACTGTAACTGCTTGGCAATAAAGCTCTAAATCCTGGACTGGTTGTATTTACTCTGGTATTGTATGGCATTTATTGTTCCATTCCCTGAATAATAATGTTGTGCTAACCACTGTGCTACATAAAAAATGTCTAGGAATGTCTATAAAAGACTGTTGTAAGTACAAGATCAGATTGTACAACCAAGAGAGACTTAGACAGAAAACACTGAAAAAATTGACAGCAATATCCAAATTGCACACTATGCTGAAATAAAAATTGTTGTATTTTTACCAGACACAGCTGTGGTTCGAGTCCAGGGAGTGGTAGTAAGCTGTATCCATAATCATACTTCTCAATTGTACAGATTTTTTCAGAATGTGCAGATAACTGGCTCATATTTTCTACCTGTTCCTCAGTCCCCCTGGCAAATCAGTGAGATGATCTCAGAATTGTAGTCACTAAATAATGACATACATTTGATTTTCAGACCTCAAAACTTTCAGAAAATGCATATTAAATCAAATCCTGTCACTACAGCAACTCTCCAAGTTTATGTCAGCAATATTCAAAATATGTCCCTATTTATACCCCCATGTTGTCAAGCTTTGTCCAGAGCATGTGCATTAAGAGATTGAGAGGTATGTGCATAATATTAACTTGGAATCCGGGAATATGTGTAGAAACAGTCAGGTAGTGTTAACAAACATTCCCTCCACAGGTCTACAAGGTAAGAGATTATGAATTTAGCTATAAGACAGTTGAAGTATACACTGTGTACAAACATACCATTGCCCAAACCAAGACCATAGGGTATTATAATAATACCTGTACCTTAATGATTAGAGCAATGATCATTAAAGTTGTGAGTACTACAAGGATATATAAGTTGTTAATTGACACCCCCCACCATATCTGCAACAATAATTAAAATACACAAATCAATGGGTATGTTTACACCAAACCTACTGTTGGGACATATGTCCTATTGTTCAATAAATATTGAAATGTGTTTCTATTAATGTTCCATGTCAAAATACTATCATTGGTGGCCTGCTGCTATAAATGTAGCCTGCATGCTATTGTAATGGCCACTGTAGTTCAATTTATGCATGTGTTCTGTTTGCTATGCAACTGTTCCAAATATGGTGTTTTGGGTTAATGGGAATATCTATGCATGCTGTTATAACTAATCCTGGATTGTGTTGACTATTACTAATCCACATATGTTTTAAAACTGCAACACCATAGCAGGTTTGGAAGGCCGGTCCCAGCAGACCCACCTCTCCCACCTCATCTCGCCATGGCACCGGGCCCCAGCACATCTGGGACCTACCAATGGACCTCCTCGTCCACTGGTCCTCCACTGCTTTTGGGTGAAACTGACTCAGGGCATGGGGCTCATCCCCCAGGAGTGGGCATGAACAGGATCCTGAAGTCAGGTCCGGGGATTGGTACATAGCGAGCTCCGAAGGGAGTTTGGAGATTTGCTATGCCAGCTTGAGGGCACAGTGGGACTGAGGTCCCCATCCATGGGCAGTGACCACTGCACCTTCATGGCCCTGAAGGTGGCTGTGCTGGGGGCTGAGCAGGAGGGGCAGGCTGACCCTCTAATTGCACCACAAGGCCCTCAAGCTGGTGTAGCAGATCTCCCAATTCTCTGTGGATCTCCCTATGCACCTGAACCTGGACCTGACTTCAGGTGACAGGATCCAGTTTCTGCCTGCTCCCGGGGTGGGGGGGTGAGCCCCATCTCCTGAGGTGGTTTCACCTGAAGGTAGTGCAGGACCAGCAGATGATGAGGTCCAGGGGAGGGTCCCAGACATGCTGTGGCCTGGTGCTACGGCAAGATGAGGTGGGAGAGGTGGTTCTGCTGGGAACAGACTTCCCACACATGATATCGGGTTGCAGTTTTAGAACATATGTGGGTTAGTAATAGCCAACACAATCCAGGATTAGTTATAACAGCATGCATATATATTCCCATTAACCCAAAACAGATTTGGAACAGTTGCATAGCAAACAGAACACATGCATATATGGAACCACAGTGGCCATTACAACGGCATGCAGGTTACATTGATAGCAACAGCCCACCAATGATAGTGTTTCAACATGGAGCATGAATAGAAACACATTTCAATATTTGTTGATCAATAGGATACATGTCACAGCAGTTAGTTTGGTGCAAATATACCCATTGATTTGTGTGTTCACATTATTACAGACAGTTATTATAGACAGTTATTACAGTAACTGTCACTAGTAAAATTAAAATAACTTACTGTATCAATTCAATCTTTTAATGTACTATAAATTAACTCATGTATCATACTGTAAAATGACTTGTCTTAGCCTATATGTCAATTATTTCTTAGTGTAATGTTCTTCAATTTAATATTACTTCTTTGTATTTTAACATCCTTTCTTTTATTATGTGATAAAATTGTTTTTTAAAATGTTTCTGTGCTACTATTGGAGTTTTTCTCCCCGAGCCTCTATGGAAAAGGAAATATATCCAGTTAGACTAGCCCAGTAAACAAATGTAAAATAAAAATAAAAAAATAAATATTGTTGCATATATGGTGGGGTGGAGAGATGTCAATTAACAACTAGTATGAGGTCCTCTGACCTTTTTTCCTATTTATGTCTTCCAGGTACCATGTCCCATGTGCATCTCCCTGCAAATACTCCCCAGGAGAATGATATAATAATAAACTTCCTTGTACAACATCACAGAACCCTCTTTTGACACACAGCCCATAATCTGCTGGAGAGGACCGCCCTGTGGAACGAGCTTGTCCACAGGGTAAACGATGTCAGCCTGCATAACCGCAGTTATGAGCAGGTGTGACATCATTGCACTGATCTCATCCGCCACACCCGTCAGCATGCTGCTGCAGTTAGGAGGGACCAGCTAGCCACAGGTGGGGGGGGGGTCATGCCATCCAGTCCCCACTGACATATGCTGAGGAGCTCCTCACCTTGGGGCACCTTCCCACCAGCCACCCAGAAACCTAACGATAACATTGTGGAGGTGGGTGCTACCCACACAATGGACAAGGAGCATGCAGGTAAGGCCCCAAGGCACATAAGTAGACCACTGTTGCTTATCCATCTTCATCTGTAAAGTATCTTCATGCATATGTCAAATAACAGTCTGTTTCTGCAGTGTAGTAATGGACAGATGTGCATAACCTCTAGTATTGTGGGTTTGTACTGCTGATGTACTGAAATGCTGCTCCCACCCTGTACCAATACTACACGTGTGACTACTGACATTACATCTCTCACACAACTATGTAGGTCCCTCTGGTATACAACTGTGGCAGCAGCCTGTAGCTGGTGAGTATGGAATTATTTTGTTCAGGTTTGCCAATACACTGGCCATGTTATGGCCATGGTATTTGCCATGAACACATTTAACACACCTAACCATAATGCATGCTGTACATGTTCACTTATTGTTGCTGTTATCTGAACTGCATCACAGTGGTCACCATGGTGGCATATCTAAAGAGTATGTAAGAGTCCTGCAGTATACCTAATAACCTGTCAGTGCAAGATGTGTGGACAGAGAGGAACATAATGTTGGGACAAATGGCCTACATTAGGGACATGTCTGAAACATTACACTTATACAGTGGCTACAACAGTGTATACACCACCATTACAATGGCAACTGTTACAGATCTACACACCGGCATATCACAATACTACATTCCACACATTTTACAATCTGTATTCTGATCCTAACATGAGCAATGAATGTGTAATATGGAATCCTATGTTAGGACAACAAATATGGGGAATATATACCTTAACAAACACTGGAAGCGTATGTGTGCACACACTCCAAATAACATATTGAGGTACTGACAACATTCACTCTTCTTGAGTACGCACCTTCGATCAAGTACAGGGCCTCAATGTCACACCAGTAATGGACTGCTGTCCAAGAAGTATGTCCATGACATTTGCCAACTCACCTGCAACAGAGGCAGCTGTGGCTTGCACACATCTTACAAACCATGGAATGGATACCATATCCAAAAGGTAGCACTCAGGAGTGGAAGACGTAGTCTTACCTCACCATTGCCTATACCATGGCAAACAGTGCAGACAGTCATGTATGCGACTATGAAGAATGGGACAACATTAATGTAGAAAATAAACAGATGGCCATCCAAGACAGATGACAACAAATGTTGCAAGCTGGTCATGAAGGCTGCCCAGAAACATGCAGCAACACTGAAGGACATACAGGAATGTCTAGCAAGTACTGCATGTGTAGTACCTGTGTCGACAATTGGCTAGACTCTGCATAAGTGTGGCCTATGGGTTAGGGTAATCAGATGGAAAAGTTGTTCCACAGGAAACATCATCCAGGGCTCTCTACAGATATCTTATGCATAACATTAAGTCTCCCAAAGGCATGTGTTGCAATGTGTAATGGTGTACTGAGACCAAGGCTGAAACCTACAGACAGTGTTAATAAAGATACATGTGGTGCATAAGCAACACCTCACTCCATCTCAGGCCCACCACACTAATCTGTACCTTGCTAGTGCCAGTGTACACCTTTCGATTTGCTGTTCATTAGCAGGAACAAGACCGGTAGACATGGCATTCTGAATTTGGAACACTGCAAAATGACACTCATATGTGGCCCACAGTTGTCAAGCATCTGCAATAAGGCTGAGGATGGGGAGGGTTGTCATCCTGAAACACAACAATGAACTTAAGCATACATCCAAAGCTCACTAAGAATGGCTGTATCTGAACACAGTCAAGGTCATGAATTGTGCCAGATATAACCCTGACTCCACAGCAATAGTG
Organism: Protopterus annectens; assembly: GCF_019279795.1. NCBI lineage: Eukaryota > Metazoa > Chordata > Ceratodontiformes > Protopteridae > Protopterus > Protopterus annectens. The sequence goes on from NC_056732.1 coordinate 247,601,302, forward strand.
AAGGCACTGTGTGACCTACAAGGTCTGTGCACATGAGCTGGCCTTGCAATCCAGCAGAGTGGAACCCACCACACACCCTGTGCATATGATGATACCTGTGCCACATCCCTGTCATCCATACCATCAATGCAGGGACATGCTAACATGGTTCTGATGCACAGGGTGAATGTACTAAGGTTTTGCAATGTAATACTGTTTAACATGTTTTCAGCTGGAATGTTTAATGCTTACATGTCAGGGTGTGTGGCTGTCCAGCCATGATGTATTATAGCTGTTATTAACACTGACTGATTGTGGTCTCTATAATGCATTCTGTTTGTGTTGTAGGTGTCTATGTGTCAGCAGGATGTTGGTTTGCTGTCCTTTCCTACAAGGGGTATGGCACTGTGGTGACACAAGTAACAGGTCTGTATAACAGTCACTGCATGTGCCACATGGCAGATAGGTCTGAGGGGTGTATACAGGTGAGTGCATGATGGCTGATGTCAGCAGCTCTTCTACGGTGGACAATGATAAGTATACTAGGTGGCACACACCAAATGTTTGTGGATAACACACACACATACAGAGGCTTTGGTGTTGATGCAATATACAGAGAATACTGTACACATGGAGGTACTTAATTTTACAGTGAACTCATTTTGGCTTATGCAATTCCACCAAGACCAAATAGCCAAAACATCACATCAGTACATAATCAGTCAGCCAGTTTAATGCCATTGACGATGGTACTGACAGGATATATGCCTCTTTCCCAATGTAGTGCAATCCTGGATATGGTAACCATAGGTATGCTGGTGTGGGTGGCACAGCCCCACACTTTGGAGGTGTGGAGTGGCACAGAACCACGCATAGTCTGATTAAGAAATACTTAACCTGTTAACATATAGTGTACAGTATGACAGCAGACTAAGTGGGGGATATGCACAACAATAACCCCAGTGTGGCTGGCTGTGCTCACAATAACCACACCTCTCTCGAAGCACTCCTAAAAATGGAGAACATTGATATCTGTGCAGTAACTGAGACCTGGTTCAAAGCTACAGAGAGCATCCCTCTAATACCAGGCTACAACTCTTACCACACTTTTCGGCCACCAAACCAGGATTGAAACACTAAAGGTGGAGGAGTGTCCATATTCACCAAAGATATTCACACCACCAGGTTAGTTGCCCAACAACACGCGTCTGAAATTCTCCAGGTGCAACTAACACTAGGTCAGACTGCAATCCAAATTGTAGCTTGCTACAGATCCCCCACCATGCCCCAAGATTCTCACTACACCTTTCTAAACAAACTGGAAAATATTAATATACAACCAAACACCCTAATACTGGGTGATTTCAACTACCCTGCCATTAACTGGGAAAACTACTCGTGCACCAACACCTTTGTCCAACGGTTCTTGGAATTCATAAATTCCAAATTCCATAGTGCCACCAGGGGCTCCAATATCCTAGACCGGGTCATTACCAACATGGGAAATCAATGCTCCACATCTATGGTCACCCCCTCGTTGGTGAAGTCAGGCTATAAGCTAATCACCCTTAACAGCCACATCCCACCCCCAACCTCCAGTAAGGAAATCTCCGTAAAAAACTTCTCCAAGTCTAACTTCACGCTACTCAAGTCAGAAGTTACAAACTTCATGACACCCATGCAAATGGGAACTGAAAGTTTGACTGCTGAGTCCCACACTAAGGTACTGTACGAGCACATCCACTCATGCATGAATCGTGCCATCAGAAATAGAACCAAGATGCTCTCCTCCAAAAAAGGAAGCCAATCTGGTGGTCCCCTGCCATAAACAAACTTTACAACAAAAGAAAAAAAACTGTTGCAGAAAAGAGGAAAATCCCAGGATGCGAAAAACTCCTTTACCAGCCTCAGTAAGAAGCTGAGATCCCTCATAAAATCCTCCAAAGCTAGTTACGAAAATAAAATTGCCAAAGATTCCAAAGACAACCACAAAGCATTCTATAACTATGTCAAGAATATAAATGGCAATGCTCAGATCTGCTCTGAACTACAACAGAATGGCATTAAATATACTGATCCCAAGGATATTGCCAATATCCTGGCATATCGATTCAGTGCCAACTTCACCCCCTCCTCACCCTCTAAATGGCCTATCTCAATACTGGAAGATTGCCAAATTCTGGTAATAACAACCACACAGGTAAAAAACACATTATCCAAAGCTAAGAATACAGCATCCATGGGACCAGATGACATCCTGTGCTGTATACTATATGAACTACAAAATGAACTGGCACCTCACCTAAGTGGCATGTTTAATCATACCCTCACCTCAGGCTTCGTGTCCACTGAGTGGTGCACAGCTACAGTTTCCCACTCCACAAGGAGGGATCCACCTTGGATCCTGGGAACTACCGCCCCATCAGTCTGTCGAGCCTGATCTACAAGGCCATGGAATGTATTATCATGGAACTTATAAACAAAGACATTGGCAACCTTCAAATACTGGACCCCACCCAGTTTGGGTTCGTGAAGGGCCGATCTTGTCTCCTGAACCTTATTGACTTCTTCAAATCAGTCTCCAGAGCCATGGATGAGGGTAAAGCAGTCCATGCAGCCTATCTGGACCTCGGCCAAGGCCTTTGACACCACCCCCCATTCTGGAATCATAGATAAACGTACTAAGCTGGGCATTAATCCCTACATCACTCGATGGGTTGCCAACTGGCTTACTGACAAAACTCACACTGTAAAAGTAGTTGACTCAAAATCCAGCTCCAGATAAGTGACAAGTGGAGTACCTCAGGGTTCAGTCCTGGGGCCTCTCTTGTTTGGCATGTACTTCTCTGAAGTACAGGACAACACTAAAGGACTCTGGCTAACAAAGTTCACAGATGACTGCAAACTGGAAGCCATTATTGAATCCCCAAATGATGTGGATACTCTACAAAAAGGCCTTACAGAAACAGATGATTTGTGCCAGAGGCATGGGCTTAAGCTCAATGTCAAGAAATGTATAGTTATCCCCTTCGGGAAAAAACATTTACCCATGAATTATCACATAAGTGGCAGTACACTAAACACTGAAAGTGTGATAAGAGACTTGGGGACACAGGTGGACAGTGATCTCACCTTCAATAAACACATTGCCACAACAGTCAGGAAATCCTTTTATGTGACACACCTCATCACTAAGGGCTTTTCATCTAGAAAAAAGGAGGTCATTGTCCCACTGTACTCATCCTTCATTAGACCCATTATAGAATACAGCACCCCATTTGGTATGTACCTCTCAAGACATCTGCAACAACTGGAAAGGCCACAGAAATGCCAAACTAAAAGAATCACAGGCCTAATGCCGATGCCCTATGCTGACCGCCTTAAAAAACTCTGTCACATATCGTCTATTCTGAGGCGATCTCTGCTTAACATACAAGGCCATGTCAAACCCAGAGCTGTTGGACATGCTACACTTTAAGAAATCCCAATCCCTCAGAGCCACATGCTCCAGGGATCTAAATCTTGTCATTACAATAAACAAAACATGCTGGAGGGATAGGTTCCTGACCCAGAGACTCCCCAGACTCTGGAATAGACTGCACATACATGTCAAGCAGAACGCCTCTTCGGCCCTCTTCAAAAGAAACCTTGGTGATTGGATGGGAGAAAGGAAACTGACCCAGGGGATCACGTCAGTTGCCCTGCTAGATAGGGGTCCAGGGAGGTAAATAGTGTGGGAAGAAATAGCCAGGGAATTGTTATGGCTAGGCTTGTATAGGCCCTAGGGCTGATAGCCTAGTACCAACCTATGAACCTATGAACTTATGAACTATATATACCAACTCCAGTATTGCTGTACAGCTGTACAGTGGGGAAGAGGGCATTTACACATCCACTACTAGTTTTGATGGAATGAATTTCCAGAAGATGATTCCTTTTAAATGTTACCTTTTGCCAGTTCATTCTCAGACAAATGATCTCCTGAGACATATACTTTCTGTAGACTGAAGTAGATCCCTTCACATACACACACATTTACTTTGCAACACTGAGAGTAGAACCCCTTCCTAGGTACTTATTTCTACTAATGTGTTTGGCCTTAATTGCACACACCACAGAATTTTTAGGATGAGGTGTGTCCTGAGTTTCCTGTTAAGTGAAGAAAATCACAGGGCCTTGTATAGTATGGCAATGGGGATGTACTGGGTGTTAATGAAAAATACATAGTATGTCATACTGTCATATACACATTGCCAAACACATACAGTCATAGACACATTTGACAGTCCTGGGTTTAGCAGTGCTAACTACCTTGTCAGTGAGTCCATACTGTCAGGGGGGTTTTGCACACAGCACATGCATCATTGGGCTAGATAGTGTAATTAGTTACCTCTATGGTTGATGGTGACAGCGGTCCTCATACAGTGGACATTGGGATATTTACTCAAGGTAACATGGTATAAAGACAGTATACCCAGCACTCACCCCTCACATTGGATATCATACTCACTGAAACCCTGATAATGATCTGACATACCCACAATCACACATTGACCAGGACTACAATACAAACCCTTGTATATCTAATCAGTGCTACTACAGGGATATGCATTTATTGCACATGCCACAGGGATAGTAGGGAGAGGGTTTGTCATGGCTCTCCTAATGTCAGCAACATCACCATCCCTTATAATGTATGGCAAGGTTTATTGTATTTGGAGAATGTGGTCTCAGAATGCTGTCTCATAAAAATTTGCACAGTCACAGACAATTGAACACACATACACACAGACACACATACCCACATTTGCCAGGAATCAGAGGGTAACCCGCGCCTATCTACCCATTTGTAGAACAGTGTTATGCTGGTACTGCAAGCTCCAGATAGCTCATAGGGTGAAGAGTGTAGCAAGGTACATTTAATGTGAATTACAGCAGCAGACATTTCTATGTATAGCAATAGGGGGGTATAGTGGGTGAGAAGGCACTCAGAGGATTTTCAACTACGAGTCTACAAACATGCAGACACTGTTATACTTAATGATACACACAGACATTTCTCAGTATTGAGGTCCATAGGTGTAGGTGTTGCTAGATGTGTACCATCCTAATGTCCATGGAGAGATGATAAGAGTAGGGCATGTGAATACACTGTTACCATGACACTTAACATTTGTCAGTAGGCTGTCTACCAACTGATGCCATATGAGTGATCCCCAGGGTGACAGTTAAATTCAACTTCCACTCCTCTGTTTTTCTGTTGAAGAGGGTCTGTGAGGTGCTCCAGTTGACATGTATGCAACATATATTGCATAACATGGCCAGTGTCTGGGTTAGGAACCTGTACCCAAACATGTTCTGTCGACTGTGGTAGTCTGCTTGAGGTATCCATGGCACGTGATGCACACAGAGTGGGCTTTCCTAGCTGTGGCATTCATAAAAAGCTGGGCAAATATAAGTGTCAGTCAATCAGAGATTTCCTGTAAGCAGCCAAGATGAATATCAGACATCTGAACATCTATACAGAGGGCAGACAGAAAGTAGCTAGCCAACAGGTTATGCATTAGGATGAATATTCTGACAGACAGACGTCTGAAACTGATAGGTATGCCATTGCTATATGACAGCAGTCCTCCATGACATGTCCTAAAAACATAGTAGTCTACAGTTAATATCAACATATCAGAACAATATCTAATTGGAGATGCATAAAAACATACAGGTCAAACAACAAGAACACGATAGTCAGTACACAGAGTCCAGCTTTGCATGCAGGGGCTATGGTTCCAGTACTACAATCTGCAATCTACTCTTACTTTGAAAAACACTGTTAAATGTGGTAATGTAATGATACAATACATGCATGTGTGACTGCATATAACCAGGGATACTACCTAAGTAGGAAACACATATAAAGAGAAAAGGTTGTAGCACTACCGATGTATACCCAGGTGTTCCATACAGTATACTCACACCCCTTGCTACTATAATGACAGCACATAGAAGCATGTTATGTACATGGAAATAAATACACTAATTAAATATGTCATTACCCTGCTATTTTATCAGAGGTGAATGTGATCAATGGCTACCAGAGCTGAGCTATGCTTAGCAGGTGTAAGCATTACTTAAATATAAATGCCAAGCAGATTTGCGCACTGGTAAGTGAAGCCTACATGGTGTAAGTGCCTATATGTTTAACCATACGGTAGCACTTCTTACCGTCGTGCAAACCCACGTAAAACTACAGAATACTTCTTTAACCATTCTGTATCAAACAGTCCTTGTTCTGCCTAGCAACAAAATAAACAGCCCTTGCAGGTCTTGAACCCAGAACCCTGTACACCATAGTCGCAGCAGTTAACCACTAAGTCATCTGAGCTGTGAAGATGCTTGTTGTTTTTCAAATATATCATTCAGTACACATACTGAATAGTGGTGAACAACTGCTCTGACTACTCAATTGTTTAGTGCATGTAAGTGAAAAAGGTGTTGAATCAGTCATGTTCTTATGTGTAAATATACACATCTCAGATTAACATGGTGGGATACATCTGAGAAGATTTACACAACACTCATGTTTACATATAAAAGGATATATACACACACACACACACATATATATATATATATATATATATATATATAGGTATATGTGTGTGTTTATATATATATATATATATATATATATATATATATATATATATATATATATATATCTGTATATATGTATATATAACATAGACCCATGACATGTAGTGGAGTCATACCTCAGCATCATAACTCTCAACCTGTTAGTGCAAGGGAACATAATGTATTTATTGCAGTTAAACATGTAGAATGTTGCTACACTGACAGGGGTTGTGTTAACATTCATGTTGTGAAGGAAGGCTCTTCTGAAACTGGCATGTAAGCCATCAGTTACTGACAGACATCATAAAATCATCACAGTGATGTACCACACAAATCACAGTAATGATCATATGGAATACAAAAGCAACATGAGCAATAAACATAGACAGTCTGAAACAATCTGGTCAGTCAGGAGGTATACACAGAATGCTTTACTGCAAGAAATGTGGAACAAGCCTGATAACGGGGATGTTTAGAGCCATGAAAATGCAGATATATATATATATATATACTGGACTAGATAAGCTCACACAGTTGATGCATTCACACCCTCCTGTCTGTCCTAGCACATATTAACTAGAGGAGCAGAGATCCCAAGCCACATACCTCACACTAGTTAGTGACATACATCTTCACACCAGGCCACTGCTTTGTCAGAAATACACATGTATGGTGGCCAGGCAACAGTACATCTGACAAATATCTGGACATAACATCACACTAGGGTAAATACACTACTTTGCTAGGCATATCACCAAGCACTGTCTACACTATAGGCTGACTGCCGCAACACTAACCCAATTTACCTATGAGGGAATACACATGTAAATGCAAATATAGTAGGCACTATAGGTGTGTAACAGCATGGGGTAAAAGACACCAGTGTGAAAGTGCATACCCACAACCAATCCCAACACAGTCACAGTCACATAATGGTAAGCCTAAGTAATAGTACAGTTGATGGCCTGTGTGAGCAAAAGTCATCATGTTTGCCACTCACGTACTAACCCTACATGTACTGGCCCAATTCACAGTGCAGCCTGATGCCTGACTGTGGTATGGGACATGTCTCAGTCTGGTCCCACAAACACATAGACTGATAGGTTATCAGAAACTGGAGCAGCATGCACTGTCAGACAGTACAGGACCAAGAACACTGACATATACCCCAGTCTGTACACAGGCCAAATAACATGATCACAATACACTGCTACATAATACAGACAATCTGTCAACAATCACCATAAGTACACAGACCTCACTACTGTACATTCTACCACAGAATATCCAGGTTTTGTCCACAACTATTAGCCCACCTTTACATTACATGTCTAGCAGTCTGATATATCACTGTCTTGATATCAGGAATTATGTCATTAAATAATGGTATACTGTACATCTCCAACTCTTACTGCATGACATATGAACAAAGGGTGACAGATTTGGGGTACAGAGGCACAAACACAGGACCAATACTGACATATTGCAGTTATAAACTGAGAACATTGCTGGTGTAACAGGGTTTGTTGTGACATATCTCTTCTGAGGGATATGAAGTCAGTATCACACATGGATGTTACCATTTCTTGAGTACAATAATCAGAGTATGCTACTCTATTTATGAGAACCGAAAATGTGTGAGTAATACACCATATCTCAGGCTCCAAACTCTGGCCAGTCTGCAGATAGCCCTACAGGTGAGAGTTTTCTCAACCACATAACACTGTCATGCCAGACTTTAAATCATGCACAACAGCCATATCCACACAACCCCTGTTAAACCAACATTACTTCAAATGTAGAACAACAATACTTACATTCTGTCCCCATGTCTGTAACATCCCCCTTCAGTTTTTTTTTGGCCTGTCTCCACAGTGTTTGCTGTAAGAGGTATTTCCAACTAACCTCTGTAATGCTGTTTGTCACACACCCATATGAAGTCCTGATCACAGTGAGGGAGAAGGGCCAACACCCACTTGCACTGCTTACTTATAGGGGTGTGTTTCCATGCAATTAACTATAGGAATGATCCCACAGGTGTCCCACATACAATTAGCAAGTGGAGGACTCCAATTCATGCACAGGCCATCAGCTGATCATGAGCATTACCTACCAAAGTCAAGCTGCTGCCTATGAAAAACAGATGCATTTTTCCACATCTACCAGAGAGGGGGTGAGAGATAGACAGAGGGAAAGAAAGACAGGAAGAGAGAAAAAGCCAAGCATGCTTGTGTATGATCTGTGGGTAGAGAGAGGTCTCTGGGTATTATAATGGTTGCCTATATATAAATGCATGGCTGTGTATTGTGTACAACAACCTCTACATTGTTTGACAACTGTTGGCCTTGCAATGTGACATTGGGACATATGGGTCCTCAATATGAAAATGTAGCAAAACCCACCCTACAATGGATCTTGTTATTTACACAATCACAACAACACCCACCCAGGATATTGATGACACACACACTTGCTAGTAGTGAGTTTCAAGCCTCTACCTAGCTATGTATTAGTACTATAGTATTATGCAGTTATCGGAAGCACCATGGCAGTTATATATTGGAGAGCTGCCCAAAGGCATCTTTGAAGGTGAATGACATCAGCTACAGTGCTAAAGGAGGGGTGAGGGAAGTGCAGTAAGTGTGAATGACTACAAAACAGGTGTCAACAAAGACTCACACACATTTTCACAGTTGGCAGGACCGGGCTTAGAGCTCCTACCTAACTAGCTTGCTACACTATGGTATTACACAGTTATCGCAAGCACCACTACGTTATATGTTGGAGAACTGTCCAAAGGCATCTTTGAAGGTGAGTGACATCAGCTGCAGTGCTAAAGGTGGGGTGAGGAAAGTGCAGTAAGTGTGAATGACCACAAAAGCAGATGTCAACAAAGACTCACACACTCTCACACACATCTTTACAGTTGTTAGGACCAGAATAAGAACTCCTACCTAACTCGTTTGCTGTACTATACAGTTATTGCAAGCACATGGCAGTTATATGTTAGAAAGCTGTCCAAAGGCATCTTTGAAGATGAGTGACATGAGCTGCAGTGCTAAAGAAGGGGTGATGGAGGTGCAATAAGTGTGAATGACTGCAAAATCAGGTATCAACAAAGACTCACACACTCTTACGCACACATTTTCACAGTTGCCCGGACCAGGATTAGAACTCCTACATAACTAGTTTGCTACAAGACAGCATTACGCAGTTATTGCAAATGCCACAGAGCTCACATGACTGAGATTTGCCCAAAGGGTTATTTCAAGGTGACTGACATCAGCAGGAGTGGAAACATGGGCAATGGGAACTGCACTGTGTGTGTGAATGGGCCATCAATCATTCCTCTGGAAACACACACACTCACACACACACACACACACACACATTTGACAGGACTGATTATACAAATGCTACATATGAATACTGGTTTTTACTATTGTGTTACACAGTTATCACAAGCACCACAGACACTATAGGGCTGAGAGCTACAAAAAGGAATGTCTACAGTGATTGACATCTGCACATCATGGGCAATCTTCCAACTGGATGTGTAGTGGATTGGACAGGCCTTATAATGGAATTTTATCTGTCACTGTCTGTCTCTCTCTTCCCCGCATCTCTGTGTGTGTATGTTTGACATATTATAGTGGGTTGGCCTTGGATATGTGTGAGTATTCCTATCCAATGTGTGTGTGAAGCATAAATGATGTACAATTTGGTGTGTGTGCACAGACATCTGCAAATGACAGATATGTATAGTCTACTGTGTTGTCAGACATGGGCTTCATGTTTCTAAGTGTAGGAGCATGCACAGTATGCCGTTCTGTACTGAGTGTGTGAATCCATTCCAGGTAGGGTTGTACTCTAGTCCAGGGTTTGGTGTTCTCAACCTACAGATAGCAACCTGTTTCTGCAGGATATCTGTAGATAGGCTGACAATATGGAGTCACAATGGGTGACAGGGGATACTGTAAATATTACTGTCTGTGCTGCTTGTGTTTCATGGTTGGTGTCAGAAGAGATATTCAAACATATGTAGTGTTTTATACTGTGATGTACTGTCATCGACTACTGACAGATATAATTATTTGCTCACAGTTATTTACTGGGAAATACAAGATGAATGAAGCTGAGTCCAGTATTGCGGTCCGCAGCCTACACATTCTTACACACTCCTGCCATTCTGGAGGGGTAGCTACAGGCACTTGCTGATGGGTCTGTGTAAATGGTCCAGCACCTTGGTAGTATGGTGGCTGAGGATCCCCTTGTTGTACATATATCAGCTTAACAGAATGGCCATATCCTGCTATGGCCTTACCTCTCAGCTGTACAGATTCACCCAGGTTACCCAGAGGCAGGGCTCATATATCTGGTCAATTCCCCTTCACATTGTGGTTTACAGGCAGGTTTGTAGCCATGCATTACTGGGTTTGCAGGCAGGGGTAGTATGTGCACACATCAGAGTTTCAGACTTCACACTCCATGACGTCCATGCATTTACACCTCCCAGTCTGATACTCTATCCTCGTGCTAACATTATGCAAGTGATATCTGGGAAGTATCCCTATAGTTGTCCCTTCATCCCAGCAGTATTTATGGATGCAGTAGAACATGGGGGGCATGCTACTGGGATATGTCAATATGGTCTTGCATTTGTGTTCTGTTGACTGTATTAGTTTGTTATTTGGGACCCCATGAGATACCATACATTGGCACTACAGGTGAGGCACAGGCATTTGACAGAGGACTGTAGGCCATTTGGTAGTGATGCAGGCCATCTGTAGCAGCCCAGTGTATTCTCTCATTTCTACATTCCCAGGCTGCAAGCCAGTGGAGTCCCCTGGGGTGACAGGGTAAGTGTTTGAGGTGTTAATGGCAATAGTTCCTGGACATATTGACCCATTGGTTTGGATGCATGCAGGGTGCTGCTTACAGCTAGAGACACACCTGCATAAGACACCTCCTCAGCACACTTCATTCTGTGGGTATTCCCATACAGAAGTGGGCTCATACTGTACTCATTTCCAACAGCAAGGATATGACCTGTGATAAACCTGTGGCTGATGGTGGGGTGAGCTGAGTGCATATGTGATATGGAAGCTACTTGTAGCTGACTCACAGATATACCTGGGAGATTCCCTTTATGCTGCTTTGTGCGGGGACATAGGCAGTCATTAATTACTTCATAACTGTGCCTTCAGTGGTCTGCAAGTGATTGTACAGACTACATCAGTATTCCATACTACACAGACAACTAATTTGCTGCTAACCTCTATGTACAATTCCAAAGTTGTGTACAGTTGACAGTTACATTTTATGCACTCTGTCTACGGTACTTCCACCTGTATACTGTGTGTATGTATGGGCCCATGTTCATGGCATGTCCATCTTTCAGACAGTGACAGATATTGACATCTGGACAGTGAGTATGGATGACTGCTGACATGGGTATTGCTTAGAGGCATTGTGGTTGGCACTGCAGTTGTTGGAACATGGCCCTATCATCCACAGTACTGCCCATAGGCCAGCAACACAGCCCTCCATGCCTACAAGCTGACCTCTTCCACACAACATTGAACACATGACAACCTAATAAATGGACCCCTGCATATTGTACACATGCAGCAATCTATCCTGTAGATTGGGCAAGCTTGTGTAATCTGTGCGCCACTGTTATTACACTTCACACTTACATGTTACTACATTTCTACATGGGATTGGGGTGGCACACCTGACAACTTTAAACATTTGGTATAACTGTACTGGTATTTCAGGTACCCTGTTGTCTTCCATTTCATTTTGTATCTGACCTGTCATGCAGACTGGAGGCATATCAGTAGTGTACAGATCTTAGGTTTTATTGACCTACATTTCAGTTTCAGACTTCTTATCCTTCAGAACTGATATAAAACTGCCAGACCTGTTGTAGTCTGTCTGTGCAGGTCTGAAGGGGGGGCTGTTAACCATTGCCATCAATTGGAGGTCTTAGCCCAGCCTTTCTTTATGGTCATCTACACCTGTCCTGCTGGCTGCGGCTGGTGGTGGGTATGTCAGCCGCACTGACAAGCATGTGTGTGTTTTATAGACACACATTTGGGCTAGGGCATGTACTGCAGTGGGATTTGTCACCTTGTCTAGTACTGCCTAGTATGTTGACAACAGTATTTGTTATGGATTTCATGCTACCCATATAGGTGTCCACTGTCTGGTGGCATCCCATTCAGCCACACGAATACCTTGCATGCTCACATCCATACCATAGATACAACTATCAGAACATACTACTCCATTCGGCAATTGATAGGAAATCTGACTTACCGTGTGTCTGTGCTGGTATTGAGCATTGTGCTGGAAGGCTGACTATGTCAGATGCACATAGTACACTCCCCATATATGGTAAAGCACAGGTAGTGTCATGTTTGGCATCCCTTTTACTGTATGTGCGAGTCAGAGACAGAGGTGTCATTCCCTGGGTCCCTACCTTGTCAGTGTATGTGCTATGGGTTGTCTCTTTGCCAAGGCCTGGGTATACTGGGCATGTCTCCTTCTGCCTACATGGGCAGGCTCAGGTAGTTCCTCCTCCGAGTCCCCCTGTGCCTGTGATGGCCTTGGCAATGGTGGGGGGCTGTGTGGCCTTGCCCCGTGCTGTTCCTGCTGCAGCTGTTTTTGCAGGATCATATTGTGTAGCATGGCACATACTACAAACATTTTATTTATTCTATTTATTTATTTTACATTTGTTGACCGGGATAGTCAGACTGGATGCATGTCCATTTTCAGCAGAGGCCTGAGGAGAAAAGCTTCAAGCAGATCCAACATAACATATTACAAACAGAATATTTACCGTGATTACATAAGCAAACAAGATAAACAAGTTCCACAGGTTGGAGTTAATCCCAAGTGAAAGTCTGGATTAAATTACACAGTAAACTGCTTAACAGATCTTACATATTCTAGAGGAGTGTTAACCAGGCTTGATACAATGACATAGCCAGTTTGGTGCCAGTTGTTTTTTGAGTCTACTTTTAAATTGACCTAGGGAGGAAAGTAAAGTAATATCAACTGGAAGAGTTCCAAGATCTACCTACAGAGTTTGCAAAGAGAGAGTCACCAGCTGTGTTGTTAATTTTGCACATCTGAAATAGAAGTCTGTTAGAGGATCGAAGCAGTCTAGGATTATTATAGAGGGTGATAAGATTTTTAAGTGCAGGAGTATTGTCCGGTTTATAAAGGATTTTATGGGCCATAATCAATTGGTTATACTGGATTAGACTGGGTAGTTCAAGCCACCCAAACTGGTTTAGATTGATGCAATGATGTGTCCTAAAAGGCAGCCCAGTGGTAAACCTGGCAATGTGGTTATAACAGATTGAGAGTTTGTTAAGGATAGTCTTGTTTAAATTAGAGAGTAGAGGGGATGCATACAAAAGAGTTGAAAGAAGGTGAGAGCAAGCTATGGCAATTTTAGCTGGAAGGTTTAGGAAGGTTTTTATTCTGTAAAGTGACCATAGTTTTTTATTGATGGTTTTGATCGATTGGTTGACTTGTAGGTCAAATTTTAAATTATTATCTATAATGACACCTAATAGTTTTGTAGAGGGGTCAGGGGAGATTATTGTGCCATCATTTGCATTTATGGTAAAGGTGAAAGCAGTAGACCTATGTGTTGGTGAAAATAACATCATTTTAGTTTTTTTTGGGATTTAGTATCCGATGATGTTCAGAAAGCCAGTTTTCTATTGTGTTAAAGGTGGTCTGGGTAGCTGACCATAACTCTGTTGGAGATGTGGCTGAGCAAATCAGGGTAGAGTCATCAGCGTACTGGGGACAGCTGACTTTTGGTATGACAGTATTCAGGTCGTTAATGAAGATGAAGAACAGCAGGGGCCCAAGGGTGTTAGGTAGTAGGTTAGAGAGTTTGTTCTGCCAAAGAACAGCCTGCTGTCTACCATTCAGGTAGGATTTAAACCATTGAAGGGCTTTAGTATCTAGACAGAATGTTTGCAGGGTGTGGATTAAAAGTTGGTGATCAACCATATCGAATGCCTTGGAAAGATCCAAGAAGAGGGCTGAGGATATATGATTATTGTGGTGATTATAGTTTATGGTGTTGGTAAAGGCTAGTAGGGCTGAGGTAGTGCTGTGGTGAGGTCGGAAGCCATGCTGGGTGTCTGCCATGAGATGATTCTGGATTAGGTGGTGCATGAGTTGTCTATGAATACATTTCTCTGTAATCTTTGCAAGTGAAGAGAGTACAGCAATTGGCCTACAGTTGGAGAATTCAGTAGAACTGCCTCCTTTGTGAAGTGGGATTACATAGGATATTTTCCAGATGTGGGAATTTTAGCTTCTACTATGGTTCGATTGATTAGTATTGATACAGGGTAAGCAATAGATTCAGCTGATTTTTGTAGGTGATTGGCAGGAAGTTGGTCAGCAGAGATTGTGGTGGGATTTAGGTTTTTTGATCAAGGTACGGGTTAGTGATGTGGCGACTGGTTGGAAGCTAAATGAGAGTAGGTTTCTAGGGGTGGTACTTTCAGGGCCAGGGGAGCTAGGAGTTAGTTGGCTAGCTAGGGCTTGAATTGTCTCGGTAAATAATCTGTTAATACTGTCTGAAACATCCTTTGGGGGTTTATCAATAGTGGCAGCGGAGATGGGGGTTGAAATTTGTACAGGATGTAGTAGATTATTCAAACCTGCCTAACACTTCTGAGGGTTATTTTGATTTACTGTCTGTAAATTACAGTAGTATTGTTTTTTATCTTGTAAAATGGATTTTTTAGTTTCATTCCTAGATTGACTGTATTTAATGTGATCTTGGGGGTCTTTAGTGGAAAGCCATAAAGCCCGTGTTTTGTTTCTAAGGGTAATTTTGAGTCTAGACTCTTTCGAAAGCCATGGCGTGGTTTTTGCCTTTGTTCTTTTTGAACAAACAGGTGCAGGCAAATCAAGGATCTCAAGGAATTTATTGTTAAAGTATACAACTGCTTCCTCTAAGGGGAGGTGTTTTAGAATAGACCAGTTGCATGATTTTAGTTCCTGTTGGAATTTGGCTGGGTCAAAGCTTTTTTTTTTGTTTCGAACTTATCTGAGTAAGGGTTGTTGAGGGATAATGGCTTTGTGCTTAATTATATATGTGAGAAGGTGATCGCTTAGGATATCAGGCAGGGTACCAGAGATGTACAGTTGGGGGTGACTATTAATGAGTACCCAGTCAAGTATGCTTTTTTTGTTTGGGTTTACCTATCCTGGCAGGTGTGGATATAATTTGTGTAAATGCATGCAGGTTAATATGGGTGGTTGGGGATTCTGTTGAACAGGTACCCCAGTCTATGTTAAAGTCTCCGAGTAGTAGGGTTTCTTGGGGGTAGTTACATGATAGCCAGTGCAGGGTGTCTTCAAGTGTAGCTATATTGTTACCTGGGGGAATGTACATGCAGATGATATTAATGCATTTATTTTTATTAGGTTGCAATTTGGTGGCAAGAATCTTTGAGTTATTAATTTGAGGTGGTTGTATTACATCTATGGTCACATTCAACTCAGATTTATAGAGTATAGCTACCCCACCCCCCTTCCTGGAAACATGATCCAACCTGTGTATATTGTACCCAGGTGGTAACACTTCACTGTCTGTAGTGAGATATACAGAGAATCTCAGGGGAGTGAACAGCAAGGAGTGCGTGCAGTTCATGTAACTTGTTATTAATACTTCTGTGTATATGTATCTGGAGAGTACTGCAAGGCTCCACCGGATATGTCCAGGCAGCGGAGCCATGATTTGAGCATCCCAAACACACACTCTATTATGATTCTGGTTTGTGCATGTGCCTCATTATGGAGTTCTTGTTCAGGTGTGTGTGCATTTCTGAGGGGTTTCATCAGCCATGGCTCCAGTGGGTAACCAGCATCCCCCACTAGGTGGCCATATGGGATGTCCCCACTGGCAAATGACTGCTACAGCTGTGTCATATGCCAGATGTGAGAGTCGTGATAGCTTCCAGGGCTGCCAGCACACACATTCAGGATAATGCCCTGGGCATTGCACATGACCTGGCAGTTGATGGAGGGGAAGCCCTTGTGGTTTATGTAGACCCTACCCTGCTCTCCAGGTGGTACGTTGATGTGTATGTGTGTGCAGTCTATAGCAACCCTACCTCAGGGTATTGTGCTATATGGTGGAAGAGATGCATATTGCTGGTCAACACCTCACAGGTGTTGAGAAAATATATGTGCTCACCGGCATGTGCTGACATGGCATCCAGGAACTGGTGGAATACCCTGGATGCTGATGCCTGTGAGATCCCCATGATCCCCAGTTGGCCTTTGGAAGGTATCTGTGGCTAGTATTCTTAAACCTACACATACCCTGGGATCCACTGGTATGTGTTCCCCTCTATTAGTTTTGTGTGTAAGGCGTGGCCAGCACAGCTCAACGATTTGCTGTAGAATGTCCCTGTCCACCCTATAGCGCTCTACTATCTCCAGCTCATGTAGCCTCTGGTAGGTTACCCTGGGACTGTACATTCTTCTCCTGCTCCTCACTGTGAGTTGGTTGTCAACATTCTCCTCCTCACCACCCTCAGTCTCTGGCACATATTGTTTGAGTAAAGCAACAGCAGTCCCTAACATATTTAGTTATTATTGCCAGTTAAAAATCCCCCATCTGTGTAGTCTGGTGGTGTAGAGTTTGTTGGAAAAAACAGTCTGTAGGGTGTTTGCATAGATTATATTAGTGTGCTAGGCTGCTGCATGTGTAATTGGCTGATTCTGATACAGTCTACATGCCAGCTATGCTAGTTCTCCTTGATTGACTTCTTACTGCTGTTTCCCCTTCCCACTTCCTCCCTAAGTAAGCCCCGAGGGGTGGACCACATACCCGGTGCTCAAATGTAAACAGTTCGGCTATTTCCTCTGTTTGTTTTTTTTTTTAGGCCTGTTGCATGCTGCGCACACCCGTTTAGCTAATGTAAGCTCTTTTAAGCAGAAATGGCCCTGTCTGGACACAAACACGCTCTGCATTTCTTGGTGTAAGACAATACAGTCTTAGACACATCCCCTTCCTTAGCTTTGCTGAGCTAAGGGCAAACACAGGCCACAGAGCTCCAATGAGCTTAGAGAAGCATGACACACCCCCTTATGAAGTCATTTAGTTCTTAGAATTGCACTGTTGCATTGCTGCACTTACACGGTTGGGTGCAAACTAACACTGAGAGGAAATCTGTGATTCAGTATCAATCCCCTCATTTGCATAAAACAGAATGCTAATTCATAATTATCACACTCATGCTCAGCCTTCCCCCTTAGCAACCACTACTCCCTGGTATTGTTGTCTTATGCATGTCATCGATTATTATAGCATAATGCTGATTTGGATTTAAAAGCTTATTTCCAACTTTTTTCTTATTTTCGTGCCGATCCCATTTGCGTACCGCTGCCCTACACTTAAATGGCCGAAATCGACCAAAAAAATAAAGTTTTTTTTTTATAATTTTGCAACTATTTATCATGCCAATGACCATGTATTTAGCCATTGCCATGCCTACTCCATTGAATACATGCTTTCTTTGGAGCTGTCATGCCTCAGTTTTGTAATTTGCAGAAATGTAGTTGGTTAGTAACTGAATACATTTCTGCAGGTTACACTATTCCTGCACAGAAACCTGCCTGCTTCCTGGATTGCTAATTCACCTCATTTGCATGTTTTTCACATGAAAATGAGGTTATTAGCATAAATCAGTGGTGTCCATGCAGGAATAGTGTAGGAGCGCTCATGCACGTCCCAGGACTTGGTTCCTGGATAGCTCGTCGGCCATATTGCGAGCAACAGCTGTTGCACTATTACTGCACACTGTGCAGAACTTCCTGAATCCTGGGGCTTGTGTTGCACTTGTTTGAGTCGAATTTTAGAGGCTGTCTTGTTTTTCACTGTAGTTTGTCAATGCCTAATAGGCATTTTCTGTATACCTTGATCTTGTTTTGTACAAGGCTGCAGTTTGCTGTTGGCGTTTCTCTTTCTGTACTTTAGTGTGACAGTGGAGTTGGAATACATAAGTTTCAGGGAAGGGTATCAAGAATAGCTTGACCTTCAGCACAAATATGTCTTCTTCTTGTTATTGTTATTGTTATTATTATTATTATTATTATTATTACTATTCATTTATGAATTAACTTTAATTCATTAACAAAATAAATTAACTTTCATTTCAATGATTCAAACTAACTGTAGTAAAATGTTAAGAGACCATGCTTCTTTACAATTATGAGGAAAATTTCAGCTGATCTAGGTATATTACAAGATACACATTTGCCTTAGGAAAACACCATAAACTTAAACGGAGTTAAACCTTAAAAATCATATTGATTCATCCCTCAGACAGATGCTCTGGAGTAGAATTTCATATTAAGCTGTCCTTTCTTGTAATAACTGGTACTAAATCCTTGCAGAGTATATCTGGTACTCTAGCTATGGCTATAATTAAAAAGAGTAGGACATTATTGTCTGTCAGACTTCTACTTAATCCAATGGTAAGGCTCAAGGTAGCCAGGGCACTAGAGAAACCACTAGAGTTTAACAAGGATGATCTTACCCTGAGTGGAGTTCTACCAGACCTAATTAATA